>NC_090278.1:37790175-38111286 GCF_040414725.1 Anabrus simplex | reverse complement strand
TTTAAATTTGAAATCTTCTTGACTGGACATTTAAAAATTGTACAAGAAATTTATCCCTCACTGTTCACTTAAGGGGGGTCAAAAAATATCATTTTTCAGTTTATTTTTTTCCTTATAGAATAAACTTTTCTCGTTAATATGTTGAAGGTATTTTATAAATATCTCTAGCGGTATTCAAGATATGTGCCGTAATCTGTACACATGTTACGCAGCTTGTCCTTTTAAAACCGACTTGCTCTACCAAGTAATTATTGCAAATGATTTGTTGCCGCTCAACAGTTACAGGCACAAAAATAATCTACCTGCAGCCATAATGGAAGAAATAAAACCAGTTTTCAAAAATCTGGTTAAAACAGATTTATTGAGAAGGTGTGTGGGTGGATACTCGCAGAATAATAATGAATCTTTCAACTCAAAAATTTGGAAAATTTGCCCCAAAACTGGTCTTGTAGGTCAAAAAATGGTACATATAGCTGGAACTGATGCCAAAATAACATTTAATGGTGGAATGGAGGCTAGGCTGAAGGAGCTGGAAAAATTGGAACTTGGCTTTGGTGATTACTGTACACAGATGGTACATGAAGAGGATAGAACTCGAGTGCTTTCTGCAATTCAAAGGGCAGTACAATCTATAAAAGAGGCGAGAAAATTCAGGAAACGTCTTAGGTTAGAGGGGGAAGGAAGACAATGTCAACAAGAGGGGGTTGTTTATGCAGCAGGAGAGTTTTGATGCCTTTTCCTCCCATTGGTAAGTTTAAACATCATTCTCCGAAACTTTAATTTTCACTATTGGTTTCCTTCATAACTCAAACAATTTTTTGAGGTATCTTGATGAAATTTTGCATTCATATAGAGTTTTTTCTTCTTAACAATGTGAACTAGAACCATTGCAGTAATTTTGTTTTTGGTATTTTTTGGAGAGAAAATACTTCAAGAAAATGCCAAAAATTAAACTACTCCTATCAAAAAGAGAGAAAAAATATTATTACTAAGGATAACCACAGGATCCTGTAAACATTCGAAAACAATTTCCAGGAATATGAAAATTTATAGAAATTATCAAGGAAAAGCGTAATGAATGCGTAAATTAGTCCAAAATTTTCAAAATTAATTTTTATTAACATGGGACAGTTAATTACAAATGTTAAAACGGAATACTAAAGAAGAGGGACGGTATTATGAGTGTGTGAAATTTCATTTCAAGAGAACATAGTGTTACTGAGAAATAAAAGGTTAAATATTGTAGATTTTTATACTTGTAAAGGTGTACCTCCCCCCTTAATTGAACCTTGAACACTTTGAGTGTTATTACGACGTATTGCTTTGACTTGGTGTAAGCTGTAGGCATCTCAAGCCTAATTTGGTGATGTTTCACCGACGAGATATAGCATGACTTGACATTAGATTCACACTTAACAATCAACTTTACAAGTAATACGATGATAACTGTTAGTCTGAATCACGATTCAATATTCGACTGTCACCGCACTGACACAAAAACTGAACTTACCTTCAGATGCCATACGAGTAACACGCGTGAGTTTAAGCTCGTGGAATTTAAGTGTTTTGGCAGGTGTAAACAATTGCGACAGTGCTGTAATTTGCCACAGTGCATCTATTTGTATCGTGGAATCAAGTACTATCAACAATTAGTTCGTTCTTTGTTCGAGTGCCGTGCAATTAGTGTAATAGTGAAATGGCGCCAGGAACGAAGAAGAATCAACAGCAGGCCGAGTGCAGGAGTGCCAACCCAACAGAAGACACCGTGAGGAAAATAATAGAAGAGACACTTCAGTCTAAGGTATTCGTGGAATTAATTGTGAGTACCATAGTGGACAAAATTACGGAGTGTGTGTTAAAGAGACTAGAGGAATCTGTTCAGTTCAATATAAATGCATGTGAGGACCTAAAGAATCAGATTGCCAAGAGAGACAAGGAACTCGCAGAACTTAAAGCGGAAGTGAAGTCAAATTATGATAATTTGGAACAATATCAGCGTAGAAATAACCTCCGCATATTTGGCATTCCGGAAGAGTCGAATGAGGACACTGACAATTTAGTATTAAATGTTGCACGTGACATTGGTGCCGACATAAAATTGACTGATATCGACAGGAGCCACAGAGTCGGGCTTAAAATCGGTAATAAACCCCGGCCTATTATCGTGAAGATGACAAGTTATCGCAGCAGGAAGGAGATATTCGCAAAGAAAAGGCATTTAAAAGGATCTCGTGTCACGATCCGGGAGGACCTTACGTCTGCCAGACTGACGGTTCTGAAGGCGGCTATCTCCAAGTACGGCGTCAGAAATGTCTGGACCAGTGATGGAGTTATCCTGTTTAAGACCGCTGATGGCAGCATGCACCGCGCTACGCAGATGAGTGACATTCCATGAGCTTACTCATATCTAACCTGTGTTTAGTTTACTAACCCATAAGTTGGTAACCCTTTGTATTAAGTTTTGTTTCCTCTTCTAGGACACATCTTCCTCTCGCTATCTCTCTCTCTCTCTCTCTCTCTCTCTCTCTCTCTCTCTCTCTCTCCCCTTCACTGCTCTTGCATTCCACCCTGCTTGGCTGAACGGCTATAGTCTACCTGCTTGACCTTCACTAGCTCGTTAATTACGGTTCTCCACTGGACACTGACCTTGTCCCAACCCTCTGTACAAACTCCGTACTTACAAAAACTTCCTTCTTAGTAATAACTAACAGCTGACTTTAACCTTTTCCTGTAAATAGTCAGAATAGATCTAGAAGATGATTATGTAACATACCAACCTCTTTCAGAGACGAGAAGGGGCATCAAAGATTGCACGAGTAGATTGCAGAAGCATGCGGAAGGGAAAAGTACATTACAAATTTTTCATACTAATATTAGAAGCATAAGGAAAAATAAGAACATGTTAGACGTTGTTTTGAAAGCATATGATCATAGGTTTGATGTCGTAATTTTAACAGAAAGTTGGTCACTGAGTAATGTAAATATAAGCAACCATGCCTTGTATAAATCTTATTACAATGAGGGTTCAGTTAACAAATGTGATGGTGTTGTATTAATGGTAAAAAATGGTTTGGAGCACGAAATGGAAATTATTGAGTACGATGACTTTAAATTTCTCAGAGTAGTAATTAACTATGACAACAAGAAAGTAGCTATTACAGGAGTATATCGGTCACATGAATATCACAAACAGCGGTTTCTCAGTGCGTTAGATCATTATATCCAAGATAGATGCCATGTTGAAACCGAACTGATAATAGGGGACACAAATATAGACCTTTTAAATGAACACGACTGTGACGAATATCTCAACATGGTACAAGAAAGAAATTTTCAGTCCTTAATAAACAATCCTACTAAAGTATCTGGTACAAGTAAATCCTGTATTGATCATGCTTTGATTAAAAGTAGGTTGAGAAATGACGACATTCTGTCTATCATCTCTCAAAGTAAAATTTCAGATCATTATCCTATAATAGTAAGTCTCAACATTCAAAATGCCTCGGTCCCTAGTAATATACCAAATTTTCGACGTAACTGTTTTAAAATAGATCATTTTGAGCTTAAAAATCATTTAAGTAAAATAAATTGGGGAGACATCTTAAACAGCAGTAATTTAGATATCAAACTTGATAAATTCGTGAATACAATTAAAAGCTGCATGAGCCTGTCCACTGTTAAATTGAAATCAAAGGAAGTCAAAAGAACAGAATGGATTTCTTACGGTTTGGTAAAATCTATTCACACAAGAGACCGACTTTATCAACAATATTTAAAAAATAAGGATAACTTGGAAATTAAAGAACAGTACAGGAAATATAGGAACAAACTAAATGATCTAATTATGAAAACGAAAACTGAGTACTATAGGAATCTGATCAATCGCAATTCAAATAACCGGGGTAAGGTCTGGGGCATAGTCAATGAAATAACACAAAGGTCAGTTAGAAAAGAAGAGATCAAGGAAATCAGATATAAAGGTGAAATCTGGAAAGATGACATAAATATTTCTAATAAATTTAACAATTATTTCATTAACGAAACCACTGAAAAAGCAAAGCATCACAGACAGATTTCCGACTCCACATTAAATATCGCTCGCAACCCTCATACTTGCTTCCTTGCACCGGTAACAGAATACGATCTGAAGAGATGTTTGAGTGAAGTACATGAAAACAAAGCTGTAGGAATAGACAATATTTCGGCTCGAATTATTAAAGAAAATATAGAGTCATTAAAGGAACCGTTGCTGAATATTATCAATGATTCCTTCACCTTAGGTTACTTTCCAAAACAGCTTAAAACAACAATAGTAAAACCTCTTCACAAGTCTGGAAATATTTGTGACATTAGAAATTACAGACCCATTTCGATAACTACAACAATATCAAAAATATTCGAGAAATGCTTAAAGAACAATATTTACCAATTTTTAGAAAAACACCAAATACTTTCGCCCAGACAGTTTGGATTCATTAAAAATCTCGGAACGACTGATGCTATATCCGCCTTAACAAAGAGAATATACGAAAATCTTAATTCTTCTCTGCTCTCCACAGGGATATTTCTCGACCTTGAAAAGGCATTCGATAGTGTGTCACACCGCTTGCTCCTCCAGAAATTGGAAAAATACGGCTTTAGGGGTAATGTGCTGGATTTGCTTGAGAGTTACTTGACAGATCGAGTACAGTATGTCAAAATTAATCAACATCTAAGCACACCAATGAGGATAATAAAGGGTGTCCCACAAGGCACAGTATTAGGTCCTTTATTGTTTATTATATTTATTAATGATCTAGAGAAAACAATAGCAAATGCCGAATATACGCACGTCGTAACATATGCAGATGATACAGTCATTTATGTTGAGGGTGATAGCTGGAATCTCGTCAGACAGAGAGCAACTCGAGCACTGCTTAAAGTTCAAGCATGGTTAGATAATAATGAATTATTTCTAAACATTAAAAAGACAAAATTTATGAATTTTTCTGTAACAGATACACGAAACGATTTTAATGATTTAATTGTACACAACAACAACTGTAAATTTAATTGTAACTGCTATAGAATTTATAAAGTAAATAATGTTAAGTATTTGGGATTATTAATTGATTCGAACATGAAATGGAAAAGTCACATTACCGATTTAAGAAAGAAAATCAGAAGAACTGTTTATATATTTCATAACTTAAAATACATATCCAGTATAAAATTGTTAAAAGAGGTTTATTACGCTTTAGTTCAGTCTATTCTTAGCTACGGAATTTTGGCATGGGGAGGAGCCTACAAAAATGTAATCAATAAAATACAGGTTGTTCAAAACCTTATATTACGAATAATGTACCAGAAAGGAAGATTATACCCAAGTAGTCAATTATATGCTGAAGCAAATATATTTAATGTAAAACAGCTCTATGCCCTTGAAATATACAAATATATTAACAAAAACAAAAATATAATTGAGAACATTAAACATGAATATTCAACACGCAGTAAGATGAACCACCGTTGTATGTTATACAAACCCAAACTTAGCATAACAAAGCGCAATTTCTTGTACTTCATTCCAAAATTCTTTAATGTCCTTCCCGGTTCTTTACAAACTACTTTATTAGGTCAGAAAATGAGTCTGAAGTGTCTTAAATCCTTTGTCAGGGATAATAAAACTGTTATGGAAGAAATAACTAAATGAGAATATCACGTCACCATATCCAATTTCTATTCAATGCTCCACCATGTGCTGTTGATCATATCCGTCATTCACTCATACCCATACTCGTATTTCAGGCATCATTTAAAATATATTTCTCACTATGTAATTAATATTCTAAATTACCACACACAAGGTTTCACCTTACGTGGTATTTTACTGATATCTACTCGACTCTGTTGAGGTTGGTGTGATTTTGTATAATAATAATAATAATAATAATAATAATAATAATAATAATAATAATAATAATAATAATAATAATAATAATAATAATAATAATAATAATAATAATATATTTAATGTGTGCAAGAGATAGTTAGAAGTTCAATTTATTTTAAGTATTAATATGTTGATAATAATACTACTACTTCTGTAATATATGTGGTTTAGTTATAAGATTAATATTTCTCAAGTAATAATGTTATTAGAAGAGTTATGTATATATAAAACAGAGTCCTGTAAATATGTAAACGACATGATGAATGAATAAATACTACTACTACTACTACTACCAAACACACTCCGAACATTTAATCCATATGGTGACTGATGACTAAGTATTCATGTGACTGCTGCTTCTCCATCTCACTGACTGAATACTACCATCTCAGTAGTACTCCGTATGGAAAGGCTCTGTATCCAACTGACTGACCGACCATCTGTGGCCCCACTCTCCAAATGACTGACTCAACAGGTCCATTTACCTTCACACTCTCCGGCTCCATGGCTAAATGGTTAGCGTGGTGGCCTTTGGTCACAGGGGTCCCGGGTTCCATTCACGGCATGGGTAGGGAATTTTAACCATGATTGGTTAATTTCGTTGGCACGGGGACTGGGTGTATGTGTCGTCTTCATTTCATTCTCACCACGACACGCAGGTCGCCTACGGGTGTCAAATCGAAAGACCTGCACCTGGCGAGCCGAACATGTCCTCGGACACTCCCGGCACTAAAAGCCATACGCCACTTCATTTCACTTCCACGTTCGCGATAGCGGCTTCCCTCGCTGACACAGAAATACACGAACACACAGTACAGTCTTCCTTCGTCTCCAGCCCACCCACTCACTCACTGGACTCTCCGACACCACAACAACAGCTCCTCGTTCAGACCTCGGTGGGGCACTAGCGACAACCAACACCTCTGTCGCCCTCAGCCCAGCTATCGAACCTCAACACACCAAGTCTCACACTGACTCCTTCCCGGAACCCAAATGTCTCTCACTGTCCGCGGCTAGCCTCTCATTTTATAGCTCAGTGGATTTCAGAGAGAATTTTCGTGAGGTGGCTAGAGGCAGAATATTCCCGTTGAATCTCCAAGAAACTCACATGTAAGCCGGCCGACGAGAACAATACACGGAAAGGCCGACCCTACCCCACAAGCCGGCTGGGAGATCCCAGGTCGTCTGAGTCACTAGCCCCTTCCTGGAAGTAGCGAAAGGGGCTACCACGGGGCCGACACGTAACACGATAATAATACACGAAGATCATCATAAATCGAACATACCTGACAGTGTTTAGTTATGGGTTATCATACAGTAAGAAACATAAAAGCCCTCCACTTCCTTGAGGTATTTCTCTTTCAATCTCCTCGTAACTTACGCTGCCAATGTATTCATTTTATTGTGGTACTCTACCGCGTCCACAGAATATAGGCAGGGATGTGCCTCATACTTGACAACTAATACACACACTACATCCGTCGACGAAGACAGCCATTTTTTTTGGTTTCGATTCTCGTCCCGGCAATCCCAGCATGCCTAGCGGCATAGCGCGCACCGTTAATACTCGAATCCCATTGGTCAATTCTGTCAAAGACTTGGCAAATCTTTGATCAATTAGAACATGTTCTTATTCAATTTCAAGACTTAAAAAGACTTCCCAAGGCTTGTCAAGTATCGAGAGCGATTTGACAAGTACATTTGTGAAATATTAATAATGCTATCTGCACTGCGTCCCACTACCTACTTTTACGGTTTTCAGAGTTCCGTAGGAGTTCATTTAAGTGCCAGTAAATCTACAGACACGAGGATGACGTATTCGAGCAGCTTCAAATACCACCGGACTGAGCGAGGATCGAACCTACCAAGTGGGGATCAGGAGGCCAGCGCCTCAACCGTCTCAGCCACTCAGCCAAATAAATAAATAAATAAATAAATAAATAAATAAATAAATAAATAAATAAATAAATAAATAAATAAATAAATAAATAAATAAATAAATAAATAAATAAATAAATAAATAATTAATAAATAATAAATAAATAAATAAATAAATAAATAAATAAATAAATAAATAAATAAATAAATAAATAAATAAATAAATAAATGTTGATATATCAATAATCAAACTTTCTTTCAGGATTAAAAATTAAGAAGTCAGAGAAAATGACTGGTGATTTTCTTGTCACAAGAAACCGCGTGGGCGTATAATTTTTCTATTTTTAATTTTCAGAATGTAATAATATTTTTCCCTATTACTTATAAAGATATGCCTAAGGCAGATTTCTCTAAAATTATCATAATTATATGTATTGGATTTTTTTCACTTGAATATTTATTCAGTTGTTTACATGTTGATCATTTTATCATTTGGATGTAAAATCGTAACTAAAAGGTAGTCAGAGCAAATTTGAGTCTATTACAAATGGGTTTATAATAATGAAAGTCCGAAAATTTGTCTACTTTTCTTCAACGTACTCCTGGTGATTATGCAAGCATTCCTACATTTGTATATTATGTTCCTGAATGCCACAAGGATTTCTTGGAAGGCTGAAGTTACAGATCATTTTAATAATTAGTAATATTTACTCCGTTCATAACGTTCAAGGAAGAGAATATCATTTAATAGAGGGAGGGGTGATGTTAGAATTCCTTTGATGATGTACATCTGTAAGGCTGTTTTACAAATGAACTCAATTCCATTGCGCCATGTTCGTGACTCCATCTTATTCATTTCCCAACTGCATTAGGTTGATAGGTGGTAGCTCGTATCTTATCAAGGATCGCATTTGGAGAATATTCTTATCAGATGCCTCGTTGTTGGGCTCATCAGGAAGCAGCCACACTGAATATAGCGTGTTGGTATTAGGAAGTTTTTAATACAGGATAAGACCATCTCCTGTAGGGCGTGATAGCATAGTGGTATTGTGACTGGTTTCTCGTCAGAACGTTCATAGTTGGAACGCAGGTGTCATTTAAAAAAAGGTATGTTTTGGTCTACCTAGAATTATCGTAATTAATTTCCGGACACCGTTGTAACCATGGCAACCACTGTTCCTCTATGTACACGAGGTCAGTAACGCCATCTTCTCACTATGCGCTTTCTTCCCCTAACTAAGAGCGTAAGGAAATCAAGTATCAAGTGAACCCAGCCCTACTCCTCAGTGCAGAATTAAAATCCTTCAACTCAGGCCTTGGAATAAGAGATAGGCATGCTATCTCCACACTACAGGTCTGGGTGATAATAATAATAATAATAATAATAATAATAATAATAATAATAATAATAATAATAATAATAATAATATCGCGTAAGAAAAAATTATCACACTACAAGTCACCTGTTTTGCCGCAAGCTCTGTACACCTTAGAAACCATATCCCTTGGAGGTCACTGTAAAATTATAGAAATTATAATTTCGTGTGGCTATTTATAGCCGAGTGCAGCCCTTGTAAGGCAGACCCTCCGATGATGGTGGGCGGCATCTGCTATTTGTAGGTAACTGCGTGTTTCTGTCGTGGAGGATAGTGTTATGTATGGTGTGAGAGTTGCAGGGATGTTGGGGACTGCACAAACACCGAGCCCCCGAGCCATTGGATTTAACCAATGAAGGTTAAAATCCCCGACCCGGCCGGGAATCGAATCCGGGACCCTCTGAACCGAAGGCCAGTACGCTAACCACTCAGCCAACGAGTCGGACATTAAAGAAATTGAAAGCAAGAAAAGAAAAGTCTCCGGAAAATGTATGGTCCCACGAGAGAAAATGGAATGTGGATTAAGAAAATAACAGCGGACCTCTATTCATTAACTTTCACTGATGTCATACGCAAGAGACGCCTGAAATTCTACGACTATTTCTATAGAATGGACAGCGACAGACTCAACAAAAGGATATTTAAAGTAATCAATTCAAAGAAGGTCAAAATAAACTGTCTAGAATGAACTAAGGCGGACCTCCAAGAAATAAATATCACGGACGACATCATAGAGCAGGGCCTCTCAAACGCCCAAAATCTCACGCGTGCAAACTGAGGCGCAGAGGTTCAGTGCACAGTGCATCGGTCCCACTCGGCTAGGCTCGGACCAGCGCGTCATTTCGGAGCGACTCGGCTAAGCTCGGCGCAACTCGGCTCGGATTTGGAGCGCTACGGAGCAAGTGAGGAAGAGGGAGACAGCGCTATTTATCCAAATCGAGGAGTGGGGGTCTGCACTCTAGTCAACGAAGCGAAGTCGTGTTTTGCACCGTGCACACCGCAATGCACTGGTGCATGCACCATGAAAGGCCCTGTCATAGAAGATCGTGGAGCCTTTAGTACAAGAGTAGCCAGGCACACGTTCGTGGAGAAACCTAAAAGGAAAACTGGTAGGAAGTGGTCCACAGAATATCAGATGCAACACAGTACATTCATGAAGAGATTTTGGGAGGATAAAAAAAGCGAAAATCATCGGGCCAAGGAACAAGTTCAAACGCGCTCTTCAATGGGCATAACGAAGAAAGAAAGAAAGAAAGAAAGAAAGAAAGAAAGAAAGAAAGAAAGAAAGAAAGAAAGGAAATAAATAAATAAATAAATAAATAAATAAATAAATAATAATAATAATACTAATAATAATAATAATAAATTGACGAGGTCTAGAAAGTCTTTCATTTTCTCACAATTCATGATCCTTTCCATTGTTTTGTGAGTGCAGTTATTTTACCTTCGATTTATCAGAACTCTTTATCTCTCCTCTGGGTGGAGTCAAGCGATGCGTTATCTGTACCCCTGCATGTCGTAATAGGGTACTAACAGGGAAACAACCAAAGAATCTCTACTCGCTCTGGCGTCCTCCAAGTCCAAGAACATATCCATGATTACATGCTTTCCTGTACAGCGGAGAAAATAATTATGTGAGAAATTTCTTGAATTGAAAAACTACCACATTGTGGTTGGGAAAGTACAAGATTGCGTGCTGCTTCTCCTACTTTCTTATCAATGTAATCTCCGTACAGGCCATGAAGGCCCTTGGAGGGGTGAAAGGTGAAGGCTTCCACTATCTGTAACCTCGACACTTGGTGGGGTGGAGTGGTTAGCTCTACGCCTGGCCACCTTTGCCCCCCGGAATCAACCTGATACTTATTTTTGTTGTAGGCTGAGTGAACCTCAGAGTCATATGCACCTCCGGAAGTGGAAATCTAGATTCTTAAATGTTTCGACTTCCTGACAGGGATTCAAACCCACGTCCTTCAGACGAACCGAGCACGCCTTTACCGTCTCGACCAGGCAGTCCCTCAGATGTTAGAGTAACCATTAAGAAAAAATCAAACGTACCCTCTCTAAGAGGAAAGCAACGGGAAACTACCTCAGTCCTCATTTTCCTAGTTCGCCTCTTCAGTGACGCCTAGGTCATCTATGACAGCTGATGGCGGAGCTGTTGAGGATCCAACCAGCCTTCGGGCTGATGACTGAACATATATATACCCTCTCTAAGATTAGCCGTTATTAACTATACTTTGTATACCACTTCGGTACAAGCCAGCTAATTCCGAACTGCCTTCTATCAAATCAGTTATAGTAATTTTGCAAACGTGTCTAATATAGTCAGAAGGAATTCCTTCCCAGAACTTACAAGCGAGGCATGCCAAGCTGACTGGCCTGAAAGTACCCGCTTTACGTTTATCAATCTTTCCCTTGTACACTGAGGCTACAGTAACTCTGTATTCATTCGAAATAGCTCCTTCATGCAATCAGTAACCTATTCCGGTTATAGCACCACAACCCAAACCATTGCCTTTAGTATATCCCCAGAAATCTTATCAATCTCAGCTGTTTTCCTAGCTTTATACTTTTGTAAGTTTGTGTATAGTTCTATTAAAACACGCGCGTGTTCTGACAGGAAGTAAGAGCTGGCAGTTACTATGGCAACCAGTACACGCCTCCCGTTTAAGCCAATTGCATGCGCACTCCCTTTTCCTAGCCCCTGTGTCTTAAAGATCCATGAGGGAGACGGCCCGAATTCCACGTTGCCAATCAGTATACCGTAACAGTGTCTGCTTTGAGTGAAATCAGCTAAATATATATAGTGCTATTGTGTTCGTGTTAAAAAATGTATTGTTATCAAGACTGGCATTTTAGTATGCGGTAGTAAAAATTATGGACGAAGCATATGAGATTTTAGAAATCAAGGATCACGACCTGTAGTTAGAATACATAAGGTTTCTTTTGCGCTTCGGATTTCAACATAAATAAGTCGCATGACTAATGATCACGAGTTTAAAGGCAATTCGAAACGTACAGATGGAAGTCGGACTTTTAACTTTCGCAACTCTCGTTTCAATATTGTGGCTGGCATGTTAAATTTTGCCGGCGCCTATGGTAGGGTCCGAACTATTTCTCCTCTTTATACACAAAACTCTTAGGTATTTCTCCCATCCTCTCCCGAATTTGAACCTAGAATGTTGAGCAGGCCAGTCAAAGTGCCATTCTGCTGCTGAAATCTACCTCAAAATGAAATAGAGATAGACTGATAAAAGCCTGTGAGGGAGGGGAATTAAGAGTATCTCTTACTACACTTGAGGTGATAATATTATTGCTGAGCCACCTTGGAATAATAACAACGATATTTAATGTTATTATAACGCTCTCATTATCCCAGTTCATGGATCTTATTTTCCAGAGCGCGTAGCACAGAGCGAGAGGATTTCATAGTAACTCCAGCCGGACCATGAGGCAACACAGCGCTCGGCGCCACGTGCTGCGTGCTGTCAGAACACGCGCGTTGTTTTAATAGCGCTAATAAACGTATTCATTGCCATAGGAAAGTTTCATTATTTCGCTAGTACTAATAGTCCTCTACCGAGCTCGATAGCTGTAAGTGCGGCCAGTATCCAGTATTCGGGAGATAGTAGGTTCGAACCCCACTGTCGGCAGCCCTGAAAATGGTTTTCCGTGGTTTCCCATTTTCACACCAGGCAAATGCTGGGGCTGTACCTTAATTAAGGCCACGGCCGCTTCCTTCCCACTCCTAGCCCTTTCCTGTCCCATCGTCGCCGTAAGACCTATCTGTGTCGGTGCGACGTAAAACAACTAGCAAAGAAAACAAAATAGTCCTCTAGCTGGAAATTATCCGTATATCAAACTATCTTTAAAATACTGCTGACTGAATACTTCTGTCGTCGTTCCACAGTTTGCACTTTCCTCGAATGTCCTTAGTGCGAAGATCATTGACCAGCACGTCACGTACAAGAATTATTGCTGTGTGGATGATCGGGGTACGGAACGCTAATTTCAGCATTTCAAACATCTTGACACGTCTCCAACAAATGGCAACATTTGTGATATCTGTGACCATACATATATAACAACCGACATTAGAGTGCTCCTTTGAGACAGGCAATTGGTTATACTCAGGAGTGTAGTGGTCGGCATTCATACTAGGCACTGAATTATCGCGGTTTGTTGTTGAAGTCGTATCGATTGGGGAAGGAATAGGCCTCTCTTTATCTACCTATTTTATCTGATTACGTTGAGAGATATTATTTACTCTTGGAGAGGAAAATTGAAGCGCCTACCATTAAAAGCCGCTCCACTAACATGTATTTTCGGCAAATTGAAATAACAAACTGTCTAAAATAAATCATTTTTCAGAGCAACATAGATTTAACGTTAACATTCTGAAATTTACAATTTAGCTTAGAAATTGAAAATATAAACTCTTGTGGGATATGGTTTTTGATATATTTAAGAAATGAAGAAATGACGTAAAATGTTATTTGCTTTACGTCCCACTAACTACCTTTGCGGTCTTCGGAGATGCCGAGGTGCCTGAATTTAGTCCCGCAGCAGTTATTTTACGTGCCAGTAAATTTACCGACATGGGGCTGCCGTATATGAGCATCTTCAAATACCACCGGACTGAGCCAGGATCGAACCTGCCAAGTTGGGGTTAGAAGGCTAGCGCCTTAACGGTCTGAGCCACACAGCCCGGCGGAAAAAGTATTTAGTGGGACATAAATCAAATATATTATTATTATTATTATTATTATTATTATTATTATTATTATTATTATTATTATTATTATTATTATTATAGAATTGAAAATACGAGTAACTCAAAGTGGTGCTATTACCGGTGCAATACAATTATGAAAGTTTACATTTGTTAATTAGTCTCTTGACGGTGCAAGTGAAATTTGCTCAGCGTAGGTGTATCTTGTGCTTTGTAAATAAATAAATAAATAAATAAATATGTGTTACTAGTTTAAATTAATTCAGCTATATGGAAACCAAGGTGTTCATTAATTACAAGACAGTTCAGGAAGCATTATGAAACAGAAAAGTTTCTTAATTTTTTACACTTTTCTTGCGTTTGCGCTACATCTGTGTATATTTCTTCTTTATAAACTACTACATCCTCTTTTTTTCAATCGGAACTCCTGGATCTTCCTGCTTTGCTAAAACAGAATAAATCGGAAGCAGCTCACTATTCCTCCATTTTCTCCAGAATGTTTTGATAGTAATTTAGGCATCTCATTCAAACAGAACGAAAGACTTCAATATTGCGACATGTAGAAGTCACGGGAAGAGCTGATTGCCTGACAGACTTTGACAGTACAAGTGCCACTACGGGTGCTGAACTTGGTGGATAATGAAACTCGGTCTCATATTTGACTACGATTTTTAATGTGTTATGTCGAGGTTTGACCCAAAATTATGGATGGATTGAATTCTTCGATGATAAAACTGTCAGTGGCGATGTGTAACTCTATTTTGTTAAAAAAATGGATTCGGCGGCTTTTGATATTAGGCACCTGAACCTCTCTGTTCGATTAAAATGCTGAAAGTTCCTTTATGCCTAGGGATATGAGTCCATAAGACTCAATGCTCCACAGCCCGACTCATGGCCATGACCGTTAAAATCACCATCAGAATGTTGGCCGGTAGAGTAACGGACGATGTTTCGGAGCGAGTCTGATCGTTGGTAGTGTTGGTATCTCTTGCTGTGGCTTCCTCTGTGCTGCGGGAAGCAGAACATATTTTGAGACGTAACAGTTGGCAATTCTCCTTGTTTCCTTCTGTTGGTTTAAAGTCAAGGAATATTGGCTAATTTTTATGTCATAAAACGTGATAGACCTAATCCATTATTTAAATATCCCTGTGGAATATGTTAGTGGTTCTTCCGATCTAGGACAGTAGTTGCGTTTTACTTTCGCTTGTTTATTTAGTTACATCACTGGCAATCGCCGCCAAAGGTTAGAGCGTAGTAAACCAGATATCCTTCAACTGGGGTACAATCGGTACAATTTTATGACAGTGGCTGGTGATTCCCAGACTGTGCACTGTGTACAACAGTGTAGTTCGTAAAAAAAAATTAAAAAAATAAAAAATAAAAAATAAAATAAAAGAACTCACTGGACATCACCTCACCATTCAAAGCCTTCATAACAGACTTCAAAGCATGCGAAAAATCATGAAATCGTTTCATCCAATCATGATACCCGAACTTAAAATTATTGTACATTCCACCAAACTTCTCTAAAAATAATGTATGTAGAATGCAAATTATTTTTTTTCTATATGTTGTTTTTAAATTCACCATCAACGAATTTTAATGTAAACTGAAATGTATTTTTATTATGTATGTGTATTCATATTACTGTTTGATTATTTATTAATCGTATATAATAATAATAATAATAATAATAATAATAATAATAATAATAATAATAATAATAATAATAATAATAATAATAATAATACCGAGCTCGATAACTGCAGTCGCTTAAGTGCGGTCAGTATCTGGTATTCGGGAGGTAGTGGGTTCGAACCCCACTGTCAGCATCCTTGTAAAGCAAATAATAATAATAATAATAATAATAATAATAATAATAATAATAATAATAATAATGGCGTGTCGCCTCCGCAGAACTTGGCGCAGGTCTTTCGAGTTGACGCGTATAGACGACCTGCATGTCTGTGAGGATGGGGCCCTACCTCTGTTGAATTCTAATGCTGAAGTTAGCACAATCACCCGGTCCCCAAGCCATCGTAATTAACCAATTAATGTTAAAATTCCCGTCCCGGCCGGAAATCGAACACGGGACTCCTGGACAAAAGGCGAGCATGATAATCGTTTAACCATGGAGCCGGGCACTAATTTAGTATACAGAGTGTAACAAGAATGCAGGCCAAACTTTCAGGACATTGCTCACACGTAGAAGAAGAAAATATGTTATATAGACATGGGTCTGAAAACGCATTCTTTCCACGTTAGAAATCATTTTATACAACTCTGAAGGTTAGAGTGTATTCTGCCCGATGGCAGGTCTGCGGTGGCAGAGGTGTGCCTGAGCCGGAGTTTACGTACGGTAGGGGGGCCAGTTCCTTTCCAAATCTTGACCATGCCCAATGTTGCTTAACTTCGGAGATCTCACGGGATCCGGTGTTTCAAAGCGGCTACGGCCGTTGGCATACAGCTCTACATAACACATTATTCAAGTACAGTAAAAGTGATCGAAAAAATGTCATTGAGCCCGCATATATTAAGTGATTGTCTCGTTAATACAACAGTTTGTAAAAAAAACTATTTAATTTCCATTATTAGCCAGAACAGTTGCAGGTCTTCGGTATTTTTTAAATATTTTACAATTTTACAAGTCGCACCGACACAGATACGTCTTATGGCGATGGTGGGACAGGAATGGGCTAGAAGTGGGGAGAAAGCGGCCGTGGCCTTAGTTAAGGTGTGAAAATGGGAATCCAAGGCTGCCGACGGTGGGGTTCGAAACCACTATTTCCCGATTGCTACTTTACAGCTGGGTGCCCCTAACCGCAAGTGGTGGTGGTGGTGATGATTATTGTTTTAAGAGGAAGTACACCTGGTCAAACAAACTCCATATAACACTGATTAGAGAGGGAAAAATGGAAGGGTTCCGGCACTTCGAAAAATGAAGATATCATTTAAAAAAGACAAGGGCCGCGAAGTGTGTGAAAATGAAAGAACTCCCTAGGCCTCGTATGCTCTAATACCGTCGGGGTCGGTAAGGAACGAAAGCTGACCAAGGCAGGTCGAATGGGCACGAGTAAGTGGAAGCAATGCCAGGACTCAGCTGAGGGCCCCGTGGTCGCCAACCCACGCTTCCAAGTTGAGAGCCCAAGGGGGCCCTTTCAGTCGCCTCCTACAACAGGCAGGGGATACCATGGGTGTTGTTCTATCTCCCCCATACACAGAGTGACCCTAACCGCAAGACCAACTCGTTCAGTGCATGTGGTCGTTCCAGCAGAGAAAGGAAACAAGGTCGCACTTTGGATGACGTCGCAAATAACTCCATCTCAGTATGTTTAAAAGTACGCAAGAAATATCAACGCTAGCCATTCAAAGTCCATCGCAAACGAGTCAGACTTCACTCAGCGATGCGGGGTGTTGCTAAGTTAAAATGGACTTTGTGGGTGTGTTGAGAACAGCACAAACTCGATCTCAGTTTCCTAACTTCTATACACTCTGCACTTCCACACAACAAAATGCATTACCTAGCGCTTTACTCCACCACATTGGAGAGGTAGTTGCTGGAAACTCAATAGGGCAGGTTAGAAGGTATGGTCTGCCAGTGGGTAGGGGCAGTATCCCCTGTCTGTCGTATCAGGCGACCAAAACGTGGTCCAGGGCCTCTAAACTTGGGAGCGTGGATGGACGACCGCTGTTCCCTTGGCTGAGCTCGGTATTGCTTCCACTTACTTGTGCCATACTCCTCACAAATTAAAATCGAGAACCTTGCACCTTTCAATGCATTTATTATTATTATTATTATTATTAATTTATTTCTTTATCTCTTAAACCCTTTAGCATCCAACAATTGCTTTCTCCCCTCGGACTCAGCAAGGGATTCCACCTCTTAAGTCTCAATGCCAGTGTCCTCGAGCGTGAGACATTTGGTCGGGGATAAAACGGGGGCGGAGGACCAGTACCTCACCCAAGCTGCCTCACCTGCTACATTGAACAAGGGTCTTCTGGGGCGATGTGAAGATCGGTAGGGATAGGCAAGGAAGAGGGAAGGAAGCGGCCGTGGCCTTAATTAAGGTACATCCCCAGCATTTGCCTGGTGTGAAAATGGGGAACCAATGAAAACCATCTTCAGGGCTGCCGACAGTGGGGTTCGAACCCACTATGTTCCGAATGCGAGCTCACAGCCGCGCGTTCCTAACCGCACGACCAACTCGCGCGGTTCCGAAAGTTTTGTTTTACCTAAATTATCTGCACAACAACATTGATAGAAATTGCATTTCGGATCATTTATGTCCTATAGGCCTATGTTCTTACCGTACAGAATTTGATAACAGAGATATTCACGAATTAATATTTTTATACCTAAAAAAAGCATAAGAATAAGATATTTCGAAGTGAAATAAAGGAGTTGGAACTCTGTACAAATAGCATGAAGGCACATGCCACGCTGGAGTTGTTCTTTCCAATCGTTCATCGACGTTTAATATCAAAATTCTTCGAAACCACTTTTGTAATTACACAGTTTATGATTGGACATGGTAAATTTAGCACTTATTTTCTTTCTTTCTTTCTTTCTTTCTTTCTTTCTTTCTTTCTCAATCCATTTACCCTTCAGGGTTGGTTTCTCCCTCTGACTGACCGAGGGATCCCACCTCTACCGCCTCAAAGGTAGTGCCCTCGAGCGTGAGACTTGGGTCATGTGGATACAATTGGGGAGGATTACCAGTACTCATCCAGGTGGCCTCACCTGATATGCTCAAAAGGGGTCTTGTGGGAAGATTGGAAGGAATAGACGACGAAGAAGGAAGGAAGGAAGGAAGCGGCTGTGCCCTTAAGTCAGGTACCATCCCGGTATTTACCTGGAGGAGAAGTGGAAAACCTCGGAACACTTCGAGGATGGCTGCGGTGGGAATCGAACCCCCTTCTACTCAGTTGATCTCCCGAGGCTGAGTGGACCCGGTTCGAGCCCCCGAACCACTTTTTAAAATATGGTGGCACAGCCGAGAATCGAATCATGTCCTCTGGGGGTGGCAGCTAATCACACTAACCACTACACCACAGAGGCGGACTGAAGCTATCTTCAACGGTTTAAAATGCTGTAAGTGCCAATCAGAATTTTTTTTTTTTTTTTTTTGCTAGTTGCTTTACGGCGCACCGATACAGATAGGTTTTATGGCGACGGTGGGATAGGAAAGGCCTAGGAGTTGGAAGGAAACGGCCGTGGCCTTAATTAAGGTACAGCCCCAGCATTTGCCTGGTGTGAAAATGGGAAACCACGAAAAGCCATCCTCAAGGCTGCCGACAGTGGGATTGGAACCCACTATCTCCCGGATGCAAGCTCACAGCCGCGCGCCCCTAACTCGCCCGATCCAATCAGAACAAACAGACCGGTAGTTCATTTCACTTTTTACTGTCCACTAGGCGGCAGTTTGTTAGGCCACCTGAGTTACCGCAATGTACAGATTTTCTCCGCCAGTTTCTAACAGACATATATTCGTGAAAAGGTGTTGTTGCACTTTAACATTTATCCGTTCCGTTTTTAACTCTTTGCAATATTCGTATGCCGTTTTTTGCTATACCAATGTTAAAGTTGAAAGAGGGGAAAGTCAAAAGAGTAAAGAGCTTCAAGTATCTTGGAGAAATAGTTCAAGAGAATGGATCAGAGAAGCTAGCTCTGATAGAACGAGCGAGAAAAATGGAAACAGCGTATCAGCTCACTAGAGACACCTACAAGAAGAAAGCTTTGTCATATGGAGCCAAATTAAGACATCTGGAAACAGTCATCAGACCTGAATGCTTATACGCAGCAGAAACATTGGACATGATTGGAAAGGGAGATCTAGAGAACATCAGGAGGAAAGAGAGCAAAATGCTCCGGAAGATCTTGGGCCCGAAAATGAAAGGTGGGGAGAGGAGACTTAGACCCAACAAAGAACTATACCAGAAGACAGAGGAAGTCGTCGTATTGATGAAAAGGCGAAGACTTCAATTTTATGGACATCTGCAGAGAATGGACACCAACCGACTGACAAAAAGGATTTTCAGCTTCTTCAGCCTAAGGAAGACGGAACCAAAATGGTTTCGGGAAGTAAGGACCGACCTGGCCAGGATAGGAGTAGAAAAAGAGGACGTACTGGACAGAAACAAATTTAGACAAAAAGTGAAGGAGTTTAAGGGTTTCCATGAGACTGGGGAAGAACTTGTGAGGAAGAAGAAGAAGAAGAAGAAGAAGAAGAAGAGAACCTACACAGAAGAACAGAAGAAAGAAGTCAGTGCAAGGATGAAGAAGTACTGGCAGAATGTGAAGTCAGGACTGGTGAAAAATAACGTAAAGACTGTAAAACGTGGTCCATAGATGGCCGGAACGATAATAAATAAATGCATTAATAACCTTTAATATTGCGTTGTTATAAACAACAGCCCTAACATTTACACTGCCGGCCAAAAGTTTCCGGACAAGCATTCTACTGTTGAAGAATGGACTGAGATTAAAAGACAACAACATACCTATGCAAGGAACTGACAAATATGTATTCTAAAAGTAATATTTTACTCTATAACTTCATTTTTACATCTGGGCAGGAAATAGAAATATGTACACATTTACTCTCACAGATCACCAGAACACATCAAACTCTCCTCTCATCAAGGAAACCCCGCTTTGCTGCAAGTACACTTTTAAGTATTCTCGGTATTCTCAGAACAAGTTTTTCTATCACTGATGCAGGCGTACTTTGCTAGGCATTCTGCAAAAATGCCCCGCAGCTTTTCCGATGAAGAAGGACACTCTTTTCTGACTTAGATTTAAGTCCGGTGATTTGGGGTGGGGGCATTCCATTAAAAACAATTCCCCAGACCTTTGTTTGTTTTACAGATAATTCGTGCAGTAGCGAAACGTGTGTCTGCGGTCCTCCTCTTGTTGGAGGACAAACCCACGTTGCTGTCCAGACGGAAGATGGAATGGTAGCCATTTTTGTCCAGTGTTCTTTGAATTTGGTGCAGCCTACCATCACAGGGCCCCTCCATGTTTCTCTGTAGTTGTTATACAGTAGGATGCATTTCTCCGATGCTGAACGTCGAACAAACCCCACGAACCTGGAGCCAATGTTTGGGAAGCCAGGCTCTGCCTGTCACAAGTCAGGACAAAGAGCGAGTAACACCTTGGTCCAGCTGACCCGGCTGGTAGTCCCATGTAAGGGTCCCTTGCCAGGGTTACGGCGAAGACCTCAACGGCAGTGAAGGCGGAGAAGAGGGACTTCAGAACGGTGGAATTGGCGGAAGGGGTAACCCTCCTATTCTGGGTAAATAAAATAGGAACTGCTGCCTTGCAGTAGAAGTGGGAACTTCAAAGGCTAAGGGAAGAAACCCCGACAGAAAATCAGCCTGGTGCCTCAGGCTTAAGATGGCAGCCCCGTCAAGGCACTCGGAAGCAGTGGGTTAATCACTCGCTCTTCTTAAATAATCTGATTATAGAAACCGAAGCGAAATTACAAAACCGGACGGATGGCCAGGAACCGTACTGTGTGGAGAAATTTCGCCAAGGCCCTATGCTCCAGAGGGAGCAACAGGAAATAAGTCAAGAACGTCGAACATAAACTCGTCGTCGTTGTCCGAAAACCTACAAAACTTGGTTACTTATCATCAAACAATTATTAAACATATTCGTGCAGGTACATATGTTTTGTCCGGATACCTTCCTTGGAGAACAAATATTAAATGCAAATTTACTTTTACCAACATTAACCGTAGCTGAAAGTTTAGCAATATTTTTGAACTTACAAGAAATGGTTAAATCTTCCCCTGACATTCGCACAATTCTAATTCACCTCTTTCTCTTCTTAGTTTTAGCCGCACTCCTTTGACTTACCACACCCTATGATATCTCTCAGGTGCTGTGAGCTTCTGAAGTACTGTGCTTTATAATCCCTGCTTTCTGTTGAGTGCCAGGCATTGTAGAGAAAGGCTGGGGGATGAAGTGAATATGTTGACACTTCGTATTTCCCAGTGAGAGCACTTTTCAGGAAACGATCTTATTGTGAACGTTCTGTAAATCCTTCCATCTCAACATTCTTACAGAGCATCTGCTCTTCACGGAATCCTCGCTTGAATTTGGATCGTATCGTGACAAAGAAAGCAGTGTATTATTCATAGAGCTCAAGTGTTTCAGTATTAAGTGCTTAGAATGAAAAGCGAGTAACAAGTATATTCTAGCCCGGACAACAGTTCTGCTACGAGGTTTGCATAAACCTTAGGAGCCTGGTCTCTTAGAACGCCCAGAAGGTATGTTTCTCTCGTTATATTACGGATGGGCGAGCCGAAAGACAGCTGCTACTGAACAAATTAGTTTGCATTCTAACCTTTTACTGCCTAAACATCGGACTCTAGTTATTTATATATAAAAGCGTTCTATTAGCTCTTACTTTTAACTTACAGATTTAAACTTTATTTATATTCGCACGTACAGTTTAAATAGCGAATGTGAGAAGCAATACTGTTCTTTAACTTGCAGCGAACATGCGATAGAAGCATGCACACTAAATACTCACAAATATTCCCTCAATATTAGCCTATTGTTTCTATATTATTATTATTATTATTATTATTATTATTATTATTATTATTATTATTATTTCGTTTCGGCCAGGTATGGACCCGTTTTCTGTCTTGAGCTTTAACACTCGCCCAGCACTCCCGCATCCCTCTTCGGCGAGTTCCTTCCGTTCTTCGGGTCACGTATTGCCTGTCTTCATTTTAGAGTTTGTTCGGAAACTCTGTAAGATCCCAATACTTGTAAATCCTTGTCCACTCGGTGAACCAGACCCCTTTAGTTTCCTTATTCATAAAGTAGGAAAAGGTTCCAGTTCACACTCTTTTTGGTCTCATTCCTGTTTAAGTGACCACAAAACGAAATCCTTCTTTTCCTAATAGCGTCTGTTATTTTCTTCATATGCAGATACAGTTCATGATTTTTCCTTCTATATTCTCCATTTTCCTCTACTGGGCCCAAGAATCTCTTTAAAATCTTCCTTTCCTTGGCTTCTAGTTGTTCTGCCAGACCTTGCTCATTCATTAAGAGGCATTCTGCTGCATATAAAGCTTCGGGTGCAGCAATGAAATGGCGTATGGCTCTTAGTGCCGGGAGGGCCCGAGGACAAGTTCGGCTCGCCAGATGCAGGTCTTTTGATTTGACTTCCGTAGGCGACCTGCGCGTCGTGATGAGGATGGCATGATGATGAAGACGACACATACACCCAGTCCCCGTGCCAGAGAAATTAACCAATGATGGTTAAAATTCCAGACCCTGTCGGGAATCAAACCCGGGACCCCTGTGACCAAAGGCCAGCACGCTAACCATTTAGCCATGGAGTCGGACAATACTGTGCAATAATGTATAAGCTTGGGTTTGAAAGATACTGACCGTTTGTTAAAGATGTCTTTGGTGAGGTAGTAGGCCATATCCATCTTGTTGATTCTTGATTTCAATGCCTCTTTCTCAGAAATTATTATTATTATTATTATTATTATTATTATTATTATTATTATTATTATTATTATTATTATTATTATTATTATTATTATTAGCGAAGACTAAGTCAGGTGCGCCCCAGTAAATGGAAAGGTTGGACAGCCCTGCCACAAAGACTTCACGCGTTAAGGATCATGGTACCAGACGGCTTGGTGGCAGGGGGTCATACGAAGCGAATGGGGAAGGATAAGTTACCTAGAAGAATGATGGACGCGGCCATAGAGGGTAAGAAAAGTAGGGGGCGATGGTCAGACTCGGGTTTGAATAGTAATAGTTGTGGAACTAATTGAGATCGCAAAAAAAAGAACCCAAACCAAACCCCATGGCACTACAGCCCTTGAAAGGCCTTGGCCTACCAAGCGACCGCTGCTCATCCCGAAGGCCTGCAGATTACGAGGTGTTATGCGGTCAGCACGACGAATCCTCTCGGCCGTTATTCTTGGCTTTCTAGACCGGATCGAGATCGCCAAACTATTTCTATATACAGTAGAGGATTGTGCAGGAGGGAAGTAAATTCACGAAGTCTCGCAGTCTAAACGCTGAAATGCATAACAGTCTATAACGTACATGTATTATTATTATTATTATTATTATGATTATTATTATTATTATGCGTCGCACCGACAGAGATACGTCTGGTGGCTACGATGGGATAGGGAAGGGCTAGGAGTGGGAAGAAAGCTGGCGTGGCCTTAAAATAAGGTACAGCCCCAGCATTTGCCTGGTGTGCAAATGGGGAAGCACGGAAAACCCTCTTAAGAGCTGCCGACAATGGGGTTCGAACCCACTGTCGTCCGAATGCAAGCTCACGTGTACGCGACTCTAGCAACACGGCTGACTTGCTCGGTATTATTATTATTATTATTATTATTATTATTATTATTATTATTATTATTATTATTATTATTATTATTATTATTATTATTATTATTATTTTCGCCTCTGTGGTGTAGTTGTTAAAATTTGAAAAGTGGTACGAGGGCTGGAACGAGCTGCACTCAGCCTCGGGAGGTCAACTGAGTAGAGAGGGTTCGATTCCCACCTCAGCCATCCTCGAAGTGGTTTTTTCAAAGTTTACCACTTCTTCTCCAGGCAAATGCCAGGATGGTACTTAACTTAAGGCCACGGCCGCTTCCTTTCCTCTTCCTTGTCTATCCCTTTCGAACTTCCCATCTCCCCACAAGGCCCCTGTTCACCATAGCAGGTGAGACCACCTGGGCGAGGTACTGGTCCTCATTCCCAGTTCTATAAAAAGACCCAACGTCTAACGGTCCGGAACACTGCCCTTGACGTGCGGTGGAGGTGGGATCCCTCGCTGAGTCCGAGGGAAAAATAAACCCTGGAGGGTGAACAGATTAAGGAAGAAAGATTATTATTATCATCATTATTTAGCGAGAAATTGACCCTTTATCTTTGGTGGCGGTGGTGTTATTGTTTTAAGAGGAAGTACAACTGGGCAGCCATCTTCTATTTAGATTATTGATAAGGAAACTGTAATGGGTCTGACACTTCCAAAAATTAAGGTATTGGCAGAAGGGAAGGGCCGCCAAGGGTATAACAATGAAAGACTCTCTACTCCTTGTAAACCTAATACCGTGCGGTCAGGAAAGAGCGAGATTTGACCAAGGAAGTTCGGATAGGAAATGCGAAAGCGAGAAGCCTGACAACTCGGAACAACGCCAGACTCAGCTAAGGGAGCCGTTGTTGTTAACTCTCGCTTTCAAGTTGAGAACTTTGGTCACCCCATTGCGTTGACTCTTAAGACGGGTAAGGGATACCACTCCCTGTGGGGGAAACAACTAATCGAAATATAGGTCCTTGTTTAAAGTCTTGAATATGTTACAAGGTTGTGATAATGCAGGAAAGACACGCGATACATCTGATATAGTGCTGTAGGAAACAGGTTAAACCTCTTGAACGGAAAACAAATGTGTTCTTAAAATAGTCTAATGTAAGAGTATCCAGTGAGGCTGTGTACTGCTCCAGTAAATATTTGTGTAGCAAGCCCAGCTCATTGTGTCAGCACAAGAACATATGAGTTACAGCTGTTCGTGACGTAAAGATACGCTCAGCAGCAGATACCAGCTACCTGTCTGCCAGGCGAGGAGGTCGGCTCCTTTACTGAACTAGATATCTTAAATTACAACTCGTGCGTATTGACTTCACTTAAGGGGATACGGAACCGCCTATCTCGCCAATGTTAAATTTGTTCCTTTTCCCCAAGATCTAATAAAGTTTTGATAATGACATTTTTGCCAAATATTCATCATTAGCTAACTTACCATATTAACACAGCCGTTATTTGATCGGGCTTTTAAGTGCCATATCTTAATTCCTTTTTTAAATAAACATCCAAATCTCAAAGAGTATTGCTTAAATTAAATTCCTCTGTTAAAATGTGAATCGATATAAGACAGTTTGATGATGAAAATTACACAGCTCTGTGATAGTCACGTAGAAAAATGAACATATATATTTTTTAAATTGTTTGCTATTTTGCTTACGTCGCACCGACACAGGTATGTCTTATGGCGACGATGGGATAGGAAAGGTCTAGGAAGTTGAAGGAAGCGGCCGTGGCCTTAATTAAGGTACAGCCCTGGCATTTGCCCGGTGTGAAAATGGGAAATCACGGAAAACCATCTTGAGGGCTGCCGACAGTGGGGTTCGAACCCACTATCTCCCGATTACTGGATACTGGCCGCTATATTAAAAAAAAGGGAAATTGAGAAAACTGTAATTAAAACTTTTCCTGCATGTGTTCATATCTCAGTGAATCCCTGTCCCATACGAAAGAGAATCTGGATCTTCCTCTGATTCATACAAGTCTTCTAGGAAGGTTTCGTTTAGCCTTGTCCCTGAATTCCCTAGCAATTTTTTTGCACTTTCTGGGCCATTCTTTCAGCTTGTCGTAGTTCCCCTCGGTCCAACTCCTTCATGGTATTGACATAATTCCTTCCTACTTTTATTCCTAACTCCTGTAATGCATGACATTTGGCAATGCTAGCTTTATTAAAATTGGACACTGAATCCAGAAATCCACAGCTTAATGGTTTTATGCCCACAAAAATGCCTTTAGGAATGCTAGACCATATAACATTGTTTACCGATTCACTGCGGTTTTGACTTTTCACTTCTCCAACAGCTGGGAACTTGTCTCACTCTTCTTTCTCCGCGTTCCTTCCCGCTCCACCAGAACCAAGGACCTTCTCCACATTCCCCACACTCAGCACTCAATACTTCAACGATCTTTCCTAATCCGCCTCCCAACACTTTTTAACAATATTAGTAGGAGACAAGAGCTTGATACAGCATCAAATAAAAGCATATTCGAGAGGGGTGTAAATAGTCTCTTAAAGATACGTTGATGTGAAGGGATTATACCGTCATCTTGACCCACGACGACTTGGCTATGAACATGGACATTCTCATGGTTTTCGATTTGGACAGTTGTTATTAGTAGGCTGTGTAGCCGATCTTGTTATATTTTATGTTTGTTATATTTTATTACGAAAGTTTACGTTTGTTAAATAGTCTGTTGACAGTGCAAGTGAAATTTGCTCAGTGTAGCTGTATCTTGTGCTTCGTGAATAAATAAAAATTGGCTTCATTTCTTGTATACTGGCAAGAGGAAGGAGTATGTATTTGGAAAGGACATAGGGAATTCTTCCTCCTTTTACTTTTAAATAGTTGCACCAGTTATAGCAATGTAATTCGTCTCGTTTTCGCTAACATTGCTGGCAATTTTCATATTGCTAGCGCATGTTTAAATGAAATTTTAGGACAATTTCTAATGGTTAAACTGTCATGTATTATACATAATTTTAAAGGGCAGATTCATAAAAAACAAAAAAAAACATAAAATATGATTATTTGGCTAATTTTAACTGTTCCGTATCCCTTAATGTCAGTTAAGTAGCAGAGAATCGTTCTTTGGGTCATCAGTCCTTTTTGGCTTTTCCTGTGTCGAGAAAACAAGGAGAAAATCTAAGGGCCAACTGCAGAAACAGTATTTAGACGATGTTTACGGTTAAACAGTGTGTATTTGTATTTGGGTGCTACATTGTAAAGACGCTATCTATCACTTAGACACTGTCTAAACCGATGTTCAACCGGCCATGTTTGAACACAGTCGAGAACACTGTTTTATCTCAAATTTTAAGAGTGAATCACAATCAGAGGTTATGTATTATGAAACATTATGACACAAGGGACAGTCCGGTAACTGCCAACTTGACTACAATTCTTGGCAACCGATATATTTTATTATATTTGGGATAATTTCCCCGGAATCGCAGGTCAATCCGACTACATCCATATCAGAATAACTTGTCCTGATCGGATATATCAACCGGGAGGGATTCAGTTATTACATTTACTGCTAAGTAACCGCACACAATAGAGACACGAAAAAGTAGGATATGTGTGCTTTCGGTTATTTTTTCCGGATAATCGTTGCGCTAATTCACATAAGTTTTCGGCAAGTATGAGATAGGAAAAGGCAAGGATGAGGAAGGAAGAGTTATGACCATAATGACAGCCCCAATATTTGCCTGCCTTAAGAATGGGGAAATTACGGAACGTTTTGAACGTATGATCTCTAGAATGCAAGCTACATCAACTGTATATGGTCCTTTACAACTCATTCGGTTACACGGTAATATAATTTCATCTTCCCTTCGCATAAGGTATCTAGATTACACTCACCGCAACAACACTATAATCAAAGCTACACTTCCTCGTACGGTGGCTTCCAACAGTTTTCAAGTTAAAAAACTCAGAAAAACAGACAAAAAACAGACACCAAAGCTAAAAAAGTAATCATTATTACACCTGAAACGGATAACTGTTACAAACATTTTGCCAAAATAGTCAATGTAGAGACACACGGTCGTTACGACTTTATTATTATTATTATTATTATTATTATTATTATTATTATTATTATTAAGGGGATACCCCTGGATCAGCAGGGGTGAAAGAAGGTGCCGGGGTGAATGGGTCTAACTACAATGTCAATAAAGAAATTAAACTGAAGTGGAAGGTTATATTTTCAAAACGCAACAAGTTAACAAATTCTCACTTAGCGAGATAACAATGACATATCAGGTACCATGACAAGGTTTAGACAAAGAAAGAAAATCCAAAATTTAGTGACTGTTTAGTAATCAGGGCTTCCAGCTCCTCGCTTCACAATTCTTGAGCACTCGGCTCAAATTTACAAAAGAGCACAATTTTACAAGGGCAGAAATCCCCTAATACAATGGAGCACTAGCTCCGTAATTTACAATATCAAGCCTCCTAAAGGCACTTTTACAACGCTTGAAAAAGAGCTAACGTGCTCTCCGTTTTCCAAGCCTATTCAAGGCGATATCAGAAACTTACAATCACTTGCCATCAAGGCACAACTTACAAATTTGAAACAGGGGTATCTAGTACCCAACCTATTGGGCCGTAGCGGAAAAGAACAGGTTAAGTAAATGCCCCGAAACACAAATTGAATGGAGGTGTGTACTTGCACTCCTAAAAATGCATTCTAAAAACCTAAGAGGCACTAGGCCGATGAAACAGGGACTATTCCCAACCTATGGAGGTGACTAGTATACGAAAGAAAATTTAAGACATTACGGAAAGGAAGAAAACCAGTTACAAGACGTAGTCACCTCAAACCAATATGAAGGTGAGCTCGAGAGGGTACATCACTCTCTATCCCCGATTTACAGTTAAAGTTTTATGAAGTTATTACAAAAGCCGGCAGAAGTTACATTTACAGAAAAGTAAGTCACATAGTTAAGGTTTCGGAACTCTCCCTCGGGTTAAACTGCAGAGCTAGCAAGAAATAAAGATGTTAATTGGCCATTACCTTGCTGAAGAACTGCTGCCTGATGAACGAGGCGCCTCCCGTTTGACACACACACTTAGATGACGATTAAAATGCCAAGAGGCGTGAAAATCCACAGTTTATAAACCCTCAGGGAAAGTTCGAAACCTTTCATGAATAAACCAGCCACACCCTCTCACTTTATTGGTTAACATCAAAAGTGACACTCAGAATCGAGGAAAATTAATTACAGAAATTCATGATTGGCTAAATTCAAAACAGGCGGAAAGAAAAGATCAATATTGCCAACCCAAAAATGAATGAACATAATTTAATAAAAAAAGAACTTAGGAATTCAAAACTTCTTCAAATCAAAGTTCTTCCACTTCGCACCAGGGTGCATGATCATAGTTTTTTAGCAGTGACCTCTGTTGAGGAAAGTCCCAACTTCTTGATAAATGGTAAACAAAACACGTAGAATTTCATACAGTACATGAAACTTCAAAATAACAAAATTTCATTAGATTCCTGTAGTGACATCTTCTGAGTAACGGTTTAACTACTGTAGTTGAAGTTCGCAGTTCAAGATTTCTCCAGAAGAGGAGTTCTTTCAGGCGCAAGATTTAAATGTGAGGCGTAGAGGTGTACCTCCCGGTACAATTATAATTACTACTACTACTACTACTACTACTACTACTACTACTATTATTATTATTATTATTATTATTATTATTATTATTATTATTATTATTACTGCAACGGTGTAGTTCTATTGCATGTTTCCATTGCACGTGACAACTCAAGTTACTTCAGCAGTATCATTGAGGAACAGGAGCGGTGTTCTCAGAAATGCAGGCGCACCCATTACCGTCCTCAAGCAGACATTACACAGATGTGTGCATTTAGACGCCGACAGACGAACAAACTTGTTGGTCAACTGAAGAAGCCGTTAAAAGCCTGTCTCAGCCAACTGTTGGGTGTCACTCAGTGTAACATCTTCAAGAAAGAGTTGGAAATGCGATCGAGTTGAGAGTTAATGGAGAAATGTGGAAAGAAATCCCCCAATCACTGGGCCAGTCAATCCGAGAATTGTTGAGCAAAGAGATTCCAGGACACTGTAATACTATACCGCCTTAAATAATGATCATAAAAGTTTATAATTTCTACGTGTTTATAGCCTAACTAAAATAATAATAACAACAACAACAACAACAATAATAATAATAATAATAATAATAATAATAATAATAATAATAATAATAATAATAATAATAATGTGATCCTCCGTGGCTCAGGTGGCAGCGTGCTGGCCTCTCACCGCTTGGTTCCGTGGTTCAAATCTCGATCACTCCATGTGAGATTTGTGCTGGAAAAAGCGGAGGCGGGACAGGTTTTTTCTCCGGGCACTCCGGTTTTCCCTGTCATCTTTCATTCTAGCAACACTCTCTAATATCATTTCATTTCATCTGTCGGTCATTAATCATTGCCCCAGAGGAGTGCGACAGGCTTCGGCGGCCGGCACAATTCCTATCCTCTTCGAGAGGTTGAGGCTCCATTCATTCCATTCCTGACCCGGTCAAACGACTGGAAACAGGCTTGTGGATTTTTATTTTCAATAATAATAATAATAATAATAATAATAATAATATGAAGAAGAAGAAGAGTGGTAGCATTCTAAGTGAAATTAAATTAAGATATGGTAAAGCCAATGCAGTGAAATCGCAGTTGAGGTCAACGGTGTGTGTAAGAATACGAAACTATCTTTAATCGGTCTGTTTTCACGCCGATTTTACTGTACGGGAGTTAACGCTGGGTGGACTCTGGTTATTCTTAACCATCATTAAACTTGCTCGCTATTCTTGTTCAGGGAACTAGATCAAGTTCTTGTCAGATTAAACATGTCTAGGAGACGTGTAATGTTTTATTTTTAACAAGCGAAATAATATATATTTTTTAAATTGAATGCTTCTCCTCAACTGAATGGACCGTGCTGATTGGCTCAGACGGTTAAGGCGCTGACTTTCCGAGCCCAAGTTGGCAGGTTTGATCCTGGCTCAGTCCGGTGGTATTTGAAGGTACTCAGCCCCGCGTCGGTAGATTTACTGGCACGTAAAAGAACTCCTGCAGATAAACGTCCCGCCACCTCGGTGTCTCCGAAAACCGTAAAAATAGCTAGTGGGACGTAAGAAAATAATTATTCTATTGAAGGTTGCACAATTTCAAAATGAAATTCCACAGGTTGAACCAAAAGTCCGGTAACATTTGACGAAACAACACTTCACCGAATATTGGAGGTAGAGGGGTAACGATTGACACACAGGACTAGCATGACATGGGGTTTTATTGATACCAAAATAAAGCGCACGTAATGACCAACAGATGGCGCTGGACAGCAACAAGTCGGGTACAAATGCTTGATGTGGCATGGCTTTTTATTGGCACTAACAATGAGTCCACAAACCGGCCAACAGATGGTGCTGGACAGCAACATGTCAGGTACAAATGCTTGACGTGGCATGGCTTTTTATTGACACTAACAATGAGTCCACAAACAGGCCAACAGATGGTGCTGGACAGCAACATGTCAGATACAAATGCTCACACATGCTTGACGTGGCATGGGGTTTTATTGACACCAACAGTGAGTGCACAAACAGGCCAACAGATGGCGATGGACAGCACGACGTCCGTGATGCCCCATGAGACCCGTGTACGGTATAAAGGAGCAGTCGTGAAAGAGGGCGTCAGATTCGCCTACAATCGCAGCAAGTTGACGTCACAAGAGAAGGCACTGTTAGTGAAGCTTTATATTGGTGCCAATGAAACCCCATGTCATGCCAATCATGTGTGTGAATTATTACCTTTCCACCTCCAATATTCCGTGAAGTAATGCCTCGTGAAATGTTAACGGATTTTCGGTTCTTTCTTTTCTTCTTCTTCTTCTTCTTCTCTTCCTCCTCAATACGCTTTATGTGACGTCTTTCATATTGTATACGAACTTGAAGGTGCATCAGTAAAATCAACAAACGACGTCATCCTACGCCTTCCTTACACTTGTAGCCGCCTCGAGTGTCCAGACTGTGTTCCCTAGTGGTAAACTATCTCAGGTTTCTTAAATGAAGGAATATATTAAGGTGGTATTCCCTGGAGGGTGCGACACGCGGAGAGCTAGTTGTATATCATGTTATACGATGCGTGTCACGGGCAATATGCTAGAAGTGAACAGCTGATGGGAACAGACATGTCGCTATGGTAACCTACTGTATGATGGATTGTCCTGTCTCGACTGTCGCCCCATGGTCGGCGGATACACTAACTAACCTTTATTGCTCGCTACTAGACCACTTTCTTTTCAAATGAACGTGGAACGTCTTAATGTTGATAAGGAATTCTTTCAACATTTTACGATGAAAAACGTAAAATTAAGGAATTTCCTCAATTGTGCCGAAAGTTAAAGGTCTAAAGGACCAGAAAAGGTTTCAAATTGTGAGTCATGGATAACTCTGTCAAACTAAAACGAAAAACACATTTCTAAAATCACTTCAGCCCTAAATGCAGTTCCCGAAAAAACTTGTTTCTTTAATCGTCTTCTTTTTCATTCAAATTCTAGCAAAATTAACTTATTTACATAATTCTTTCTGCAATGTGTTCCTTGCTTCAATACCCAGAGGCATTTATTTTTTTTATTTTTTTAAGACTGTCCTCCCCGAATGTAGTTATAAGGGCTTAAGTGAAACTCTGCATTGACTCGCATTAGCGCTCGTTGTGGTGCTGAAGTCAAACAATACACTGACTTACATAATAGACCGGATAAGGATGATTAAGAAAAGCAGGGAGTTGTACGTAGATGAAAGAAACAGACCAAAACAAATAGTTGTTGAATCCAAAAAGAAGTCGTAGAAGATTTTGGTAATAACCTGGAAAGGCTAGGTCAAGCAGCAGGGAAACCTTTCTGGACAGTAATAAAGAATCTTAGGAAGGGAGGGAAAAAGGAAATGAACAGTGTTTTGAGTAATTCAGGTGAACTCATAATAGATCCCAGGGAATCACTGGAGAGGTGGAGGGAATATTTTGAACATCTTCTCAATGTAAAAGGAAATCATCCTGCTGGTGTTGCAAACAGCCAAGCTCATGGGGAGGAGGAAAATGATGTTGGTGAAATTACGCTTGAGGAAGTGGAAAGGATAGTAAATAAACTCCATTGTCATAAGGCAGCAGGAATAGATGAAATTAGACCTGAAATGGTGAAGTATAGTGGGAAGACAGGGATGAAATGGCTTCATAGAGTAGTAAAATTAGCGTGGAGTGTTGGTAAGGTACCTTCAGATTCGACAAAAGCAGTAATTGCCCTTATCTATAAGCAAGGGAACAGGAAGGATTGCAACAACTATCGAGGTATCTCATTGATTAGTATACCAGGCAAAGTATTCACTGGCATCTTGGAAGGGAGGGTGCGATCAGTCGTTGAGAGGAAGTTGGATGAAAACCAGTGTGGTTTCAGACCACAGAGAGGCTGTCAGGATCAGATTTTCAGTATGCGCCAGGTAATTGAAAAATGCTACGAGAGGAATAGGCAGTTGTGTTTATGTTTCGTAGATCTAGAGAAAGCATATGACAGGGTACCGAGGGAAAAGATGTTCGCCATACTGGGGGACTATGGAATTAAAGGTAGATTATTAGAATCAATCAAAGGCATTTATGTTGACAATTGGGCTTCAGTGAGAATTGATGGTAGAATGAGTTCTTGGTTCAGGGTACTTACAGGGGTTAGACAAGGCTGTAATCTTTCACCTTTGCTGTTTATAGTTTACATAGATCATCTGCTGAAAGGTATAAAATGTCAGGGAGGGATTCAGTTAGGTGGAAATGTAGTAAGCAGTTTGGCCTATGCTGACGACTTGGTCTTAATGGCAGATTGTGCCGAAAGCCTACAGTCTAATATCGTGGAACTTGAAAAATAGGTGCAATGAGTATGGTATGAAAATTAGCCTCTCGAAGACTAAATTGATGTCAGTAGGTAAGAAATTCAACAGAATTGAATGTCAGATTGGTGATACAAAGCTAGAACAGGTCGATAATTTCAAGTATTTAGGTTGTGTGTTCTCCCAGGATGGTAATATAGTAAGTGAGATTGAATCAAGGTGTCGTAAAGCTAATGCAGTGAGCTCGCAGTTGCGATCAACAGTATTCTGTAAGAAGGAAGTCAGCTCCCAGACGAAACTACCTTTACATCGGTCTGTTTTCAGACCAACTTTGCTTTACAGGAGCGAAAGCTGGGTGGACTAAGGGTATCTTATTCATAAGTTAGAAGTAACAGACATGAAAGTAGCAAGAATGATTGCTGGTACAAGCAGGTGGGAACAATGGCAGGAGGGTACTCGGAATGAGGAGATAAAGGCTAATTTAGGAATGAACTCGATGGATGAAGCTGTACGCATAAACCGGCTTAGGTGGTGGGGTCATGTGAGGCGAATGGAGGAGGATAGGTTACCTAGAAGAATAATGGACTCTGCTATGGAGGGTAAGAGAAGTAGAGGTAGACCAAGACGACGATGGTTAGACTCGGTTTCTAACGATTTAAAGATAAGAGGTACAGAACTAAATGAGGCCACAACACTAGTTGCTAATCGAGGATTGTGGCGACATTTAGTAAACTCACAGAGGCTTGCAGACTGAACGCTGAAAGGCATAACAGTCTATAATGATAATGTATGTATGTATGTATGTATGTATGTATGTATGTATGTATGTATGTATGTAATTTTTAGGAATAAATAAATAAATTATTCCCATACTTTATTTACCTAAAATTCGTAGCTCCTATCCCTGGAATATTTTCATCATTGAGTTACTTGCCTGAAGGCTAGAACTGCGTAACTTTAAATCAAACAGAGAAGAAATGATGGCAATAATGATGGTGATGGTAAGTACTTGAAGGTTTATAGAAGGCGCCGAGGTGCCTGCATTCTGTCGCGAAGGACTTATTTTACGTGCCAATAAATACACCTCCTATTCCCGGTTATGAAACGCATCGCTCTTCTTAGAACTTTTTCTAGGGAATTTATTAAACGTACCCTGTACGGGTCCCAGCACGCAGATCCATATTCGAGAATCGGTCTTACCAAACATTTATAAGCTTTACGTCTGGCACCAGAAAGAGCTTTCTTGAGATTCCGCGTAAAAAAAAAGTAACGTACTCCAGGATTTCTTAACTACATTTTCCACTTGTTCTGAACAGTTTAACTCTTTTCTAATAGTAACACCTAAGTACAAACAACTATCAACTTCAATAACACTTTCCCCTCCAAGTTCGTAATCCCACTTTCCTGTCATTTATGTGTTTATTGAAACACAATTTCTTGCTTTTTCGGCCGTAGAGTTTGATTAGATTTTTACGCACCCATTTTAAAATCGTTTCTAAATCCTGCTGGGCAGGGCTTAGTGGTTCAGATGGTTGGGGCGCTGGCCTTCTGACTCCAACTTGACAGGTTCGATCCCGGTTCAAGCCGGTGGTATTTGAAGGTGCTCAGATACGTCAGCCTCTGTCGGTAGATGTACTGGCATGTAAAATAACTCCTTCGGGACTAACTTCCGACACCTCGGCGTCTCCGGAAACCGTATAAGAAGTTGGTGGGACGTAAAGCAATTAGCATTAATATTATTATTATTATTATTATTATTATTATTATTATTATTATTATTATTAATTTGCCTTTGCTGGCAAGATCTAGTGTTTACAGTGCACTGTGTCTTCTCGTGTGGGCTAGAACAAATTTGTCACTGTCACTGACCTGTCTCAGTCTCATCCTTGGCTTTGAATGCATGAAAGTGACCGAAGTGTGAGCAACGCTAGTAGTTAAGTACCATTCCTTCTGCAGCCAGTGCCTGTTATGAATGGTGCAAAAATGTTGCTCATAGGGTCGGTTAGTGCACTCATTTCAGTGGGCTTGGCATACTGATATGTAATAGCATTTTCTGGTACAATGAGGAAAGTAAAGGGAAACTACCCTGCTCGATCATTTTCCTAGTACGCCTCTACAGTGACGCCTGGGTCACCTATGATGGCTGATGGCGGACATATTGAAGTCCAAGCCGGCCTTCTGGCTGAGCACTTAACATACATACACATTGTTATTATTAAATCCTGCAGAAGCAACCAGAAAAGAGGCGCAGTTCCGATTTTATCGAATCAGGCATATCAGATCCAGAAAAAAATTCCTAGCCTCACCGGGAATCGAGTCTAGATTATCGGGATAAAATACAGGCTTGCTACCTCTATATAGGGAGGCCAGCCAGAAGAATGCATACCTTATATAATTTCTCAGTCAAAATTAGTACCTCTAGTACCTAACGATGGGATTAAACCACGCCCCCGGGAACGTAACACAAACATTTTTTGCACGTGAGTGTTTTTCCATTTACGTAACCTAACTGTGTTTTGTTCCACTTGAGTTCCGCGCGTCCTCTCACGTAGCATACAGATGTTGGTGTTATTTTTGCTCGGGCAAGTGAAACACTAGCCGTCGACCGGAAATGTACGGAATGTGACAGGGCACTGGTGGTCTCTTCTGCGAACACATTACTCCAAATTGCTACCAGACTCTTTCCTTCTCTGTGACTAACTTGATGATATCTAGGCATTACCAACCACCGCCATTCAACAAGGCCTCCCATACGACAAGATCTTGAGAGTCAGATTTCTTAGAACGTGGCAAAAAAAAGCGTAAATGATAATAAGGTACTACTGCAAGTTAAACCATAAACTTAGCAAAAAACTGGAATGCCTCACGTAATGCTACGCAACCAGGTACTAGGACTTCTATAGAATAGAATAGAATAGATGGTGGAACAGGGCAATGCATTTTACCAGTCTAAGAAACCTTATATGGAAAAGGAAGTACCAAGGAAGTGCAAAATAATAATAATAATAATAATAATAATAATAATAATAATAATAATAATAGTAGTAGTAGTAGTACCGGTTGGTACACCTCTACGCCGCACATTTGAATTTTCCGCCTTAAAGCTCTTCTCCACTGGAGAAACCCTGAACTTTAACAACTGAACTAACTCTACTGGTTATCAGAAGATGTCAATGTGTGTTTTTGATTTACTTTCGTTTTTCATTGATCAAGAAGTGTGGACATTCTCTAACAGATGTCTCTACCATAAAACTATGATAACGCACTCTGGTGTAAAGGAATGAACTTTCTTGGAGAAATTTTTTATTCGTAAGATTTGTCGTTACTAAATTTTGTTTTGTCATTTGTGGGTTGGCAATATTAATCCTTTCTTTCCGCCTGTTTTGAATGTAGCCAATCAGTAATTTCTGTAATTAATTTTCCTCCAATCATAGCTTTCTTCTTCGAATTTCCATGTGTAACTCTTAGCTACCCAATAAAGTTGAGTGGGTGTGTCTTTATTATTCATGAAAGGTCTCGAATCTTCCACGAGGGTTTAAAACTGCTGATTTTCTCGGATCTTGGCTATTCGTATAACATCTTTCTCAGTGTGTGAATATGTAGCAGGGGGCGGGAAGCGGTTCTTTCTTCAGGCAGTAGCTCTTTAAAAATGTAAGCCTTTTCAATCCATGTAAAAACTTCACATAACTTGAACTGTAATTCGGGGATAGAGAGTGCTTTACCCTCTCGAGCTCCCCTTCATTTGAAATTGCGGTGACTACGTTTTCGTGACCGTTTCTTCTCTTCCTTAATGTATTAAAGTTTTCTCATACGAGTCATCTCCCTAGCTTGGGATTAGCCCCTGTGTATCGGCCTAGCGCCACTTAGGTTTTAAAATGTGTATTTAGGAGTGCTAGTTCACGCCTCCAGTCCTTTCTGTACTTTGGGCAAGTAACTTAACCTGATGGGTTTTTTTCCTTCATGCGAAGGCCCTGTAGGTTGGGTACAAAATACCCCTGTTTCTTTGTAAGTGTGTCTTGAGGGCAGTTAGAAGTAAAGCTTGTTGTGGCCTTTGATAGGCTTGTAAAATAGAGAGCAGGTCAGCTCTTTCTGGTATTTTGAAAGGTGCCTCTAGGAGGCTTGACATTACTAAGCGAGAGCAAGAGCTCCATGTAATTAAGGGTTTTCTGCCCTTTGGTATTTTGCGGTTGTGAGCTGAGAGCTCAAGGATTGATGAATGTGGACCCGTAGCCCAGAATTTGTAAAGACCCCTTGTAACGTTCCAGACGTTACAGTGTAATTATGTTAATTTTATTATGTGTAATTAATTCAGGAATTTAACGTCATGATATTTATTTTGGTATGTAATTGTATTATAATTCATGTTTAATCATTTGCTCACTATCATTTCATTACTTTGTAACTACGACTTGTAAACGAGGGCTGAATATCCTAATATTCACTTAGATTCTTGCGACATTCGTTTAAAATTAACTTGCAGTAGATTTCCTCTACCTTGCCACATCACCGAGGAAGAAGGAAGGACAAATTTAGACACCAAGTTCTGGGAAAAGCGAGCACGTGTTCAAGCGTTCTAACGTAAGCTACCGTATTTCGACCAGAATTATTCAAACTGATCACCGCCTATATTTTCAAAGGAGCGTCATGTTGCCATGGATACTGAGTGAAAGGACTAATAGAAGAACAGTTGATATCAGGGTTAAGACCCGTCAACTCTAATATCTGGAGTGGGGAGAGACGTGTCATCTGATTGGACCACGTGTAGCGACCTGTAATTAGCGCCAGAGAAGGTTATAAAAGGGCGTGTTGGAGCTCTTGGCTTCATCTTCTACGTGATTCTTATTGAGTTTCTACAATCTTCTACTTGATCTTCTACGTGATTCTTATTGAGTTTCTACAATCTTCTACTTGATCTTCTACTTGATTCTTCTACTTGATTCTTCGGATTCTTCGTTTGATTCTGCATTCGTATTCTACATTAATTACTTCATTTACCACGACGTGGTACTTAGAAATTCTGAATGAGGGGTGTATAGCCACTCTCATCAGGAAGTACGTACAGCTCGGCTACAAGACCGGTTTGAACCAGTCTAAGTCAATAGGTAGTATTAATCTAGATAGAAATGAAACTTCAGAGCACATTTTCAGTAAAGTTGGAAGGATTCTTAATTGAGTATCCTCTCCATAAAACCCAAGGTGGTTCTTCTAACTATGACTTAGGGCTTATCTCCAATATATGGGATAGAGCATAATAGGGAGTGTTAGTTTTGAAGTCATCTTCCAATTAGTGGGAGGTGCAATTTGCAAGGTAGGAATGGTACTTAGCTGCAGATGAAGAGATCTCAAAGACGACCGGTGATGTTCCAGCTACAAGGATGGAAGCTTTCCAAGGACCAGCAGAACAAGACTACATGGTGAGCAAGCGAGTTAAAGATATTGCAAGTTTTCGCGAAGTAGAGTCATTCAATTTTTTTGTTAAATTCATTTTCTATTTTAAATTCAGTTCTCGTTAAACCGTCGTCATTTATATTCAATATAATAAATAGTATTTTTCTAGTTCACTTTAATCAATCTGCCTTAATTAGCCTTTTGATTTTTAATTCTCCTGCTTATTGATTAGTGCACTATCACCCCACCCCTGTGATAAGAGTCCGTCCAAGCTTGATTATAAATTTTTATCTTTAAGTCCTCAACTTAAAGATTGGCGCCCTTAGCTTGAATGGTTGCATTTCTCGTTCGATGATTGTTCTCCGAGAGGGGAAGTCACATAAATGGCGCCCAACGTGGGGCGAGAAAATCATTAAGTACGGAGCAGTTAATGACAGTAACGATATCAGAATTCGTATTATGGGCAAAATTTGGATATCCACGTTGCATTAGGAGTGTTTGATTGTGGGAAGGGTCATGGCTGATCAGACGAAAGAGGAGAGGATGTTGCGCAGTGGACGGGCGATAAAAGGCAATAATGTATTGAGTTCAGAGGAAGAGTTGTGTAGTCTAGTAGAGGAAATTGAAGATAGAAGTGTAAGTAGTATGGAGAGTGAAGGCAAGCAGAAAGAAGTCAGTATGGAGTCAGATGATAGTAGGATGGGGGGCGAAGCGGAAGTAAACACTAACAATGAAAGTAATAATAATGATCAGTTAATGGGAATGATGCAGTTAATGTTAAGTAAGATAGAGGACAGTAAAACTGAAATAAAAAGTGAATTGGAACAAATTAAAACAGATGCAGAACAAACTAAATCTGAGCTTAAAGGTGAATTAGAACAAACTAAATCTGAACTGAAAGAACAGTTAGAACAAACTAAAGCTGAATTAAGCAGGGAGATGAGGGAAAATAAGGAGGAAGCGAATCGGAGAATGGACGAACACAGTAGGCAGTTACGCGATCTGGTGGTAAAAAATGAACATTTTAATAAGCGATTAGAGGACCAGAAAAATGAATATGTACGGCAAGGGAAAGAGGTAGAAGAAAAGTTTGCGGAGCAGAGAAGTGAATTCCTGGAATTAATGGGGAAGGAAAACAACTCTACTAGGGAGGAAGTAATGAGGCAGGTCACTAGTATTGATAAGAGAGTTGAGACTCAAAGAGGGGAAATACGGATATTCAAAGACCACGTCCAACAAGAGATTGACACGGTAAAGCTTAGAATAGAAGATGAGACCCGGGCAAGTGAAGAAAGGTTTGCGATAGCTGAAGAGAATAAGATTGAAATTAGGACATTGAAAGAGAAGCAGGTTAATTTGGAGAGAGAAATTGATAGGAGAGACAGAGATGTAGAATGCCGGATGGAGAAAGCAGAAAATAAGTTAAAACAGGTGGCAAAGGATAAACAGGTTTTCACGGGAAGGCAATGTCTAGGAAATAGCTACATTAGGGAAATTGAACTACCTAAATTTAAAGGGAAACAAACGAACCCGCTAGATTTCCTTAAGATGATAGAAAAACGATTTGAAAAGCGTCTAGAGGAAGGGTCTATGGACTGGGAAGACGTTATGGAAAATATTGACCATGCTTTTGTAGGAGAAACTCGGTCTTGGTTCATGGTATATAGGCAGACGATGACGAACCTGAAAGAATTCAGAAATAAGTTTAGAGAGAAATTCTGGAATGAAGCGATACAAGCTCGGGAGAGAGAAAGGGTGGTATTTGGGAGGTACAAACAGCATGAAGGAGTTACTATGACCGAGTACTTCCTGGCACATGTCATGATTTGTCAGAACTTAGATGGTATAACCGAGGGGTCTGATGTAGTAAGACTACTTTTGAGACATTTTCCGGACAGGGTGAGAGAAGCGGCCTGCATGCAAAAAGTTGGAACTATTCAGGAGATGGAGAACCTACTAGGCAGTTTTGATGCATTAGGTAACCTTAGGAGTAGAACGGAGAATATTCAGAACTTTAGTCATCACAACGGAATGAGACATAACGGTAGAATACAGAATCACGAAGCTCGCAATCAGTTCAGACCTCAGCAGAACAGCAGGAGCGGAGCACCTGAATATAGGACAGGAAATTCCCAACGGAGGCCAGAGCAATGTACTAATGAGTCCAACGTCAATACACAAAGGGAACCTTTAAACTAACTAGAGGCTGTAATGTTAGGTCAGAATTCCAGCCTAGTACGAAGGTAGCGAAGTGTCTTGCCATGAAAGTGTTACCATATGACCTAGATGTTAGAGACGATTTGTTGTAAGAACCCGAGCAGAATAATGGAGATTCAAGTAATAAAGTAGTCAATCCCGTTGTTAAATTGAAAGTCTGGGGGGCGTGGGTTAAAGTTTTGATTGATTCTGGTAGCCAAATATCATGTATTAGTTCTCAGTGGTATGAGTCATTAGTGAAACAGGGTATTCAGTTGGAGGAAATGCCTGTTAAGTCTACTTTCATCATTACGGCTGTGGGAAAGAGGTCTAAGCAAATTTGTAAACAAGTAGCTGTCCCGATCTGCATTAATAATTCTATTAGCGTTCAGATATGTTTGGTAATTCCGCATTTAATATTTGATCTTATCTTGGGATCTGACTGGTTAACGTTAAAATTGGCTCAGTTAAATTACAATGATCTAGTGCTAAATTTGAGGTGGAATAATGAGGATATCAAGGTCAAGTTTGAGGAGGAAATTCAGAGGAAAACGGAAGTTAGTACAGTGTGGAGAATGAGAGAGGTTTCTAAAGTAAATGAAGAGGCTAGTGAGGGCCTGAAGTTGTGCCAGTTGTGGATTAATGAGGATAAAATATGTGGCTTGAAAGAAGCCGTAAGTAGAAATCAGTTGAATGAAATCCAGAAGGACAAGTTATATGAAGTGTTATGTGAACACGTGGAGATTTTCTCCGAGAAACCTGGTGTTACCCATCTGTATGAACATTCTTTTTCTGTGCTGGATAAGACTCCATTCAGCGGACCGCGGTATCCGATACCACACAAATATGCCAAAGCCGTAGAGGATCAAATTCAAGCTATGTTAGCAGACGATGTGATTGCATTATCAAACAGTCAATATGTTAATCCCTTAATTGTCGTGCCTAAGTCTGATGGATCAATACGTCTGTGTATTGAATGCGAGAGCGTAGTGAGAGTGTTAGGTTTGCCTGAGGAACCACCTCGTAATGCTGAATTTTACGTCCGACTGGCACGGGAGAACCTGATTAAATCTGGAGATAAACGTAAAAGGCAGCAGAAACGTAAGGTACTGGATAACTTTGAGGTAGGTGATATGGTTTTGGTGAGAGTTCCAATGTTGTCAAATAGTGAGGATAAGGTAACAAAGAAATTTTTTCTTTTATATCAAGGCCCTTATAAAGTACATAGAAAACTAGGACCCTGTGCTTACAAGTTAGCGGATGGAGAGAGCGTAATGAATGGTTCATATAACATTAGTAGTTTACGGAGATACCTGTCGTGTGAGGTGGCTGAACCGGATTGTGAGATATAGGTCAGTAACTCGGGGAAGTTGCTACTTGTTATGTCAGACTACGAGCGGAATGAGTTTACGTCTCAATTGTGGTGGTATTTCCTAGTTGTGTTTGTAAACAAGGGAGGTGTTTGTGTGGCGGTAGATTTACGCTCGTTCATTGACGATAGATCATCTGTTTTCCGTATGTGAGGCCATGAAATTTTATATATTTGTTTTCTGAGATGTTACAGAAGGCTAATTAAAGCTGACGACGGCAAATAATTAATTTTCCCGTATGTGCATTTCTAACTTGCAATAATTTTACCGTGAGCTTAAATCACGTGTGTATTCGTGTAAAGTGTATTGCATCCTGCTTCAAGATAAGGTTGAAACATTCGAAAGAGTGATAAAAGTGTAAATTGTTTGTATCATTTGTTTTCCATGGTTCTAATGTAAAAGATTGGAAGAGAACGTGTTACTGCTATCTAGCAAAGAATGTCGGAGAGATGGGGAGTAAAAGGTTAAATAGACACTCGGCAGAGTCTGTAATCTGAATTGTATATATATTATGTTATATTCTCTAGGATAATCTTGTTTTTTACAAAAATGGAAAGTTGCTTGTGTTGGGCATAATTTAGTATCTAAACCTCAAGATGAACTGAAATAACAGACATTCGCAATGGTAAGCAGTCTAAGAGAGATATGGAAACAGTGAGATATAATTAATTGTATGAAAATAATGTCGCTCGTTATGGGCAGGTAATAGAGGTATTTCAAGTCAATGTGGGAGTAAGTGTGTGAGTTCTCAACTCATGTGATATTTGTTAAGAACTCATGGGGGCGTATGTAACGTTCCAGACGTTACAGTGTAATTATGTTAATTTTATTATGTGTAATTAATTCAGGAATTTAACGTCATGATATTTATTTTGGTATGTAATTGTATTATAATTCATGTTTAATCATTTGCTCACTATCATTTCATTACTTTGTAACTACGACTTGTAAACGAGGGCTGAATATCCTAATATTCACTTAGATTCTTGCGACATTCGTTTAAAATTAACTTGCAGTAGATTTCCTCTATCTTGCCACATCACCGAGGAAGAAGGAAGGACAAATTTAGACACCAAGTTCTGGGAAAAGCGAGCACGTGTTCAAGCGTTCTAACGTAAGCTACCGTATTTCGACCAGAATTATTCAAACTGATCACCGCCTATATTTTCAAAGGAGCGTCATGTTGCCATGGATACTGAGTGAAAGGACTAATAGAAGAACAGTTGATATCAGGGTTAAGACCCGTCAACTCTAATATCTGGAGTGGGGAGAGACGTGTCATCTGATTGGACCACGTGTAGCGACCTGTAATTAGCGCCAGAGAAGGTTATAAAAGGGCGTGTTGGAGCTCTTGGCTTCATCTTCTACGTGATTCTTATTGAGTTTCTACAATCTTCTACTTGATCTTCTACGTGATTCTTATTGAGTTTCTACAATCTTCTACTTGATCTTCTACTTGATTCTTCTACTTGATTCTTCGGATTCTTCGTTTGATTCTGCATTCGTATTCTACATTAATTACTTCATTTACCACGACGTGGTACTTAGAAATTCTGAATGAGGGGTGTATAGCCACTCTTATCAGGAAGTACGTACAGCTCGGCTACAAGACCGGTTTGAACCAGTCTAAGTCAATAGGTAGTATTAATCTAGATAGAAATGAAACTTCAGAGCACATTTTCAGTAAAGTTGGAAGGATTCTTAATTGAGTATCCTCTCCATAAAACCCAAGGTGGTTCTTCTAACTATGACTTAGGGCTTATCTCCAATATATGGGATAGAGCATAATAGGGAGTGTTAGTTTTGAAGTCATCTTCCAATTAGTGGGAGGTGCAATTTGCAAGGTAGGAATGGTACTTAGCTGCAGATGAAGAGATCTCAAAGACGACCGGTGATGTTCCAGCTACAAGGATGGAAGCTTTCCAAGGACCAGCAGAACAAGACTACATGGTGAGCAAGCGAGTTAAAGATATTGCAAGTTTTCGCGAAGTAGAGTCATTCAATTTTTTGTTAAATTCATTTTCTATTTTAAATTCAGTTCTCGTTAAACCGTCGTCATTTATATTCAATATAATAAATAGTATTTTTCTAGTTCACTTTAATCAATCTGCCTTAATTAGCCTTTTGATTTCTAATTCTCCTGCTTATTGATTAGTGCACTATCACCCCACCCCTGTGATAAGAGTCCATCCAAGCTTGATTATAAATTTTTATCTTTAAGTCCTCAACTTAAAGATTGGCGCCCTTAGCTTGAATGGTTGCATTTCTCGTTCGATGATTGTTCTCCGAGAGGGGAAGTCACACCCTTAACTGGTGCTTTCTTTGTAAAGTTGTATTGTACCTGATTTTCTTTATTTCACCTAGTGGAAATTGTTAATTGTTAAAATTGTTTTCAGTTGAAAATATAACCTTTATTTAAATTTTTAATTCATCTTTCGGACTTAGACCCATTCCAGCCCGCACCTTCTTTCACCTCTGACTTCCACGGATAACTCCGTAATAATAATAATAATAATAATAATAATAATAATAATAATAATAATAATAATAATAATAATAATAATAATAATAATAATAATAATAATAATAATAATAATAATAATAATAATAATAATAATAATAAATTTCTTAAAAAAGGAAAATCCTGGGCCCAAGACTCACCGACAGACACTAACAACTTAGAGGCAGATAGAAAATCAAACAATACACAAATATTCACAGTGACATTAGAAAATGTAGGCTACGATTCTACGGACATATTAAAAGAATGTACCCAGGCAGAATTACGAAACAAATAGTCGAATTATATGAAAAGAGGAGCAAAAAATAAAGCAGACACAATGAAATGGATTGACCGATCTGAAACAGGCAGGAATTACACCAGCAGATGTCTAAAACAGATTCAAATTTCACAAATGGTAAGTTGACCAAGAGGAAACACCAAAGAAGAAGACAGGAACAACCTGGTCTGAAGAGAGAAAGGAAGTCCACTGTAAAAGAATAAAAGAAATATGGGTACAGAGGAAGGCAAATACACTCCTCTAAGTACTTTGCGTAGTATTAATGGGCTTATTCGCATATAATAATTATTATATATTATTATTAACTACTTTCACGGTTTTTGTAGTCACCAAGGTGCCAGAATTTAGTCTCGCAGGAGTTCTTGTACGTGCCAGTAAATCTACCGACACGACGCTGACGTATTCGAGAATCGAACCTACCAAGTTGGAGTCAGAAGACCAGCGCCTCAACCGTCTGACCCTTACAGCACGGCTTTATCAGAAATTACAACCACTGTAACCGTACAGCGTGGTACTGAATTTATGAACAGTAATATTGATGGGAAATTGTGTGCGCGCTGAACCGTTCGATTAACAGCAAGTGAAGTGGAAAAATCGGGTACGGTAAATAATAATAATAATAATAATAATAATAATAATAATAATAATAATAATAATAATAATAATAATAATAATGAAAATAATGCCGGGCTAAAAGGTTCAGACAGTTGAGGCGCTGGCCTTCAGACCCCTACGTGGCAGGTTCGATTCTGGCTCAGGCCGGTGGTATTGGAAGGTGCTCAAATACGCCAGCCTCGTGTCGATAGTTTTACTGGCACGTAAAAGAACTCCTGCGGGACTAAATTCCAGCACCTCGGCGTCTCCGAAAACCATAAAAGAGTAGTTAGTGGGACGTAAAGCAAGTAGCAAAATAATATAATATATAGTATAATATATATAATATAATAATCATAATTCTTTCTTAATCTGTTTACCCTCCAGGGTTGGGTATTCTCTCTGACTCAGCTAGGGATCCCACCTCTACCGCCTCAAGGGTGGTGTCGTGGAGCGTGATAATTAGGGACGGAGGATAGAAGTGGGAAGAAGGACAAGTACCTAGCCCAGGTGACCTCACCTCCTATGCTATAAAAACACGAAAACTCTAACATTCGTTAGTGTGATATATATATCTGAATTGGACAAATTAATTGTAAATATTAGTAGGTTTGTCTATATTATTATTATTATTATTATTATTATTATTATTATTATTATTGAAATTCGTTGTGTGTTAACTGTTTCGCAGGTATTATATTATTATACTTAGGAAATGTTAATTTATATTGTGTTTTACAATAGCTATATAATGTACAGTAGGATAGGACACTAGCACAGTAATTTGTTTGTCTCTTTTGTTAAATTCGGTATTCAAATATTTTTATTTTATGTTATTTATGTATTTCACTGGTTAAGTGTAAGACAGGCACACGTGTCCCTAACTTTGCCAGTTAAAATAAACCATATCTATCTATACTGAACAGCAGCCTTGTGGGAGATGGGAAGATTGGGAAGGATACACAAGGAAGAGCGAAGGAATCGGCCGTGGCCTTAAATTAGGTACCATCCCGACATTTGCCTGGAGGAGAAGTGGTAAACCACGGAAAACCACTTCCAGGATGGCTGGGGTGGGAATCGACCCCGTCTCTACTCATTTGACCTCGCGAGGCTAAGTGAATCCCGTTCCAGCCCTCGTACCACTTTTCGAATTTCGTGGCGGAGCTGGGAACCGAACCCGGGCTTCCGGGCATGGCAGCTAATCACACTAACCACTACGCCATAGAGGAGAATAATAATAATAATAATAATAATAATAATAATAATAATAATAATAATAATAATAATAATAGTATTGGCTTTACATCCCACTAACTACTTTTACGGGTTTCGGAGACGCCGAGGTGCCGGAATTTAGTCACACAGGGGTTCATTTACGTGCTAGTAAAACTACCGACACGAGGCTGACGTATTTGAGCAGCTTCAAGTACCACCGGACTGAGCCAAGATCGAACCTGCCAAGTTGGAGTGAGAAGGCCAGTGCCTCAACCGTTTGAGCCACTCAGCCCGAATACAGTATATAGGAATCCTTCAATTTGAGCCGGTCGGTAGCGAAACCGCGATCATCACTGGCAATTCTATCACCAGCGCCTGTAAAACGGTTGCCCCTGTAATTACGTACCGTCTAATAGAGGAGGTCGTTAACCAACTGAGGAGCACGTGTCGAGAGATGAAATAACTCGATATGCTTCTCGTCACTCATCAAACAATCGCATGCAGCTGCGAGAATGGCCTGCTGGGAATGACAGGCAGTCAGCCGTCAACCACAGTTGGGGGTCTTGCTTCATGAACGACACACCGCCCACTAGAATAGAAAATAGACTAGCCACAAGTGGGTCGATATGAATTATTGCAACTGTATGAGCGCGAATTATATGACAAAAACATCCAGTCAGACCCAGTTATGTGGTGACGAAATGGTGGAAGAACTGGGCGACATACAGCATTTCATCGCCAGAGTACCTACAAACAAGAGCAGACCGCCAAACACATTTCGCCCTACAAAGAGCACGCTGGATTGATTTTCTGTTGGATAGCATTTTAAGGTGAACGTATATATACACAATAATAATAATAATAATAATAATAATAATAATAATAATAATAATAATAATAATAATAATAATAATAATAATACAGTGCTCGACACAGCGGATCAATCGAAAACTGAGTAAATGCCAGAATGCGTAAAGAAACTTATCGTGGTCCCTATTTGGACGATTACCGAAAAATAAATAAATAAATAAATAAATAAATAAATAAATAAATAAATAAATAAATAAATAAATAAATAAATAAATAAGTAAATAAATAAATACATTAATTAATTAAATAAATAAATACAACTTGTGACAATAAAGTTCGGTGATACGACACGCTGCACCTGCGTAGCAACAGGGTTTGACCACCTGCTCCCAACGTTGTTCAGTTGGGCATCGTGTGTATGCCGTGTAAGACCTGTTTGACACACTGCGTGTTTAGTGCGTTGGTTCTGAACTGCGAACAGGAACATGAACGACCAAAAGATCAATGTACAGTTTTGTTTTAAGCTTGGCCAGACACCGAAAGAAACGCATGCGATGCTGGTACGTGTTTATGAAGATCAAGTGAAGTGTGTGTACGAGTGGTTCGCCCGTTTTCGAGCAGGCCGGGAAAGTGTTTCTGACAACCCCCGTATTGGAAGACCAGCGACCGCCGTCAGTGAGGACATTAATCACGAACGATCTGCGATTTACTGTGGGCTTGATATCGGATGAACTGCAGGTTAACCGTAAATCCGTGCGACAAATCGTTACCGAGAAGTTAGGGAAGAGGAAAACGTGTTCTCGTCTTGTGCCACATCACTTGACTGACGATCGCAAGCAGGCACGTTCAGAGGCTTCACAGGATTTTGTCGAAACGGCGGGACTGTATTGTCACTGAGGATGAAACCTGACGTCTCAGGTACGAACCTGAAACGAAACGGCAAAGCATAGAAGGGCGTTCTCCGGGATCCCCTCTTCGGAAAAAGGTCAGAGCCGAAAAGTCACACATCAAAACAATGCTCATCACTAAAGCCCGGATTTTTATGTAGTAACAGGTCAGATTACAAAATAATTTGGTTAGTATAAAATGTCGGTCACCCGCTCTTTCATAATGTAGCAAGGGTAACATAAATTTCAGGGGTTCTGATGGGCCGTACCCCTAATGTTTATATAATGCCCATAGCATAATCGTTGTGGACGTAGACTATACTTGCGCTCGCTTCAGTAACTTTGCATTCTAACCTATTAATGCATGAAAGTGCGGACTCTACTCATCACCTTTTTCGATAGTCAAGGCAATATCCATAAGGAATTTCTACGTGAGGGTACGACGTTGAACGCTGCACGGTACATTGAAATTTTGACCCTATCATGCAACGTCTACGCAGGGTATGACGCCAGCACGCACAACAAGGTTCATGTTTTTTTGTCCATGACGCCGCTCGCCCATACACAGCCAATATCGTCTAACAGTTCATGGCAGAAAAGGGGGTTGTGCAACTTGAACATCCCCCACACTCGCCAGATCTCAATCCTCCAGACTTCTTCCTATTCCCACGACTCAAACTTGCTTTGAAAGGAAAGAGATTTGACGAGGCTTTTGAACACCATCGCAAAGGAAGCCTCTTGCAAAGTTTCCAGGACATGTATCGCCGATCTCAGCAGTGCATAGTTATGGGAGTGGAATATTTCGAAGGACAGTAAGGTCACTGTCGTGCATTGTTCATCTATGTTGATAGTAAGGGAATATTCACCGAACTTTAATATCACAGGCTGTAATAATCTCCGCCTCTGTGCTGTAGTGGTTAGTGTGATCAGCTGACACCCTCGGAGGCACGGGTTCGATTCCCGACTGTACCACGAAATTTGAAAAGTGGCGCGAGGACTCAGTCTCGGGAAGTCAACTGAGTAGAGAGGGGTCCGATTCCCACTTCAGCCATCCTCGAAGTGGTTTTCCGTGGTTTCACAATTCTTCTCCAGGCAAATGGCGGGATGGTGCCTAACTTAATGCCACGGTCGCTTCTTTCCCTCTTCCTTGTCTATCCCTTCCGATCTCACCCCCCCCCCCCGACCCGAAATTTCACGCTCCAGCACCCTTGAGGTGGTAGAGGTGGGATCCCTCGCTGAGTCCGAGAGAAACACCAACCCTGGAGGTAAATAAATAAATAAATAAATAAATAAATAAATAAATAAATAAATAAATAAATAAATAAATACATAAATAAATAAATAAATAAACAGAAGCAGACACAAGGGGAGAGAGGCGATTGCTATTGCCTGGTATGTTGTGGACATTTATACAGAATGGATGATGACAGGTCAACCAAACAGATCTTCACATATCTTGGCAATAAGATGTCAACAACAACCTGGATGCATGAATTCAAGAAACATATGGAAAGAAACAGCAACTGAGAGAGAGGTTTTAGAAAGAAAGAATCAAAAATGGAAGGATTCCAAGGTCGGGAGGGAAAGAAACCCGCATGTCTTTGTGCACCTTCTTCAGATAGCGTGCATGAGATTATTATTATTATTATTATTATTATTATTATTATTATTATTACTTCTTCGTTAGGGTCTTCTAGGGACTACGAGATAATGTCATTGCTTCATCCCTTGTTGTTCCTTCTTCTTCCTCCAATATTGCTTCATCTGTTCACTATGCCTAATTTTTGCTTTCTTTGGACCATTTTTATCCTGTTTTCTTTCTCTCCCGACTTTGAAATAGTTCCATTTTTAACCATTTCTTTCTAAAAATCTCCGCCTCTCTGATTCTTCTTCTCATATATTGTTTCTTTGCAAATCTTCCTTGACTTCATGAATCCAGGTTCTTACAAAATTGTACAAAAATTATTTTCATTCTCCTAGTCAATACTATTTTTTCCGTCAATACGGATTAAACAATGAGATTCATAGTCTGTAATGAATCCAGATTGTTGCTGACTTTTCTTCCAAAGATATGTGAAGAGTCTGTTTGGTTCACCTGTTGTCATCCATTCTGTATAAATGTCCAAAAATATCAATCTCTTCTTCCGCATTGTTTCTGTCATACTTCCTATATTCCGGCATATTTCATAATTACTTCTTGATTTCTAGAGTTCTGTAGTTTTTAACGGATGGAGTATTTTCCGTATAATGTTTCTTTCCAGTACTGCTAATTTATTCAGTACTAAACATTCACTCGCGTACAGGCATTCCGGTTCGACTGCTGTGTTGTAGTGTTGTATTTTGAGGTTGTTGTAGATATTCTTAGTTATCCTACCGTGCTCTTTCCACCTTGTGTATCCTTATTATTATTCTTATTCTTCTTATTCTTGTTTTCTTATGCTCATTCTTAGAGCGCGTTGGAACTTGTTCATTGGCTTCATGACTTTCGCCTTCCTATTCTTCCAAAATCTTTTCATGAACTCATTGTGTTGCCTCTTCAGTTCTTCTGACCATTTTGTACCAGACCTGCAGCTAGTTTCGACCAAAAAGGTGTGTTTATTTACTGAGGTCCTGAAGACTTGGCGATTTTTCACGATGTCTTCCCCGATGTTCAATTCATTCAGGTCTCCTCTCGCTTCCTCCAGCCAATTTGTTCTCCTCTTTTGAGAATTTATTGCATTGAATAACCTTTTTTGTGAGTCTATTATTATTCATCCTAAAAATGTGCCCAAAAATGATGAAACTATCTGTGTAACTATAGAGGTCTGCATTTTGCCTTTTGATCCAAATTCCATTTTCTGTTATGGGGACGAAAGTTTTTCTAAGAATGTTACGTCCTTGTTTTTCAATATCTGCAATTTATTAAAGTAAAGGAGACACACGCCCATGTAGTATTCCAGTTCATACACCCACAGGAAAAGAAGACTTAGACTTAGAACTGTTTACATTCAAGGAAGTAGAGGATGCTATAAACAGCTCTAAGGATAATAAGGCTTGCGGTCCGGATACTGTCTTCAATGAACACATTAAAATTGCTTTCCCGGTATTAAAATAAGCAATAACATTTGTCTTGAACCAATGCCTTAAGCAAGGAACGATTCCAAACACATGGAAGACGTCCACAGTCAAAAAAAGAAAGGGAAGTACTGAAGATCCAAACGCTTATAGAGGCGTCGCCCTCGAATGCACGCTGCTGAAGATCCTAACAAAACTCCTATCTCAACGTCTGACTAACGAAGTGGATCCCGAATAACTAGAGGAACAATTTCGCTTTGGAAGAGGGAGGAACACGATACAGGCCATCTAGTGTCTAATAGATGATATTGAAGCAGGTACAAGTACAGCGGGAGGCAAGCTATACACCATCTTCGTTGACTTCTCTAAAGCTTTTGACTCTATTAGCTGAAGAATTATAACGGAGAAACTAGACAGATTAATGAGAAGGAATACAAGTCTCAAGCGACTAATTCAGAAGATACTGGCCTCAAACTGCATAGAAATTAGTGACGGAATCGCGAAGTCCAACCCAGTTCAACAAACCACAGGTGTCCTACAAGGGGATGCACTAAGCCCATTACTATTTATAATTGTTACGACTGATATTATAGAAGTAATACCTGAAAAAACAAGCATATGTATTTATGCAAACGATATCGTGATTGCCTCGAAGTCCAACGAGAAACTGCAAGAGACACTTGACGCGTTGGTGAAGTGGACAGAAGAGAATGAACTTCAATTAAACAAGGAAAAGGCAGTATCAATGACATTTAGGAAAGGAGGTAAAGCATCAGAGCTTCATATACATGGGAGACCTCTAAAGAATGTATCGAACTTTTAAGTATTTGGGAGTCACACTACAAACTAGAGGTAATGTTTTCTCTACCCACATCAATGACAGGACATTTAGAATTTGAATAAGTTGTCTGTCAGCCCTGAAACTATTTGACCTCAAAGTCCCACCCGTGATCACCTACGGTTTAGAAATTGTATGACCACATCTAAAAATGAAGCAGTTCGAGCAACTAGAAAAAGTGAAAGCTACGTTTCTGAAAAGGCACTGTGTGTCTCGAAGTATGCGCCTTCAAGTGTTGTGTATGAGTTAACTCGTGAACCTTTCTACGTAGATGATCTCCGTTGTCACCTACCGCTACCAACTACACCAACATATCTACACTTCATAGAGAAATTAACAGCAAAGAAGAGTGAGATATCGAGCGAATTTTACTCGAGGGACGCAATGATTTACAAAGACTGGCAAGGAGGGGAATATGAGCTCAGACACTTGGTTACACGATTTGCAATACATGGATTTCATTATAAGTCATGTAAAACTTAGAAATTCCATCAACCAGACACGGACTGTGTGTGTGAACGTTGTGGTAAGAGCTGACAACGTTATCATGCCATGATTTGTACTTATCGGCACGAGTCACTAACAGCCTTCTGCAGAGATGACTAATGTGTCATTAATGTAAATTTCTTTTGGCCATTGGCTGCAATAACAAATTTTATTATTATTATTATTATTATTATTATTATTATTATTATTATTATTATTATTATTATTTTGCTAGGGGCTTTACGTCGCACCGACACAGATAGGTCTTATGGCCACGATGGGATAGGATAGGCCTAGGAGTTGGAAGGAAGCGGCCGTGGCCTTAATTAAGGTACAGCCCCAGCATTTGCCTGGTGTGAAAATGGGAAACCACGGAAAACCATCTTCAGGGCTGCCGATAGTGGGATTCGAACCTACTATCTCCCGGATGCAAGCTCTAGCCGCGCGCCTCTACGCGCTCGGCCAACTCGCCCGGCATTTTTATTATATTATTATTATTATTATTATTATTATTATTATTATTATTATTATTATTATTATTATTATTATGTTTGTCCAACGCTTGGCTCGTTTCTCTACGCGGTCGGGTGTGAGGTGAGATGAATCTGTCGTGGCGGGTTTTTATGACCGGATGCCCTTCCTGACGTCAACCTCGTCAGAAGAGTTAATGAGATGAAATGAATGACGTGATATACGATAGTAGGGAGAGGGTGAAACCCGGTGCCGGCACATAGCCTACACCTGTCGAACAGCACCAAGGGGTCTGCTCAAGACTTAACGTCCCCATCCGACGGACGAATCACTATCAACAGTGTCATATGCCCTCACTCCATATGAGCACTGCGGAGAGGTTCAGAATTCAATCCAGGCTTTTGGCACGCAATCTAGTGATTAGAAATTGTAAACCACCACCTCCCCTACCCTGCCGGCCAACATTCTGATGGTGAAAATTCTTTCGACCAACAGGACTCGAACCGGCTAACCTCGATATCAGACCGTTTAACTTCAGCGCCTTAACGATTATGGCCACCAGGCGGGCTTATTATTATTATTATTATTATTATTATTATTATTATTATTATTATTATTATTATTCTTTCTTCGTTTCGGCCTGCTGTGGACCACGTTATTTCAACCGTTTGCAACCTTGAGCTTTAATTCTTCCCCAGTACTCACGCATTCTCGTTCTGTGAGTCTCCTTCCTTTCATCAGTCCACTTCTTGCCTGTTTTCAACTTTGGCCTTTCTTGGAACCTCTTGTATCCCTGGAGCTTTTTCTGGAGAGGAGCACGTTTCTGGATGTCTTCGAGTGTGATTCCTATTTCTTGAAGGTCTTTTTCAACTTCGATAAACCAGGGTCCCTTGGTTTTCTTGTTAAGAAAGTAGGAAAAGATCCTATTGGTTTGTCTCTGTGTGCTCATGCGTGCTATATGGCCATAAAAATTAATCCTCCTTTTCCGAATCGTGTCCGTTATCCTCTCCATATGCTGGTATAGATCGCTGTTGTGTCGTCTCAGTATTATTATTATTATTATTATTATTATTATTATTATTATTATTATTATTATTATTATTATTATTATTAGGTACCTATCTCTTGTTCCAAGGCCCTGGGTTAGTTTTCCGGCCTGTTCAAGGATTTTAATTCTGAGCCGAGGAGTAGAACAGGGTTCACTTCACACGAGATTTCCTCAAGCTCTTAGTTACAGGAAGAAAGCGCACAGTGAGAAGATGGCGCTACTGACCTGGTGTACATAGACGAACAGTGGTTGTCATGGTTACAACGGTGTAGCTAATTCCAGATACCACCAAAAAAATGTTCACGTTAAAACAATGAGAGTCACCTGTTTGGCTGCGTGGAACTGATCATTCCTGCAACAATGAACGAGGAATGTTTGTTCTAAAATGTCCATAAATACTTTGTCTGCTACAATAGAGATCATTCGTGGTCTAACAGTCGCGAGTGTTGGAATCAAGACGTGGGCAACCACTAGACTTAGGTTACCCCCTTTCGCTGGCGGGTTCAGTGAATGTCAAGCCCTAAGCGTTCTGAGCTGCAGCCAATAGCCTGCTGTGTTGTCACTGCTCCTTCACAAGCTACTGCCCTGGCCTCTGCTACTGTCAATAATCAACACTTGATCAGTCGAGATTGTAGCCTATGGTTTAGCAAATTAAAGTCCGGCTTAGTGGCGAAATGGATAGAATGCTTGCGTTTCGTCCGATGAGCCCGGTTCAGTTCTCAGAATCAATCCCCTCGTATTCTTAATTCCCTTGGCTTTGGGACTGGGCATTTATCACGTCTTCGCCATTCACTGCATCCGCATTAGGTTACCATTAAGCCTATACATGCACCATTATTACTATTAAATTAAAATTTTGAATTTTACAGCATTACCAGAAGTCGTACCCATCGTTCACTGGTTTACTAGCTTCCTTGGGAAAGCAGTGGTGGTGTCCGACCCACAGGTTCGATTCCAACCAACCAAAGAGTAGGCCCTGCACTAAACCTGAAAGATTGCATTTCATTTTGGCATATCTACCTATAACAGTAGGCCCGCAGTGTTTCTACAAGGATGCAGAAACAAAAGGAAGTGAAATACCAGCACTTTGTTAAATCTGAATAATTAAGGCAGAAGTATGAGGTAAAGATGTATATACGATGAGAAACGCATATGCCAATTCGGAAACTTCCGGAGAACTTCGGAGTGTTTACAGCTCTCTCTCCTTCGTTAGCAGTGGCGATCTGACGGAGCGAAGCCTAGCACACCTATCCTCCCGATCCCCGCACTAGCATTGGCGATATGACGGAGCGAAGTCTAGCACACCTATCCGACAGGACCCCGCACCTATCGGGCATTCAGCAGCAAGCCGTGCAAGGTGGGTCGAGGGGAGTGGGACGCAGAGTTTGGGCTGCAATGTCTTTCTCCGATGCCTTGCACTCAGAAATACGAGCGACGTTTTATCCCATTGCGTTCAAGCTTTTTAGATGCTTACCTTATTAAGTGCTTCATATTTCTTTCGTTCTCATTTGAGACGTGTGTAGCCTACAAGAGATGTTTGATACGAATGGCACGATTATTACTGCTCGTGTTATGAATCTCTCTGCGTCAGATGTGTGGGTGAAGTACTGCTTCACGGATCATAAAGCATTATTTTTGGCTTGTGTCCACTGCTAGTTTCTCAGCTTGTTGAAACAGTTATAGAAACTGACGTGGCTATAAACACATACAGTACAGTGCCGAGATTGTCACCGCACCCAAGCCACACGACGACGATGGGGACGCTTCACACACTATAAAGAGATGTTATGTGATGCTTATCGTGATGTAAACCAGCCCTGTGGCTTCTCAGCCCGAGGCTCCCACTTCGAGGATTATTAATTCTGGTAACCCTTTGCAACGGTGCTTCATATACACTGACGGATGTATAATAATAATAATAATAATAATAATAATAATAATAATAATAATAATAATAATAATAATAATAATAATAATAATAATAATGTTTCGTTTGTCCAACCCATGTCCCGTTTCTCTACAGGGTCCGGCATGAGGTGAGGTGAGATGAATCTGTCGTGACGGGTTCTTATGACCGTATGTCCTTCCTGACGTCAACCTCATCAGAGGAGTTAATGAGCTGAAATGAATGACGTGATATACGATAGTAGGGAGAGGGTGAAACCCGGTGCCGGCACATAGCCTACTCCTCTCGAGTAGCACCAAGGGAACTGCTCAACGCTTAACGTCCCCATCCGACGGACGAATCACTATCAACAGCGTCATATGCCCTCACTCCGTATGAGCACTGCGGAGACGTTTGGAATTTAATCCAGGCTTTTGGCACGCAATCTAGTGATTAGAAATTGTATATCACCACCTCCCCTACCCTGCCGGCCAACATTCTGATGGTGAACATTTATTCAATCAACGGGACTCGAACGGCTAACCTCGGTGTCAGACCGTTTAGACGTCAACGCCTTAACGATCATGGCCACCAGATGGGCTAATAATAATAATAATAATAATAATAATAATAATAATAATAATAATAATAATAATAATAATAATAATAATGGTATTTGCTTTACGTCCCACTATATTCTTTTACGGTTTTTGGACACGACGAGGCGCCAGAATGTATTCCCGCATGAGTTCTATTACGTGTGTGTAAATCTACCGACACGAGGTTGACGCATTTGAGCACCTTCAAATACCACCGGACTGAGCCAGGATCGAACCTGCCAAGATGAGGTCAGAAGCCCAGTGCTTCAACCGTCTGAGCCCTCAGCCCGGCACTGTCGGATCTCGAATGACTATGTAGGATGCCCATTCGTTGTCTATATTAACAACTAGCTGAAGCATATGCGTGATTATATCTTTGTCCACCCCTCATGTTGCTCGCCAGATCCTGAGGTGCATTAGTGCACACCTTTCTCACTGTCATTGGCTTGTCGTGACATACTTGGTTTCTTGTTTTCTGTGGCCCTTTGCAGTTTCATGAAAAATGACAATCTACAGCCTGTTTCCAGTCATTTAACTGGGTCAGGAATGGAATGAATGAAGCCCCATCTAGCGGCGATGGTAGGAACTGTGCCGGCTGCCGAAGTCTGTCGCACTCCTCTAGGGCAATGATTAATGACTGGCAGATAAAATACAATGATATTGGATAGTGTTGAAGGACAGGGAAAATGAGAGTGGCTCAAGAATAAGATGACCTTCCTCCGCTTTGTCCAGCACAAATCTGGCATGGAGTAACTGGAATTTGAACTACGGAATCCAGCGGCGAGAAGCCGACGTGCAGCCACCTGAACCACGGAGGGTAGATGCAGTTTCATATTGTTTTGTATTATTACTGACCTTGATTTCATCTCTCCCTTCCGATATAAAAGAAAGCCAAGTGTCGGGTTCCGATATTATAGGCCTTCACATCTAGTTTTCTTCGGACTGTGATATTAGGACATCCAGTGTAAAGGTGACTTCCTCCTTTCTTCCGTTCCTTCACGACATTTTTCTCTTTCCATAGTCATCTTTACAATTTTCCTAGCCCTGATGAGGAACCCCTTCTTCACCTCAAGAAAACGACGACCAAGGCCAGGATTTTTAAGACCAAAAATCGTTTAAAAATGATCTATAGAACGACAGCAAAAATCCACTAAAATGATCCGAAAACTTTTAAAAGACATACATCGTAAATTAAATTTTACCTATCAGTTTCCTAATCTAGTTGGTATAGCCTATATTTATGTTCTAGACATGACAATGAACTTTCGTGCTTATTCCATGACGATGAGCTTTTGTGCTTACTCCAAGACAATGGGTTTTTGTGCTTATTCCATGACGATGAACTTTTGCGCTTATTCCATGTCAAGAGAACAAGATGAAACTCGTTACGTTTCGCAGAGAACTTTGCTCCACGTCTTCAGAAGAAAGTCTCCACTGTTCTCAAGGAAGTCTTCTCCAATGGGAGGTCTCTCTCCTGGAATGTGGGCATTTCCAAAAACTAAGTGATGAATAAAGTTTCATCAGTCCCCAGATTGACAAAGCGTTGTGAAGATTTAAAGTCTCCGTTGCGATAACATCGAATACCACACGCGTAAATGCGTCATAATCTTCAAACATGTAAGAAAATGACTAAAAAGTACAAAATAGTCTAATAAATTCCATAAGATGACCAAATATTGACGTATAATTTTAGAAAATGGACTAAAAATACGAAATGGCAAAAATATGACCTATTAAATTAGCATTTATATATATTATATTTATTGAACTTACAGGCTCACAGTCAACTCACTACTGGAGAGCCGCCTAGCCCTAGCCCTAAGGAACTATGAACTAGGATTACCAGGAGATGTGAAGGCTTCTCACGAGACAGTATGGATTTTGACCTAATGGAGGAATTACCGGCCAACGTGAGGCTGCTCACGGGCTTAAATATGCACTATTAGGGATTATAGTAAAAAATTAGGCCTCCGTGGCTCAGACGGCAGCGCGTCGGCCTCTCACCGCTGGATACCGTGGTTCAAATCCCGGTTACTCCATGTGAGATTTGTGCTGGACCAAGCGGAGGCGGGACAGGTTTTTCTCCGGGTACTCCGGTTTTCCCTGTCACCTTTCATTCCAGCAACACTCTCCATTCTCATTTCATAGCATTTATCAGTCATTAATAAATCACTTTGGGAGTGGCGACCCCATCATACTAATAGCCTATATCTGCTTCATTCATCACATCCCTGACCCGGTCAATGACTGGAAAACAGGTTGTGGGTTTTCATTTTCATTTTCAGTAAAAAATTAGCATTTATAAAATGCGGAAACTGTGATCAGAATCTGTGTACAAGTTAGCAATGTCTGTTGTACACCAGTGAAGAGATGACATGTTATCAAAATCTTAGGACTGATCATGACAAAAGCACCACCATCACCAGTTAACAAGACTGAGCCACATCTTCCATTTTAGCAATGCTCGGCGTTGATAGAGATGAAGCAATAAAACTCCAAATTCATGAATTCTATTATCATAGTCGGTATGGTAAAACTATATGATATAAATGATCAGAAATTGCATTCTCTATATCTTTTGTTATGTAGAACATTTTGATAAGAACAATAACATAGTTACTTAAAAATTAAACTTTAGGCGCCTTCCCCTATACTACCATTTCATCCAGCGTGAATAAAATTAATTATAGCCCAGATTATAGTTCCTCATTCCCTGACTTCGTCTACCGATTTTCATTAATTTTTCTTCAGCCATTTTCTCGTGATACGCGTACATACATACAGAAATACCATTCCTTTCAAATTCTGAGCAATGTACTTCTACTTTTAACGACACAACTCTACCTTTTCCCGTTAAGTGACTGCGCTAACACCTCGTGTAACACGTGACATGAGACTAATCTCTTATGACTACAAGATATGGGCCATTAATTATTTCCAGTACTGTACGAGCCCGCTCTGACGGCATGCGTACATACCTGCATAGACTCCGATTGCTAGTCAACTGACAAAATGTGTATCAATGCAATGTGAGCAAATGTAATTTGAAGTACGCCCATATCATGTGTCATAAATGCACAAGTAAACAAGCAAAAGATATAGAGGCATCCTAAGAAGTAAAGGAGAACATTATGCACTCCACATGCAGTCCTTCCTACCCGCCATATGGAATAGAAATTAATCACACTGGTCAACAATGATTTTGTTAAATGTATAATTTATGGTGATTCTTATGTACTTTTGTGTGCTGATTACGAATATGAAACCAGAAACTTCCCATCACCCACAGTTTGCTTGTAATTTCAAATCTTTGTTTTCATATTTACGGGTTAGCATGCTACCATTAACAAAGATTAATAAACTATTATAATTGTTGGTTTATCATACTCTTACCATATTTTTTAAACTTTTTATTCTCTTAGGAATGTACAGAATTCCATATTATTCATTGTTGCCACAACAATTAGAAACTTTAAAACATTGCAGTTGTCAGTTGAATTAGAGATTTCTTTCATGCGACTGTCTGCATAGAGTTGTGCTTCCAAAGTCTATTGAAAGGAGATAGTTTGTGTTCAATATACCGTAGTGTTTTATTTTATTGTGTGAAAAATGCCTCGCAACTGTAAAAATAAACCAGATAATTTCTGTATATATATGGCGAGTTAACCCTTAAAGCGCAGAGGCGAAGTGTTACTACTTTAATTAATGAAGCTTATGAGTTGTATTTTGATTGCAAGATGGATCTGAATCAGAATTGGGCCCCTAACATGTGTTGTGCTTCATGTGTAACTCTACTGACTGGATGGATGAAGGGGACTCGCCATATGCCTTTTGGAATTCCGATGCAGTGGAGGGAACCTACGGATCATTTGACCGATTGCTATTTTTGTGTGACTAATATCTCTGGTATATCTTCAAAGTCAAAACATACAGTTGTATATCCGTCTCTGAAATCAGCAACCTGACCGGTTCTACATGGTCCAGGGCTTCCTATACCTTCTCCACCAGATAGATCGTTGATGCATGGAGATGAAGTAGTTGATGTTGGTGAAGAGTTATGTGATGATAAAATGGATGATGACCAACCCTTCGTAGAAAGTTCTGCAGCTTCTTCTGAGCCTCATTTACTTACACAATCAGATCTAAATGATTTGGTTCGTGATCTTAATTTGTCTAAAGCCAAATCAGAATTACTCGTTTCAAGACTAAAAGGCTGGCACCTTATAGAGAAAGATACCAAAGTCTGCTTCTTCCGCCAACGTCAAAAGGAATTTGAGCATCTTTTTTCTAAAAAGGAAGAACTGGTTTTCTGCAATGATGTTACAGGTCTCTTCGAATTACTAGGGCAGCAGCATAATTCAGAAGAATGGCGTTTATTCATTGATTCTTCAAAAAGAAGTTTGAAAGCGGTACTGCTTAACAATGGAAATACATTTCCATCAGTTCCTGTAGCCCATGCAGCTAACTTACAGGAATCATGTGAGAACATGGAAATGGTACTATCCGCTATCCAGTATGAAAAGTATTCCTAGCAGATATGTTCAGATTTGAAAGTTGTAGCTCTCTTACTTGGTTTGCAGTTAGGATATACGAAATGTTGCTGCTTTTTATGCGAGTGGAATAGTCGAGATAGAAATAATCACTATATAAAAAAGAACTGGCCAAAAAGACAGTCATTTACTCCAAGACAGGAAAATGTCGTTCATCAGACTCTTGTTGCATCTGACAAAATCGTACTGCCCCCATTACACATAAGACTAGGTTTGATTAAGAATTTTGTAAAAGCACTTGATCATAGTACGGATGCATTTCAATTTCTCCAAACCAAATTTCCAAAACTATCTGTAGGTAAACTAAAGGAAGGCATATTTGTTGGTCCTCAGATCAAAGAACTGATGAAAGATACAGTGTTTGAAAGCAAGTTAAAAACATACGAACAACTGCATGGTCATCATTTAAGGTGGTCACAAACTTTCTAGGAAACTACAGGTCAGAGAATTACAGGGAACATATGAGTAAACTTCTACAAAACTATGAACACGTGGGATGTAATATCACTCTTGGACTCGCATCTTGACTTATTCCCTGAAAATCTCGGCGGTGTCTCAGACGAACACGGGGAACGTTTCCATCAAGACATCGTCGAATTTGAAAGCCGTTACCGGGGAAAATGGGGTCCAAATATGCTGGCTGACTACTGCTGGTCACTCAAAAGGTATGTTCCTCAAGCTAAGTTCAGCCGAAAATCTACCTCTCATACTTTTTAGGTATGTAAATGAAATTTTTATGTTTAGATAATAAATTTTAGTCGGAATAACATTTTTTTAATTTTTTGAAAATTACTCAAAAACTGTGCGTGATAGAAAAGTTCTAAAAACAGATTTGAAATCAGAAGAAAAAAATGTACCAGAAACACCCTTTCACTTCCATTTAACAAACAAAAATTTAAATTTTGTTGCCCAGTGTTATCAGAAGTGCACAACAGGGTTGGTTTCGGTTCCAACCAGAATAGCAAGCTATGATGCGTAGTAATTAGTCATGACGTGTGCCGCATCGTCAGTATACATTTCTCGCAAGATTAGATTCATACGATTCTTTACTCTTCTTCATCGCTAGTTATTCGTACGCTCCTTGGATGAAATTCGCTACGCAAATGATTTTTAATACGGTATTTATACAGGATGTTGTTGAAAGAGGTTCAAAGTAAGCATCATGCAACAAAGAGGACAAAGAAGGTCCTATAAACATTGGTCGTAAACTCAATATCTTCGGAGCTGCGGACCACTACCATCATTAATCACGATGTTCCAATAATTTACAGAGGATCGTATGCAACAACAAAAAACGGAAATACGTACCTACCTAATAATTGGTCGTAAACGACTGCAAATGTGGTTCGTGCATGAATTGGCACCGGTCCATTTCCATCTTATGTTTAGGTGGCACGTAACACCGGTCTTCCGTGAGCTGGGGGAATGATTTGGCCTGTTCTTTCGCCTGACCTTAAGCTTTAAGATTTTTGGCGTTGGGGTATGGTATATGCGGTTCCCATAAATGATGTGGATACACTAAGAGAACGTGGTGTTCAATGGCTGTGATGCAATTCGACAGCAGCTAGGGGTGTTCCAACGAATGTGTGATTCCATGCGACGTACGGTGGAAGGCTGTATTGCATTGGATGGTGGTCACATCGAGCATTTGTTGTGAAGAGTTGATCAAAGACATGGTAGTGGGCCATAACTCGGAAGATAGTGGGTTTGCTACCAATGTTTATTTCGTACGTTTGTTTGGTGCTACCTCCTCTGTGAATATTGGAAACCTTTTCAAGGACACCCTGTAAAATCCAATAGGACGTTAAAGGCGATGCAGCAACAACCGCTTTGACCTTATTGAGTATCATTCATTTCTTACTTCTCAAATCATTCTCTTTTGTTCAATAAAATTTCGATCTTTGCTAAGCAAAATACGTGCGTAAATGGAAATTTAAATGAATAAATACGACGATGAAAAATGTCTACGTGTTTATCATTTTGAATTACAACACATGAGAGATTCTTCATGTACATAACTCTATCGGCTAGTACAGCCTATCAGTTTCTTTTCATATCTACTGTGAAGAACACGTTCTGAGCCATTTATTCTCCAGCCCTGAGGATGATACAATAGTCGCCTACAGTGAGGAAACGGCTGAAATAAAAGCTTTAAGAAATTGTTCTGGAGGTTGCAGGATTGTGTTTAGAAACATGCTAAGAAACAAAACGCTTTGGATAGTGATTGAGTATGTAATAATTTATCTAGTTTTCTTACGTATGAAGAGGAACTTCTACTGGAACCAACGAGCGAACATCCGACTGGATGACACGTTGTCCGATGAAGTAAAAATTAGACGTGGCGTTTCACAAGGCTCCGCGCTATCTCCAATGCTTATCTTAACTTTTATTCGGAGGCAATCATGTTAGGCCGGTTTCATCAATACATTGTCATCAACGGCAAAGTCATGAATTATTTCCGATATGCAGATGACACAGGACTGGAAGCACTGAAGATCTCCAAGTATTGTTGAATCATGTGAACGCAATTAGGAATGATTATGGCTTCAGGAAAACGTGTTCGGAAAACAAAATTCATGGTTGTCAGCGAGGAAGTTATTGATACCTCATTAAAACAGTTACTGATTAAGCCTTATGTTCGCACAAATATTGTGGGTGCTTCTGAATGACAAATCGGACTGCAGCCAGGAAATCTAAGCTTGCATTGAACAATCCAGCAGCAACTTTATCAAAATGAAGTATGTGCTGTGTACCGAGATCTTTACCTGAAAACGAAACTACCGTGATGGTATGTAGGTCGAGTCATAAGTCATGTCAACTAGTCTTTTTCTCGCGAACAGGAGACAACACGGAAAATCTAAGATATGCATTTGGAAACGTACGGTATGTACTTGCGTATGATGCCACTAGATGGTGTATGTAAACAACAGTGTGACCCTAAGAATGCTCCCAAGTTCAGTGTGTGAGTGAGAGCGTCACAAAATGGAAGTCAACAAGCAGGAGCAACGATCGTATATTAAAATAGCACGCCAATGCCATGCAGAGCTGCGGGAAGCATTAGGTGGACAACGGTTTGCTAACAAAGAGGACATCGTAACAGCATTTCGGAGAGAGGTGTCACACGTTAGCGATACACATGCAGCGAATGGCATTCAGAGCCTGCCCCACCGCTGGCAACGTACAGTGGAAACTTGGGTGATTATTTCGAAGATCTGTAACCAGTGTAGACCTGTCCTTTGTACGTAGTCTTGTGTATTTGCTGTCTATACCATAATAAAACAATACTTACCATTGGCCTCTGTTCTGACACTTTCCTACGAGAATCGCCAGATGTCAGAATTTGTCTTCAGGCAGTATGTATAAGTGCATGCCCTATATTTCCAAATGCATATCTTAGATTTTCCGTGTTGTCTCCTGTTCGCGAGGAAAAAGTAGTTGCCATGACGTATGACTCGACCCTCGTACATTTATCACTAGAGTCCGGATTATTAGGTGCGGATAGGTTAAAATGCAAACATACTTAAGCCAGTAACAGGTGTACCCTACACTGTGCAACGACCACACTATCTGATTTGCATAGATATTAGGGGTACAGCCTATAGAACTCCTTGAGTTTATGCTACTCTTCCTACATTATGGTACAACGGGTTGCATGACACTTCCTACAAACCAAATTACTTTGCATTCTAACCTATTACCACCTACAAATCCGAGGTACATTTATCACAACCCCGCACTGTATTATAATGTATTATTAATATTTTATTGTTGTATTAGCCTAATATACGAATATTGATGATGATGTTTATTGCTTAAAGGGGCCTAACAGCTAGGTCATTATCCCCTACGATAAGAATATTTAAATCTGGAGTCTCCATGTTAGATCCTAGTAATTTATGTTGAACAGGCGGTCGGGAGACACACCTTTTTCCAGGTTTGGAAAAACATCCAGGGATACTTTAGTGAGTCACGCGGAGAGTCCCACATCTAAGACATGGATATCCTGAAGTCAGCCTCGTACCTATCTAATCTTAACTTCGGGCGTTATCGGGAAATAGTCTCGTGTTTCCATAGCACGGGAAATCTGTCGCTCCTGTTTAGACAAACACACCTGAACGAGCTTGGACGTATCGAGATGGAGTGAGGATGAAGTGGTCTATTGATACCTTGGAAGGACGCGCTCTGAGGAACAAATTACTAGGAACTGTGAACTTAACGAATGTAGGATTGATTATTGACGAACGGAGCAATGTTGTACTTTACTTGCTAATAATTATACAACTCTAGTGCTAGTGTACTGATTTACTATCTGTACTTGGTCTTCTATACCTTATGGCAACTTCCGGTAATCTATGGCCTGGTTTTCAAGGCACAGACAAAACGATTGTATTTGTCCAAGCGAAAGTGTCTCAAAAAACCAAGTATTACCTCCAGTGCTTAAAGAGATACAGTATCAAAGTGGTATACCATGTGTCGATGGCGAGACCCGGCAATTTGTGTTGATACACAAAAACAGTGAAGGGAAATATAACTTATACATGCATTGTAACTATCGTTCAGTACGGCCCCGCGGTGTAGAGGGCAACCCGTCCGCCTGTCACCCGAGGGGGGGGGGCATGGTTCCATTCCCGGCCGTGTCAGGGCTTTTTAATGTAAATGATTAATATCGCTGGCCTGGGGACTGGGTGTTTGTGTCGTCCTCAACGTTCCTTCCCTCAAATTCAACACTTTACACTTGCGCAATTACACTTACACGTAGGTTCTTTTCATATCGTGAAAGTAGTGGCGAAAGATCTGCAGAAGTCGACGCCACGAACAAGTATCTTTTTTTAAAAAAAACTACAAATGACAGTGCCGTTCTCGGTGTCGTTTCCCAATGCTTTTCGCTCTAGGATTATTGAATGTACACAGGAAGTCTTCCAGCAGCTGTAAATATTTATTGAGTGCGCTGCTATGTTATATTTATTGTGTGTTGATAAAGTAATAATGTACAGGTTATTATTACGTCAGATTATAGTATATTTTAAATTAGTATGAAGTTATTGGAGAACCAATGTGCAATTCCTATCAGTTTAATCGTTTTCAGACAGTTAATTAAAGCCTGAAACAGATGTACCAGTACGCAGTTCTATGTACGGGCGCTGGGAGAGAGAGAATTATCGTGCACAATCAAAATTCGAGGAATCCACTTTGGTGAGCTCTGGCGCCCAAATTCCGGACATTTTAATTATTTATTTATGTTAATTAATATTACACTAAGTGTCCTCAAGCGATAAACACTCCCCTTACTAACATGAGGGGTGGATGTTGACCAAAACCTTGGAGAAGAAGTTGGAGGCATTTGAAATGTGCCCATACTGTCTCATGCTTCGTGTACCGAGGACCGACACGGCGAGAAACACCGAGGTGCTGGAGGAGATTGAAGTGTTTTACAATATCAAGCGACAGAAACTCCAATATCTTAGCCACGTGACTAGAGACAACAAGCACCTATTCCAGCAGCTAATTATAGAATACAAAATCAAAGAACGGCGAAGACCAGGAAGGAGGAAGATCTCATGGATCAAAAATTTGCGGGAACGGTATGAATTTTACTCTGCATCTCTGTTTCGAGCCGGCAGGCTGGACTGTATTGATGATCACCAATCGCCGACGTGCAGACGGTACATAAAGAAGAAGAGGATGAAGGGGGAAACATACAACGTTTTTTCCCTTAGTATATTCTGGTATGGTCAATGCATTTAGAGTCCTACAACACCAACTATAGTAAATCCATGCATTTACTTACTGTAAGTAGTCGTCAAACTCATCCTCGTCCTCCGTCTCCATGCCAGCAACAGGTGAGTAGTTGGACAACAGCGTGCCTGAAAGTGTTGGCCACTATTTCACAAAACACAAACACTCACTTCACACGATCATTAGCACCACCCATAGAACTCTAGAACACGATCCTATTGTCACACGAACACTAATTCACTTGTTATTCCTCTCGAAGAACCTCAGCTAATCTCTACCAATTGCTGTTGTTGAGTACCGCAGCTAGGGGTCCTGTCACGCAATACGCTGGTCCCATCATCGAACCTTGAGGACACCCTCTTCATGATCTGTGGAGAGTAACAAGACAAGCATCTCTGTAAAACTTTTAAGACAGACCGCGTCATTTTCTTTCCCTTGCAAAGCTCACTCTGGAATTATAATACGGAATCGAAATTTTTAAGGGCAGGCTATAATCAGGATGAAGCCGCCATAAAACTAAGCAGAGAACAGTAGATATGGTTTTGGGCTTACACGAGAGAGCGATTACATATTCACAATTCTATACTTCCCCGTGCAGCGGAAGAAATGTACGAGAGTTTGTAATAGAGGGCAGGAGTGTAGAGGCTTAATTATTTATATTTATTTCCAAAGAGTCTGTACAGAGCTCACCTCCAACTTAGATCCTGTACTGTTTGTAGTGAACAAATCAATCTAATATACAGTTATAAATAACAAACATGCTGTGATAGGCATAGTGGCTCTTCACGCAGCGATCACTGACCGGTGTAGCCTGGCGTTTACTATAAATTCGGAGTTTGCCAAGGAATCGCGAGGAAACTCACGATAATACTGAGAGTTTGTAATAATATAGATAATAAAATAGCTCCCTCCTGCAGTGGTAACTCCTGGATGGAGCCTGTCAATTAACAAAAGAATAAACTGGAATAGGGGTAGTGGGCCCTCCACGCAATGATCACTGAGCATTGGAGTCTAGTGTTTACCAGATATTCGGCGCTTGCCAGGAATCTCGAGGCTACTCACGATACTAAAGGAATTTTGGAATAATAGTAATAATTGATCCTATCAGTAGTGCTAACTGCTGGATGGAGCCTGGTGATAAGAAATGTTACGAATCCTGATTACGTTACGTAACATGGAGAGGAAAAGATTAAGAAACCTTGAGTTAGCATATAGGCTTAATTAATTATTTTTCGCGAGGAAAAATACAATATTGTTGGAACGAAACAAATATTTGTTTACAGACCAGCTAAAGACAACCCGCTTCGCTGGCATTTTTAATTGTACATCCGTGCGATTTTTCTCCATATAATAAAGAAGACGGGAATTAAAAGACCACTCTTTTCCTGTTTCTTCTTTTTAGGGGGGATTACATTAACATCTTACATACTAAATAAATTCATAAAAATACATTCATATACATTACATTTGATGTCTTCTTGCCCGGCGCACGCACAAACAGATTTTCTCCTTGTCCTACACACGAGACAGCAACGAAGAGCTGACCATTTTAACAAAGAATAATCCTTCAAATTAACTCCGCAGTAGTGGAACGTTTGACTCCTGAGATTTATTGGTTGTCATACTACGAGGTAATCTCACTGGAATTTGTAATAGTTTGAAACAAAATAACAAATCATTTGAGATCATTGGAACTCCTGGTATGAAAACTGATTTTCCTTTTGCTTTGCCGGTTAGGATTACTGCCTCGTTGATATTGTTAAGGAGCTGTTTCAGTTTATATTCAAGAATTACAGAAAATTCTCAGAGATGTACAAGCAACAAACTGTTATGGTTCTGAGATCACCACACTCCTGCCAAATGAATCAAAGACGGTATATAAAACCAAGGACTACAAATCACGGTTTTGTAGAGTGCAGTATATTCTCACTCCGATTCTTCCAGTACACTGTCACTCATATTAATACATTCAATGACGAAGTCAGCCACTTTCAAGCCCCACATCTCCCACACCACCACAGCTACCGACACGCAACTACTATAGTGCACCGGCCCCATGGTGTAGGGGTAACGTGCCTGTCCCTTATCCGGAGGCCCCGGGTTCGATTCCCAGCCAACTCACGGATTTTTACCTGGATCTGAGGGCTGGTTCGGGGTCTACGTGATTAGAATTGAGGAGCTGTCTGACGGTGAGATAGCGCACCCGGTCTAGAAAGCCAAGAATAACGGCCGAGATGATTCGTCCTGCTGACTACACGACACCTCGTAATCTGGATGTCTTCAGGCTGAGTAGCGGTCGCTTGATAGGCCAAGGCCCTTCAGGGCGTTAGTGCCAGGGTGTAAGGTTAGTTAACCGCTGTAGTGTGCGATGGGAGCATCGAGGCGACTACCACACACACACACATCAGTGGTCTGCGGTTGGTAGTTTTGGCTGCAAAGTGAAAATACGAACACACAGGTCTATGTATATACACTGAGTGGTCAAAAGTTACGGGAAGTGGTGTCCCATTAGAAAATGTGTCATGTATGTCACCTGAATGTTGTGGCGTAGCTGAGCATCTGTCACAGACGCTATTGTCGTGAAGATGGCAACACGTCGCGAGTTTGAACGTGGGATGATTATCAGCACACGGCGCCTGGATCATAGCATTGCGGAGATTGCATGAGAATTCACGTTTCCGAGGTCAACAGTGTCGAGGGTGGATCGTCAATATCGCAGAGAGAATGTTACCACCCGCGTAAACCGCCGCACGGGAAAACCACGGGTGTTTAACGAATGGACATCACGTCATACTGGGTGCTCGGCGAGCTACTTTGAGTCAGATCACCCCCAGGTTGAATGTTGGTGAGTCAGGAGTCCATTTCTACCAGGACTGTAAGGAAGCAACTGCACCGCATAGCCTTCACCAGCCGACACCTCGACACAGAGCTCAACGACGCGCATGGGCCCGCGATCACCTGCAATGGACCATGGAACAGTGGCGGTGTATGGTATGGTCCGATCATCCCGGCTCCAGGTGTATCGAGTGTGGCCTATGCCCCAGGAAGCTACGGATCAACAAGGCTGTGTCCAGGCGGGAGGTGGCTCAGTTCTGGTCTGGGCGGCGTTCTCATGATCTCAATTAGGCCCCTTTGTCTGACTGCAGGGTACGCTGACAGGTGCACGTTATCAGACCATCCCCTTCTAGCACTAGAGTACCCTGATGGAGACGCCATGTCACCGCTCTGTGGTGGCAGGCAGGTAGTTGGAGGAGCACTCCAGTGAAGTTACGACCACTGTGGGTCCAGATCCCTCCAGAACCACCTTGTAGAGTCCATGCCTCACCGTATTGCTGCCGTTCTGAGGAGCAACTCGTCATCAACTAAACATTCAGTCTCCCCCGATGACTTTTGCCCACTCCGTGTATATATATTAATGTACAGACGAGGGGTTGTTTACGTGGCGACTCGACACCGCAGCGGCGCACCTAGTGCAAGTGACTGGAAACTTGTGAAACTCTTGACAAGGTGCCGACTTCAGGTCGATGTCAGATAATCACCAAGTACGATATGTAGTAAATGGTGGTGCTCGTTCTGCTGATGCTTGCATTCTTTTAGCTACGTATAGATAACGCTACTGACCTAGTGTACAGAGTTGACGAACACCGGTTGCCAAGGTTACAACGGTGTCCGCAAAAACTTGACGACAAATATTTTCACCTTCATACAAAATCCAATTTTTGACAAGAATATGTCTTATGGTTCGGCGTCATCCGAAAATTTGTGTAACGCGACAAAATTTGTGACTTAAGTGACGTCACATTAGTCGTTACCATAGGCCTTGGTCACCAAGAATGCCGCGGCTGTGGATTTGTATAAATAGAGTGTTGAAATAAAAACTGTACTGTCAGTGACGTCACATTAGTCGTCACCGTAAGGCTTTGGTCGCCAAGAATGCTGCGACTGTGGATTTGTATAAATAGAGTGTTGAAATAAATACTGTACCATCAGTGACGTCACATTAGTCGTCACCGTAGGCCTTGGTCGCCAAGGATGCTTCGACTATCGATATCAATATTTGAGTTGTATTTATTGAAAGACATATGCATGATCATTATCTTTTTGCAAAGAAAAATATTTCTTTCCTTAATGGTAGGCTAACGTCAGGAAGAAGCTGTCGAAAACCGACTCACTGGATTACTGTTCATCATTGAAAGCTTTCACAATAGACTTCAGGGTTTCTAAAAATTCATAAAAGTGTTTCGTCAAAACTCACCTAGTTGTAAATAACTGTACATTCCTCCACATTTCTGTAATAATGTACATAATGTATATATATATATATATATATTATTGTATATATGTTGTTAATATATGAAATAATTTTAAAATGTATGTATATTCATAATCATTACTTGTTTAATTATTATTACCAGTTTAGTATATTATTAGCATTAATCTCGGCGAGGTTTGTTGTTTAAAGTGGTCTATCAGCTAGGTCATCGGCCCCTAATTATGATTGGAGCAGCGAAATGACACAATAATTTAAACTTCAAAATACGTCCCGTGACTAGAATCTAAAAAGTTTGATTATAAAAAATGACCAAGAACCCAAAACAATCAGTGGATCCAATTCACAATGCCTTATTTCCTGTGGATGATGCTCGTTATAAAAAAGGGTCCAAAATCCAGTTCATTGGTCCCTCATAGTAGTACTAATCACCGGTAAAGCAGAACCATGGTATTCCTCCTATAGTCGTACTTATCGCAAGTAACGTCGACCCATGGTGCTCTTCACATTATCAGACTAATCATAAGTAGCCTCATGGTTCTCATTCCATCATCCCTTGGTCGCCCCGTTTAGTCACCTCCTATGACAGGCAGGGGATATCGTAGGTGTATCCTTCAACTGCGTCCCCCACCCAATAGCAATAATATCATCATCATCATATTCTAAAGGCTAAGCCTCGTCGTCGCAGCCATAGATGTCGATCTTGCGCCAGTCTTTTGAACTCAGCGTAGATCTTGCAGTTCATCGTCAGAAGCAGGTTCTTGAAATAAGTCACTCTTGGTCGTCCTCTTCGTCTTTTCCCACCAAAACTTCCAACAATGATGTTACAAAGGAACTTCTCATGCCGCAGAATGTGACCAATAAATTTTATTTTCCGTTTTTCAACTTCAATTACCAGACTCCGTTTTTCTCCCATAGTTCTAAGGACTTCGGTATTGCTCTTCATTTCAGTCAAACTTATCCTCTGAATCCTCCTCCAGATCCACATTTCTATTGCATCTAATATTTTCTTTTCCTGCTCTCCTCATATCCAGCTTTCGCTACCGTACATACAAAGGCTTTCAGAATTTGAATACCTATATGTTTGTTAGCCAGCAGATGCGTTTTATCTTGGAAGGCTCTCTTTGCTGTTGCTATCCCTCTCGTGACTTCTGATATTTTCCGTTTATCACTCGTTATTAAACATAATCTTTAATAATTGGTATTATTAGTTTATTGGTTTAGAATATTGTAACATATTATTAGTATTAATATAATGTGTAATCCAAACTTAGAGTGACATACTGTAAGTGGGGCAAAGAATCATGTAGTGAGCAATAAATAAACAAGGAGTGCGAATAGGTTGTTCATTCTCCCCTTATTTGTTCAACGGTTACATCCCGAAAGCACGTGTGATGTGAAAAAGGAACCATAGGAACGTGAGGAGTAAGGATCCGTGGGGGTAGACAGCAATCTGGCTGCGATTTGCAGAGAGGACATCGTTGTGCTGGCTGAAAGTCAGGAGTAATTGCTTCAGACCACTGAACAGGTTTAGCTGACTTCGAAAAACACGAGTGTGTTTCATTGGGTAACTTATTGTAAGATATCTTCATGATATTCTCAACTCCAATTAGGTGGAATTTGAGTGTGATATGGCAATATTGTGGCAGGAATGCAATGAGATATTCATTGAAATACAGTGTGTTTCTAAAAATGTGGGAATTACTCGGGGATGGATAGCTCATCCCAGAACGAAACAGAAATACCCTATGAAAATATGCCGTACGATCGTTGGTTTATGAGTTACAGATATTTTTAGTAGTCGAGTAGTTTTCACCATGGTAGTGTATCAGCATATATACTACCGAGCTCGATAGCTGCAGTCGCTTAAGTGCGGCCAGTATCCAGTATTCGGGAGATAGTAGGTTCGAACCCCACTATCGGCAGCCCTGAAGATGGTGTCGGTGTCTGTGTCGGTGCGACGTAAAGCAACTAGCAAAAAAAAAAAAAAAAAAAAAAAAAAAAAGCAGATATACTGCCCGGTGGGAGCTGAACTCCGTATCACCATTTAGAACGCCTGGAAAGTATGCATAGCCGCTTAACGGCGTGGACGGATAAGTTGCCGGCTGAACCCCTAGCCATTGCAGTGCAAGGACACCTGTGTTATGCTGGTCTGGAGCGGGTTGTAGCCTCCCCAGGATGAATATTTCTGCTGTGTGAATTACAGTGCGAACTAACGTATGTACCCATCAAATTCATTTCAATACAAGAAGTGCTCAAAATATCCACCATGCACTTGAACTTGCCATCTCACTGATTGTCGGACACGTTCGAACAGTCCAGACATCGATGGCAACCAGGCACACAGTGTCCATAGATATGTTGGAAGCACCGCTTCCGTTCAAATTTTAAATACTTCATGAATGTATTGATTTAGAATGTGTATGCGACATTTTAATTTCGTTTCATTTTCAGTAGTAAATACGCATGCCAGCTAGCACAAAAACTACTGAACCCCACTGCAAGGTCAGCCGTCGGGTTGTAGAACTAAGAACTCTCGAGTCCCGTGAATATGATTTTGAAATTACAGGCAAGATAACGAAGAAGCACAAACGGCTAGTAAAGTTATCTTCCATATTGCTGTTCAGTGTTTCATTGAGTGCATTCTCGACGTCAGTGGTATATTTAATTAGTGATTGGTGTTATATAGGGGCTGCCTAGCCGAGGCGGTAAAGGCGTGCTCGGTTCGCCCGGAAGGACGTGGGTTCGAATCCCCGTCAGGAAGTCGTAAAATTTAAGAAACGAGATTTCCACTTCCGGAGGTGCATATGACCCTGAGGTTCACTCAGCCTACACCAAAAATGAGTACCAGGTTAATTCCTGGAGGCAAAGGCGGCCGGGCGTAGAGCTAACCACTCTACCCCATCACGTGCCGCGGTCAACAATGGTGGAAGCCTTTACCTTCCACTCCTCCAAGGGCCTTCATGGCCTGTACGGAGGTGTCTTTGTCTTTGTTTTGGTGTTATGTATATAGGTGAAGTGCCATAGAAGTGATTTATACATTTGAAACTTCAGTACGTTCTTAACTAGTGTACATGTATGTAAGTTGGTAGCTGACATACCACTAAACTCAGCATGGAAGACTTGGTGAGAGTGGATAGAAGTGGTCTAAGTACGGACTGCGGTACAGGGATCAAAGAAAGTAGCTGGAAGTCTTCAACTGAAAACGACTTAAGGCTCCTTGTTTCCAAGACAGACTCCTTGTTCGAAAACAAAAACAAATTCATTTACTCAGCATTTCAACGAGCCCATTTATGATTCAGTACCGTGGCTGTAAACAGTTACGTAGAATTTATTGTCCCTGTCTTTTATTTTCCGAAATATGATAATCTATAGAACACTCATGAGTACGACGATTTGAATAACATTTATAAAGAAGATAAAAGACACAAATATAAAAAAAGCGTCAGCATAAAATGACGATGGAAAAGCATAATAAAACTATTAAAGGGAACTGGAAAATTGTGTGTCCTTTAATAACTATTGTTCGCTTTCTATGCTCTCCGTGACTTGCTTTTAACGGTCATAAAGGAAATAGTGTATTTTTGAACCGATATATCTATGTTCAAATTTTGAACACCTTGGCACGTTACGACAATCAACTTCGAACGTACGTGGAAATGTCACTAGTTTTTCATGGTACTTCCTCCGACATTCAGAATCACTTCATATTGATTCTCTCCCTCCCCCCACCCTCTCCCCAAGGTATTGACTATCGGAGGCGCAGGTAAGCAATATTTTACTTAAATACTTTCATAATCATTCAGTAACTGTTACAAAGCTAAAAAAAAAGTACTGTATTAGTTTAACGATAATCAAATGAGTTGAGGGACATACTGTAGTTGGCTGGTTCGTTTAAGCAGAAAACCACGTTACGCCCCTGGTGGCAACCTTGTTACGCACCGCAGGCGAGGTATTGCAATGTCTGGTTTTTTTTGTTTTGTTTTTTGCTAATGGCTTTACGTCGCACCGACACAGGTAGGTCTTATGGCGACGATGAGATAGGGAAGGCCTAGGAGTTGCAAAGAAGCAGCCGTGGCCTTAATTAAGGTACAGCTCCGGTGTGAAAATGGGAAACCACGGAAAACCATCTTCAGGTCTGCCGACAGTGGGATTCAAACCCACTAATCTCGGATGCAAGCTCACAGCCGCGCGTCCCTAACCGCACGGCCAACTCGCCCGGTGCAATGTCTGTAACGGCATGCCTAACTCCAAACTTAATCCTGAATACGAACAACTCCCCCCCCCCCTTCCAATTCCCATTCCAGCTAATAACTGAAACAGGTGAAGGATCGAGCGTAGGACTTTTCTGAGATGTGCTATCCAACCCCCATTACTCCCCACACGTTAAGGAACACCCTACATATTTAAACATTCTTAATAAAGCGAATTTATTGCCCCAGCAAGCTAATAGTAGACTATGATGTTATTTAACAAGTAATAAATCTTCTCTTGCTCGCTAAACGACGCCGTAAAAGGATTTGCATAAATTTTAGGGGTGAGGCATCTTAATAAAGTGCTTATGTAAATTTTCATTGTGAGACGAGACGTACTGAGGCTTGATGAACGTGAAGGGAAATTGGAAACCGAAAAATAGGATATTTTGATAATTTTAGATTATCATTACACATTGTATCTAAATTGCATAAGATGTGGAGAAATAGTTGAATGGTACGGACACATCCTAGGAGGAGTCCAAGAAGAAAATAAATAAGTCGAAAACAACATTAATGGAGTGCAGTCGAACGAAGACAGGTGATACAGGAAATATTAGATTAAGAAATGAAGTGTTGAAGGAAGTAGATGAATATTGTAACTTGGGTAGTACAATAACTAACGATGGCAGAAGTAAGGATGGGTTTTCCTAAGAAAGGAAAAGAAATTTGCTCACTTCGAACATTGATATAGGAATTAAAAATAACGTTTTTGAAAACTTTCGTTTGCAGCGTGGCAATGTATGGAGGAGACATATGAACGATAACTAGCTCAGAAAGAAAGAGAATAGAAGCTTTTGAAATGTGATGTTACAGAAGAATTGTGAAGGTGAGGTCGGTAGATCGAATTACGAATGAAGAGATAGTGAATCGAACTGGTGAGAGGATAACCATTTGGAGGCATTTGACCAGACGTAGACACCCAGGACTTGCTGACTTACTTTTTGAAGGAAGTGTATGCGGTATCAATGGCAGGGGTAGACCAATATATGAATACCACAAATATATTAGAAAAGTGTATGATGTGGTATTTACGTAGAAATGAAGAGGTTAGCTGAAGATGGGGTGGCATGGAGAGCTGCAACAAATAACATCATCATTCCACAAAGCAATTCACAATTTTCAGAGACAAACTTTCAATGTTTACTAAAGTGTAATTAAAAACACTCCATTTTCCCACATGTTTCTCTGGAAACAATATCAAGTGGCGCGAACTCAGTAAAACGTTTGGAAAACTTTGTAATTATGAATTTCAACACCTATGTTCTCACACCCCTGTTAAAATCAGTTGGTAGACATCCCACACATCACTTATGCATGCGGGACATTTATAAGTAGAAAGTACTGCGTCCGTGAGCCACCTCGTATGTGGAAACATTCTTGAGCTTTGGTACAACCTGAATACCGAAATTCCGTTGTCACGCCTACATCTTGGTATGTGAGAACTGAGACCTGAGGCGAAGTTAACACAATCTGTAGAGGTATTTTCCAGCAATGGTGGCGGACAGGCGCATTACCCGTTCAACTCATAGCTAAAGAAAACGGCGGTTGGGCATAATTCCTTGCCTTTCGAAAAAGGGAAAAGTCAATATCCAGATATATGACACTAACGATCATTTGAAGAAAATAATTTTCATATGGACACATGCCCTATTCCGAATTGTTTCTGAGATAGAACATATTTAATGTACATTTGTTTTTGAGCTAGTGGCGGGCATGTATTTGTCTTACCCACCCAATCACTTTGATGTTTTATTCCAGCCCAAGCTACCTCGTTGTTTTCAACTTCTTTGCTCGGGATGTCTTTCAGCCATTAAACTAGCCCGTTGAACGTGCCGTTGCCCATGGTGTGTTGCGAGGGACTGACAGTGCATCAGAGAGAAGCTTCGGATAACTGCGTTTGTATTTGGATTGAAGGACATTAAAGTGATACGAGCTCGAGGTATTATTCCTCGATCCATTGTGAATTTTTGGAATCAGTTCAGTTTAGAGGTTCCAGAACTGCAAACAATGTCCTTTGTTAGCTTTAAGAGGTTCTATTCCTTTACTGATTGTGAGAAATCATTGCTACGTTTTCAAAATTATAATTTAATTTGTTTCGTTATTCTTTGTCCATTGTGGCAACCTTCAAGTGAGGGAAGTTTTGTAAATAAAAATAAATAATGAATAGTATGCAGATATGGCGATGCTGCTGCTGATCGTACAGTGTTTACCAGAGTTTCTCTTCTGAACGTGTAGCTCATCAACCTGTGCAGGAATAGCACCTTAGTCGTACTGCCATCAAAAAGTGACTTTCTGCACGTATCAATGTTCCACGGCCCGACTCGTTGGCTGAACGGTCGGCGTACTGGCCTTCGGTTCTTGGGGTCCTGGGTTCGATTCCCGGCCGGGTCGGGGATTTTAACCTTAATTGGTTAATTCCATTCGTACGGGGGCTGGGTGTGTATGTGTGTTGTCTTCATCATCATCATTTCATCCTCATCACGACGCGCAGGTCGCCTACGGGTGTCAAATAGAAAGACCTGCACCTGGCGAGCCGAACCCGTCCTGGGATATCCCGGCACTAAAAGCCAATGTTCCACGAACACGTGTATGACGCACATTACTGTACATGCGGAAAGCTTGTACCCATTTCAAAGCGTCAAGCAAGTTGTGTAGATAATACACATACATGCGTGCCACTAGCCCAAAAAATATTGTACATTAAATTTGTTCCATCTAGGTAACCAAGTTTTCCAGAAGCTGAACAAATTCTTACAGCAGATCTAAAAAAGCTAGATACATACTTCCAAAAGTGGTGTCTTCGTCCAAATCTCCAAAAGACTGTTGTTTCTGTGTTTCATCTCAGAAATAAATTTGCCAATTACAAGCCTTCAATAACATTCAGAAATCAATCCTTACAACACTGTCCCTTCCCAAAATATTTAGGTGTCACATTAGACAGATTCCTAACATATAAACATCATATTAACAATACAGCCGCCAAGATTAAAAGTCGGAATAATATTCTTCAAAAATTAGCCGGCACATCTTGGGGCGGATACAACCAAGTGCTGAGATCTACTGCTCTAGCTCTTTGCTATTCAGTTGCCGAATACTGCGCTTCAACTTGGCTGAACAGTGCTCATACTGCGAAGATTGATGCTCAACTAAATCAAGCAATGCGCATTATAACTGGTTGTATTCGCTCTACAAACGTGGCCTGGCTGTCTACACTCAGTAATATTCCACCACCTTGCTTAAGAAGGTCTGAAGCTCTTCTAAAACTGTGGAAGAAGACCAGCCAGGACTCCAACCTCTACGTTCACCAGGATATTACTCAACCTACCCCTCCACGACTTAAGTCTAGATCTCCACCCTGGCGCACTGCACTTACACTGGAAGAATCTGGGTTCTCCATCACGAACGCCAGGTTATACCAATGGCAGCAGTCTTCTGTTCCCAATAAACATCTTGTGTCTCTACCTCATGTTCAACCTCCCGGATTCCATCTACACAGACGTCAATGGAGGATTCTAAACAGGATAAGAGTCAATCAAGGAAGATGCGGCTATACTCTTCATAAATGGGGCTGGCAGAAGTCTTCTGGGTGTGATTGTGGAGCTACCTCACAAACCATCCACCACGTAATTGCCGAGTGTCCACAAAGAGCATTTCAAGGTCCTTTGGAAGACATTCATAACGCAACTGAGGAGGCCTTAAAATGGATCAATGGACTTGATTTGGAACTATAGGCTTCTGCTTGTATATATTGTGTATATATTGTATACTTATTTATATAATCTATCTGTGCACATCATACGATAAATAATAAATAACCATTCGAAATAGGGCATTTGTCCATATGAGAGTTCTTTCCTTCAAATGATCGTTACTGTCATGTTCCTAGATAGTGATCTTTCTCCTATGGAACATCCTGTATGTAGGTCGTTGATGAATTTGTTAAAAGAGACTGAAAATTATTTCCGTATTGTAAACTTGAGCTTGCAATGAGGTTGATGTCGTTCTGAATTCTGGTGTGATGAAGAGAGGCGTTCCACGAAATAAATCTAATTTCCATACTTGAAGAAAATAGGACATCTGCAGCGGAACATGCACTCCAATTGTGTTATGGGAATGCGGAGGAGATTAAGAAGAAAAAACACTGCTTGATTTAATTAACATGCAAATCTGGTCAGAAGTGTTTTCAACTTCATCCGCTTGGTGTCTCCAGCGTCTAAATTACACTCAAGATCTGAATAGGAGGAGTGTGCCTCTCAGACTCCCAGGAAATTCATCTTACATCACTAAATAACCAGTAAGTCAAGCTAGACTCCGGCAATGGAAAATGGAAGGCAGATGTGTATTTTATAGACACTGGGAACTAGTTCAGGCTATGAAACTAGGACTGTCAATAATAATAATAATAATAATAATAATAATAATAATAATAATAATAATAATAATAATAATAATAATAATAATAATAATAATAATAATAATAATTGTACCGGGCGGTACACCTCTACGACGCAAGTTCAAATCTTGCGCCAATTGAAACTCCTCTACAGGAGAAGCTCTGAACTTTATATCCGAACTAATTCTACGGTTTATCAGAAGATGTCACTGAGTGGTTTTGATTTGCTTTTGTTTTTCATCGATCAAGAAGTGTGGACATTCTCTAACAGATGTCTCTACCGAAAACTATGATAACGCACTCTGGTGTAAAGGAATGTACCTTCTTGAAGAAATTTTGAATTCATAACTTTGGTCTTTACTAAATTTTGTTCTGTGGTTTGTGGGTTGGCAACATTAATCCTTTCTATCCGCCTGTTTTGAATTTAGCCAATCACGAATTTCTGCAATTAATTTTCCTCCAATCATTGCTTTCTTCTTCGAATTTCCATGTGTAATTATTTGTCTACCAATAAAATTGAGGGGGTGTGTCTACTCATTCCTGAAAGGTCTCGAATTTTCCACGAGGGTATTTAAACTGCTGATTTTCTGGTCTCCTGGCCACTTCAGTAACATCTACCTTAGTGTGTGGATATGTATCAGGGGGCGGGAAGCGCCTCTTTCTTCAAGCAGCAGCTCTTCAACAAGGTAATGGCCTTTTAACATCTTTATTTCTTGCTAGCTCAGCAGTTTAACTCTCGGGGAGGGTTCGAAACCTTTAATATGTAACCTACCACTTTAAAATGTAAATTCCTCTTCTGTCTATGTGAAAACTACAAATATCTTCTACTGTAAAGCGGGGATAGAGAGTGCTTTACCCTCTCGAGCTCCCTTTCATTTTGAAATTGAGGTTACTACGTTTTAGTAACCGTTTCTTCTCTTCCTTAATTTATTAACGTTTTCTCATACGAGTCACCTCCCTAGCTTGGGATCAGTCCCTGTATTATCGGCCTAGCGCCACATGGGTTTTAAAAAAACTTTAGTGTAGGAGTGCAAGTAATCGCCTCCATTCAATTTTGCATTTTGGGCCTTTTATTTAACTCGTTTTGTTTTCCTTCCTGAGAAGGCCCAGTAGATTGGGTAGGAGGTACCCCTGTGCCATTTATAAGTATGCCTCAAGGGCAGTTGAGTGTAAAGTCTGCTTATGGCCTCCTGATAGGCTTGAACTTTGAGAGCGGGTCTGCTCTTTCCTAAATTTGATCTCTGTGTGCCTCTAGGAGGCTTAACATTGTAATTAGGAGCAAGTGCTCCTTGGCATGATGCGGTTTTCTGCCCCTTTGTTCAATTTTGTACCTTGGTAAAGTTGGGCTAATTGCTCAAGGATTGTGTTTGTGGGGCTCGAAGCCCAGATCTTGTAATAATCCCCTAACACTTGTAATTTATTTGTACCTGATTTTGGATTGTTGTTGACTTGTTAAGTTTTCAAATTCTATGTAAACTTTGGTTAGCAGTTGTTATCTGTTGAAAATATAACCTTTGTTGAAATTTTAATTCATCTTTCGAACTTGTAGTTAGACCCATTCCAGCCCGCACCTTCTTTCACCTCTGACTTCCACGGATAACTCCGTAATAATAATAATAATAATAATAATAATAATAATAATAATAATAATAATAATAATAATAATAATAATAATAATAATAATAATAGTAAGAGGAAGAAGGAGAAGCTGTAGTAGCAGTTGCATCTCCGTGTTCTCCACAAGACCACTCAATATCCGTTGCTGTTCACACCTCTTCTATACCCTACCAGACCTGGTAACAACACTAATGAACTCTAGTGGCCGTTCTAACTATCACAGAGAATTGCAACTCTAGTCATTTACATACCCGGCGATGGTGTGTATGTGAACACAGTTACATTGACATCCGACCGTTTCTTCAAGTTTTCCATCAGCAAGTGTAGTTTGTTATGAGCGTCAGCGGAAAATAATTTTAACCAGCCACAGGATTACTTCTTATGATGATGATGATGATGATGATGATGATGATGATGATGATGATGTGGATGCTTGTTGTTTAACGGGGCCCAACATCTAGGTCATCGGTCCCTAATGATACGATATGAGAAGAAATGTAATGACAATTTAAAAATACATCCACTGACCAGAATTCAAAACTTGATGATGAAGAATGAATGGATGAATACGAATGTAAAGTAATCAGCGGATCCAACTCACAATATTCGAAGTTTAAAACATTCCAAAATCAATCCACTGAGTAGAATTCAAAAAGACGACGATGAACAGTGATTATGAACTTATAATCAGTGGATCCGCCCCGCAAAGCCTCACATTCCCAGGGGCTGCCTGGCTGAGGCTACAAAGGCGTGCTCGGTTCGCCCGGAAGGACGTGAATTCGAATCCCCGTCAGGAAGTCGTAACATTTAAGAAATGAGATTTCCACTTCCCGAGGTGCATATGGCCCTGAGGTTCACTCAGCCTACACCAAAAATGAGTACCAGGTTAATTCCTGGGGGCAAAGGCGGCCGGGCGTACAGCTAACCACTCTACCGCATGAAGTGCCGAGGTTACGGATAGTGGAGGCCTTTACCTTCCACTCCTCCAGGGACCTTCATGGCCTGTACGGAGAAGACTTTGCCTTGGCTTTTGGTATATACTGACCAACGGACTGCTTCCAAAGCACAATTTTGAATCGACAATGCTTGTTGTCTAACGGGGTCCAAAATCCAGGTCAATGGCCGCTCATAATGATACTTATCGCTAATAAAGTCGAACCATGTTTATTCCTCATGTTGCGGTACTAACCAAAAGTAGCGTAAACTCGCGGTGTTCCACACATTATGGTACTACTCACAAGTATTGTACTAGGCACACGTAACGCAGACCTATGGTGTTTCTCATATAGTGGTACTAATCACAGGCTACGTCCGTACCCGTGATGATCCCCATGATTTCCATAACCAGAAGGTAAAACTCCCCAGCGATTGTAGTCCCTTTTCCTCCTTGGGGTGTTCCAAGCGACCCTAGACAGAGGGGAGCCTACGTCATAGTGGCAGATATTATGCATGGGTACTGTAAACCCATAGTGATCCACCCAATACCCATGGTATTCCTCACATAGTGGCACTTATCGCAAGAAAAGTCGACTCATGGTGTTCCTCGAGTGATGGTACCAATCACAGGTAATCTCATGGTTCAAAATTCATCATACAGTGGCTACGGTTGGTGTATTCTTCTTCTGCGTCCCCCCAGCCACAGAGGGTTGTGTGTTTGGTCCGCGAGAACTATTATATTCCGTTCAAGTCCGCCGGTAAGACGGTTAGGGCCCCACTACGCACCACCTGGTACGAGCCACGTGGGAGTATCACCTCTGTCCCTGTTACGCCAACGTAGTTGGTTCGGTTTTTAAAATTAGTTTTTACTTACACAGCAAAACGAACCCATCTAACTTTTAAACTTTGTTTCTTTTTTGCTTCTTTATGTCCATTCTTTGTGCCCCTCTTTGCCCTTGCGCACTTGGCAGGGGGCGAATATAGCCACCCCACGGTACGGCCCTGTTTTAGGATTAAAGCACTTTCTGCATTCACCGATTCAAATACCCCTTTATGTGGTTCTTGACATTCCAAGCTTGACGTACACCTTCGTACACTCGCAGAAAATCAATTCCTTAACATCAAGAAGACAATAGTTTAGAGGAATGCAATTTAGGCTAAGAAACTGTCTAGGTATCATATTTGATTAACGTTTCCAGGCCACAGATTCAAGTATGCGCGAGAAGACATGTGATGAATTAATAACCGCTGAAGTTGCTAAGGTTTTCAATGCAATCATCCAAACGTGCATGCATTGTATGGTACAGGTGCGGCATGCCATTTTGTGGGAGGAGTTCCACACCACGGTTAATGAATGAAATCCTTCGCCAGACCATAACTCTTAGTGAAAGTCCAGTGTGTCGACGCCGCGAGCAGCTTGGTTCCAAGCGAACACCTGGTCTCCTTCTTACAACCCTACGACCAACAATGAGCTCTAGACTGACACCACTGAGTGACAGATGGCAGTGATTCGGAGTTAGTGGCATGAACACTAGAGAACGTCTGCCTCAGTCATACGCCACAAGTAAACGATTTCTCACACTTCACTGTGTCACTCTGTTGCCAACTGAAAGCTCTGATAGCTGCTGCATGTGCAGTACGATCCACCACTGGTACGCGGCGAATACGGCGGACTTCCCTCTCCATAGTAACAGGTTTGCGGCCGGACCACGGTCTTCTTGACACAGTGCCTTCCAGTGACCATTGTTGCCAGCACTGATGCACTGTGCATACATCCCTGCCAAGTCTTTCAGCATTATCGCGGAAAGAAAATCTACCTTCTAGTAGCTCTATTACGCGGCCTACTACTCAATAAGCAGCTCATACTGCCTTTCTCGTCGCCTTAACTGCAGGTTTGACTCTCACGTACCGCACAACGTCAACACCGGACGATGACCAACGCCTAAGGAGTATACAGCGCGTATTTAAAGCAAACTTGCTATGTAAGGTCATAGTGGCATTATTAGCACCACTCTTCGCCGACCAGCGCGCAAATTTGAATAGGCCTCATCTTTCAGATGTGCAAACACGCATCTCGAATTACGTTTATCTAGTACGATTTCATTTTCCGCCTGCGTATGCAAAAGCTGAAAGTTATAAATTTCATATTGGGATCCATATTGAACTTCGTATAAGCTCATGAAATAATTTCAATACAATTTTTGATTTATTGAAAATCAAAACCGATGTTACATAATGGAATAACGGGACATGTTTCGCCTAAATATATTGGGCATCTTCAGCCGTGTTGTCTTAATACGAAAATTAAAATGGTTAACTAGTCCTTAGGCTATGCTTAAAACGCTATATAAAATGGCTTACGACATTGAAAGAAATATCGCACAAATACACAACATTTACATAAAATGAAAACTTAGGTGCACTTGACATTTGTGTTATAGTCTTAAAACTTCATTTGGATAAAATGACGCATTTGTTGATGGTCTTTGACGGTTAATATTTATAAACACTCAGGCACACTTGTAAATATATTTCACAAACTTATAACTTCGTTGGTTTAAACGCTACTTTTGATCATGAACCCAAAAAGTCCCAAACTATAGTAATTGCCCACCCAAGACTTTCCAGTAATTACCGCATGTCCATCCCTGACGTACAACTTCAAAATAAAGCTTTGCCCTTTTGCAAGAGCGTAAAAATTCTCGGAGTAACCATTGACCAGCACCTCTCATGGACGGATCAGATATCTGTGAGTAGACGAGTTTTTGCTACGTTGCACACATTAAACAATTTCAAGTTTACTTTTCCGTTCAGTTTAAAGAAGAAACTAGTTGAAACCCTCGTTCTTCCAATATTCGATTATTGTGACGTAGTTTACAAAGATGTGAAAACCGAGCTTCGAGATAAACTACAACGTGCACAGAATGCCTGTGTAAGATTTATATGTAATCTGAAATTTTCAGATCATGTTACCCAGTCTTACGTCGATCTCGGATGGCTACGCCTTGAAGACAGACGCAAGCTGCATACCCTGACTTCATTGCACCGAATCCTTACCTTACAATCCCCAACTTATCTGTGTGAACGATTTCATAGCCTTTCTGAACACCATGATAAAAACACCAGAGCGCTGAGCTCAACATTGCTCGCTATTCCTAAGCATAAATCCTCAACCTACAACAATTCCTTCACTGTTGTGGCAAGCCGTGAATGGAACTTCCTTCCGCAGGAGGTCAGAGGGATATCAAACCACGGAAGATTTCAAAGTTGGTGCTCAAAATATCTCTCTGAAACGAGCTCGTAGTGCTACAGTCTTCTTCTTCTTCTGCTTCGTGTCCTCCTCATGGTTCTTCTTCTTATTATTATTATTATTATTATTACTATTATTATTATTCATCAATAGTGTTAGAAAGTACTGAGCTGTGGTTTTCCTGCATAGTTATCCCAATCCCCATTTTGCAATGTTTTTCACTCACAGTAAACACACGAAAACTGTAACATTCGTCAATGTGATATATTTCTGGAAATGGACAAATTAATTGTAAATATTAGTAGGTTTATCTATATTATTATTATTATTGAAATTGTACTTCGTTGTATGTTAATTTCTTCGCAGGAACCAAAATGTTAATTTATATTGTGTATTATAATAGTTATTTTTATGCACATCAGGATAGTATAGTACCGTAGTAATTTGTTTCAGTCTCTTTTTTCATTTATTCAGTATTTTATATATTTTTATGTTATTTATGTATTTCACTGGTTACGTGTAAGACAGGGACACGTGTCCCTAACTTTGCCAGTTAAAATAAACCATATCTATCTATGTTTGTAATTGTAGCATTTTAAATTGCGAAATTGTGATGACATAGCAGCTGGGAATTATTTACATACATCATGAAGACGGAGCAGCCCTATGTGAATACAGTAGAGGAGGGGACTTCTAGAGAAGGTTCTTTTTGTGGCTAGATATATTTTTTTAAAAAAAAGAGAGTCCAGTTACGGTGGGAGAATAGTCCCCTTGACGTCCTCATTCTGCTACTGACTACTCGGTTGCTACAGTGTGTTGCTCTGGCCGTGGCCAAGCCTGCGCGTCTAGTCTAATATATTTAGGTGAAACATGACCCATTATTCCATTATGTAACACCGGTTTTGATTTCTAATAAATCACAAGTTGTTTTGAAAAGGTGGACTTCTACGATGTAATTCTTTCATGAGCTTATTCAAAAGTTCTTGAATTCCAACCCTTTTCCGGGATACGGTACTTCATTTCCCGCGGAAAGCTTTCAACCACCCTGTAGTATTTTTATGTTACGGAGGGAGACAGAAGGAGATCGCCGGCGCATTATTTACTAGCGCATAATTCATCCACCACGTTCCCAGTAGAGTTACAACATTCTGAGCTGTCATGTTAGCAACAAGCCGACATGATTTGCATTACGCCGCGAGCAGCACTGTGCAGTTAATCAACAATTTCAATAACAGGGTGCGTTCTTAAAAACATTCGCACGCTATTTTCCCATTCCTCCTCCTCATCATCATCATCATCAGAACTACTACCATCCCGCCGCTAAGTTAGCAACCTGACTGCCCTAAGCAGAGAAAAATATTTTCACCCCTTATTTCGACATGCATTATCACCAAGTAACTTACATCTGTACGTAGCTGAGTAATAATAATAATAATAATAATAATAATAATAATAATAATAATAATAATAATAATAATAATAATAATAATAATAATAATAATAGTAATAATAACGTATTTACTCGAATAATCCCCGCATAGGTTTTTTTAAGTTTGAGGCACAAAATTGGGATGCGGGTTTTATTTGCGTCAATGCTGGCATTTAATTTTTTCAAAATGAGGCACAAAATTGGGATGCGGGTTTTATTTGCGACAATGCTGGCATTTTAATTTTTTTCAAAATGGGCCTTGCTAAAGTAAGGGTGCGGGTATTATTCGGTGGCGGGCATTATTCGCGTAAGTACGGTAATAATAATAATAATAATAATAATAATAATAATAATAATAATAATAATAATATCCGCCTCTGTGGTGCAGTGGTTAGTGTGATTAGCTGCCACACCCGGAGGCCCGAGTTCGATTCCCAGCTCTGCCACGAAAATTTAAAAACGTGATACGAAGACTGGAACGGTGTCCACTCAGCCTCGGGAGGTCAAATAAGTAGAGGGTGTTCGATTCCCGCCTCAGCCATCCTCGAAGTGGTTTTCGATGGTTTCCCACTTCTCCAGGCAAATGCCGGGATGGTACCTAACTTAAGGCCACGGCCGCTTCCTTCCCCCTTCCTTGTCTATTCCTTCCAATATTCCCATGCGCACACAAGGCCCCTGTTCAGCATAGCACGTGAGGCCGCCTGGGCGAGTTACTGGTTCTCCTTCCCAGTTTTATCCCTGACCCAAAGTCTCACGCTCTAGGGCACTGCCCTTGTGTCGGCAGAGGTGGATTCCCTCGCCGAGTCCGCGGGAAAAAACCAGCCCTGTATGTTAAACGGATAATGAAGTGAAATAATAATAATAATAATAATAATAATAATAATAATAATAATAATAATAATAATAATAACAACAACAACAACAACAACAACAACAACAATAATAATAATAATAATAATAATAATAATAATAATAATATCTCCTACCGCTTTTCAAACATCTGTGGGGTCACGGCTGCGAACTGAATAACACATGTGGATTTAGCCCCGTTTTACGGCCGGATACCCTTCCTGACACCAACCCTATATGGAGGGATGTAATCACTACTGCGAGCATCTAAGGCGGTTAGTCTGCTGTCTGAATATAAAGAGGAAAGTGCTGGGACAAACAGAAACACCCAGTCCCCGAGGCAGAAGGACCGAACAGTCAATCAATAATAATAATAGTCATCACCATCATCATTTCACAGTTCCAGCTTCCCGGGTTCTCTTGGCGAGCCTCTTCCATTCTGTCTTATTGAGATACGTTCTGTTGTTAATGACGTCCTACATTGTCCTTCCCCGGCCTCCAATGTCCATCCAGTGCGTTCTTGGTCTTCCCACCATCCGTTTTCCTGTCATATGTCCGTCCAAATTGACATAAGCTGTCCTTGTTGGCTCCATCCTCATTACATGCCCATACCACTTCAACCTGGACATGCTGACGCGATCTGACAATGATGTCTCAATTCCAGCTTCCGTTCTAACCAAGCCGTACCTTAACTTGTCCAATTTAGTTTCTTGAATTGTCGATCTCAGGAACTTTATCTCAGATGCTTGCAAACTTGATGAGTCCTTCTTAGTGAGGGCCCAGGTTTTGATGTTATGAAGTACTGATTGAACATCACCAGCTTTGATTTTGTTCGTACTTTGGTATCCCAGAGGAGTGTTCGTACTTGCTGGTAGAAGTGAGAGCTCTTCTGCACTCTACTTACCACCTTCTTTGTAGCTAGTGGATCTCAGGATATTACACTGCTGAGGAATGTCAAGTTTTCCACACTTTCTGGAGGGTGGTTTTCTAGCATGATATTTCCTGATCGTCCTTATTGCCATCGCTACTGTTTTGTGTGTGCTTATTTTGAGACTGAATTCCTGGAACTTAACCTTACTTTCATTGAGTCTCACCTGTACTTGTTCCTCAGTTTCTCCCCAGATCATAAGATCATCAGCGAAAGCCATCCCATTTACTTCTTGATGTTCTTCATTATGCCATCCATGATGGTTTTATTTATTCCTGTCAGAGGCACCAACATATAAGAAATCAATTCAAATACAATTCAAAAAATTAAATAATAAAAATATGAAGTATGTTAATCACTCAAAATGAAAGACATATGAACAAATTAATTGTAAAAAATTTTTAAAAAAGGAGAAAGGAAGTATTACATGAAAATATCTACACTATATATACTCAAGTTGTGACCAGTATTTGGCTACACTGATGGCATTGTTTCCAGCCAGTGCCAATTCCAACCCTGTACATGAATCTAGGCATAGACGACAGTGCAAGAGGTGCGTAGAAGTCTGTTCCTCTCCACATTCGCATAATGAGTCCCCACCATGCACGATGCCCCATTTCACAACATTGTCCTTAGATCTTGCAACGCCGGTCCGCAGTCTGTTTAATACACCATGGTTTATATCCATGATGGTGATAAACAGTAATGGGGATAGTGCACTGCCTTGCTGGACTCAACTTTTGGTCTGGAAGCCAGAATGAATGTCAGTCACTCAATCGTACACAGTTGGTGCAGTGCTCATACAACATCTAAACTTTCCTGAACAGTCCTTCCAGAACATTCTTTTTTTCCTCAGGAATTAATCAAACGCGATTAAAATCCCTTACCCATCCGGGAATCGAATACGGGACCCTACGAACCGAAGGCCTCAATGCAGACCATTCAGCCAATGAGTCAGGCTGATTATCTAGTAGGAATGTATAAGAAAAGGCATTTGAAGATACATAAATTCTGAAGGAACTAACTGATAAGATCACATCGTGTGTCTGTCAACGAATCGCCATCAGAATTCGGGGCAGTCGCCACTGTGCAGATTCCCTATCAGTTCTTTGCCTCGTCTGTTCTTAAATGATTTCTAAATTTTTTGAAATGTTTTAACAATTTCGTACAACTACTCTTTTGTCGGAAATTACCCAGAAGAAAGCGCGCTGCTTTCCTTTGAATTTTTCCCACCTCTGTTATCAAGTAGACCTGGTGTGGGTACCAAAACTACTTGGGGTTTCACCAGTGGCTTACATGACCCCTGCTTTATTAGTATTTCTTGTAAAATTTTCTCTTCATGGAATTGCTTGTCTCATCGGTCCATAGCCTAATCTGTGTTAATATTTTCATTTCTATGTACCCGCTGCATCCTACATCTGCTCTAATCTGCTCGTCATATTCACACCTTGGTCTACCCCTACTGTTCCTACCGCCCACAATTCCCTCAAAAACCAACTGACCAAGTCTTTGGTGTCTTAAGATGTGTCCTATCATTCTGACTTCTTCTGAAATTTAGCCAAATCGATCTCGTCTCACCAATTCGATTCACTACCTCTTCACTCGTGATTCGATCTATCCATCTCACCATCAGCATTCTTCTGTAACATATTTCAAAAGCTTCTATTCTCTTTTTTTCTGAGCTAGTTATCGTCCATGTTTCACTTCCATACAATGCCCGCTCCAGACGAGAGTTTTGCGATTTATTTGTTGTTAATAATAATAATAATAATAATAATAATAATAATAATAATAATAATAATAATAATAATAATAATAATAATAATAATAATAATAGTCCTTACAACAACTCAAATACCCTCTTGACTATATGATGAGATCTGTACCCTTTGTTTACATTCCCCTTTACGTGATTACCCTAATAAAGAAATTTCTTACATTAACACCTAAGTACTGTACCTATAGTGATCTCTATGATGAACGTTCACCCCCATCAATGAAATAATTAACACTGAGATGACTTTTCCTCTTGGGGAAACTTACAGCCTGACGTTTCGTCCCGTTTGCCATCACAAATTTGTTTGCTGTACATCTCCCAATATTGTCGAGGTCTCTCTGCAAACGTTCACAATCCTGTAACTTATGCATTACTCCATACACTCAAGTATATACCGTATTTACGCGAATAATCTCCGCCACCGAATAATCCCCGCAACCTAACTTTAGCAAGGCCCATTTTGAAAAAAATAAATGCCAGCATTGACGCAAATAAAACCCGCATCCCAATATTGTGCCTCAAACTTTAAAAAAAACTATGCGGGGATTATTCGCGTAAATACGGTAATCTTGCTCTGATGTAACCTGACCGTGACGCAGATTTCACGAAGTCAAGAGTTGAGACACGTGTCCCTGGAGTCACATTTCACATTGCCACTGAGTAACTAATTAAGAAGATGAGATGGCCATTCGTGTTTGAGGAGAATAAATGAATGCTATGTTTTCTCTACATTATGAAGACGATTATTACCACGTCTAACTCCGCAGCATGCAACCAGTGGCTACACGTCAATTACCGTATACCGTGCCACAAATGGAGCACATAGTGAGCTGCATTAAATGACAAATTTGACAGTATTACCTTTCAAACCATGCAACTTATAACACGTTATCCATAATTCTTGATTTCATTAAAATAATTGCATTCAAAACCGTACAGTTCCTTTATGGAAACGCTGTAAATTCCTTAATCAAGTCCCTAATGAGAATACTTGATTATTCCAGATCAAGACAAAAACATTCAGTTTCGTGTTAGAAAATTTGTGGTGTCTCAAACTTACATTTGTTTAGTCACTGAATATGAAGGCAGATTTCTTTTTTTCTCGCAACTTTCTTTACGTCATCCCGACACAGATAGGTCTTATGGGATAGCGAAGGCCTAGGAGCGGGGAGAAAGTGGCCGTGGCCTTAATTAAGACACAGTCCCAGCATTTGCCTGGTGTGAAAATGGGAAACCATGGAAAGCATTTTCAGGGGGTTCGAACACACTATTTACCGAATGCAAGTTCACAGCTACGCGCCTCTAACCGCAGGGCCTACTAACTCGGTATACGAAAGTAGTATTCAATGTTCAATAATAATAATAATAATAATAATAATAATAATAATAATAATAATAATAATAATAATAACTAAACAAATCTTGAACTTATTGAACAGTAATAAATCCAAGTAAACGTGGTTCATTGAAATTGAAAGGGATATGAAAAACGCTGGAATTAAAATAGATACAATAGAAAACAGAATACGTTTCAGGGAAGTGACATAAAAGGCACGATTTCAGGAGAGAAAGAAATTAAGAACTGGAAGAAAATGGACTCAAGAGGAAAAGGAACAAAATTATCAGAAAATAAAGGAAGTTTGGTAACGGAGAAAGTTAAATGCAAAGAAAAGATACCAAAGTTGATTTATCATACCCTAAAAAGGGTTATTTGTATTATAATAATAATAAGAAGAAGAAGATCTCGTAATAACAATCAAGATGTAAGCAGAATAGGCCTATTGAACATTTAAATACCGTGTAGCGGGCAGTGAGTATACAGGGTGTTTCAAATATGGGGGGGCATAATTTCATGTATGTATTTGTTATATGTAGACAATCAAAATAGTTCATTACAACATGTGTCCGGAAATGCTTCATTTTCGAGTTATGGCCTTCACAACACTGAACTTCACCGGAACGTTTTCTTTCCGCAGGTCATTGTCATTACAGAAGATGTTCAAAATGTCCACCTCCTGCTTGAATACAGACCTCACATCGATGTATCATTGACTTGGATCGAATGTTTCCTGATCGTTAGATAGGTACAGGTGGCCCGATCGCTTGGTCTTTACGCTCACCTGACCTGAACCATCTCGTTTTCTACTTGTGGGGCCATTTAGAATCATCAGTGTATTCGTCTCCGGTTCCTGATGTGGAAACCCTTCGGAATCGAATTGTGGCATCGTGTGAGGACATACGCAATATTCCTGGTGTTTGGGATCGTGTTCGCAGGTCAATGAGACATCGATGTGAGGTCTGCATTCAAGCAGGAGGTGGACATTTTGAACTTCTTCTGTAATGACAATGACCTGAGGAAGAAAAACGTTCCGGTGGAGTTCGGTGTTGTGAATGCCATAACTCGGAAATGAAGCGTTTCCGGACACATATTGTAATGAACTATTTTCATTGTCTACATATAACAAATACATACCTGAAATTATGGCCCCTATTTTTGAAACACTCTGTATATAATTTCCGCTTTCAACTTGGCCCAAATACTCACAAAAGTGAGGTTAAGAATGACCTAGAATTCCAACCTAAACACTGATAAAAGTGAGGTTAAGAATGGCCGAGAATTCCAACATAAACACTGATAAAAGTGAGGTTAAGTATGTCCGAGAATTCCAACATAAACACTGATAAAAGTGAGGTTAAGAATGGCCGAGAATTCCAACATGAACACTGATAAAAGTGAGGTTAAGTATGGCCGAGAATTCCAACATAAACACTGATAAAAGTGAGGTTAAGAATGGCCGAGAATTCCAACATAAACACGGATAAAAGTGAGGTTAAGAATGGCCGAGAATTCCAACATAAACAGTAATAAAAGTGAGGTTAAGTATGGCCGAGAATTCCAACATAAACACTGATAAAAGTGAGGTTAAGAATGGCCGAGTATTCCAACATAAACACTGATAAAAGTGAGGTTAAGAATGGCCGAGAATTCCAACATAAACGCTGATAAAAGTGAGGTTAAGTATGGCCAAGAATTCCAACATAAACACTGATAAAAGTGAGGTTAAGTATGGCCGAGAATTCCAACATAAACACTGATAAAAGTGAGGTTAAGTATGGCCGAGAATTCGAACATGAACACTGATAAAAGTGAGGTTAAGTATGGCCGAGAATTCCAACATAAACACTGATAAAAGTGAGGTTAAGAATGGCCGAGAATTCCAACATAAACACTGATAAATGTGAGGTTAAGTATGGCCGAGAATTCCAACATAAACACTGATAAAAGTGAGGGTAAGTATGGCCGAAAATTCCAACCTAAGAGAATTCCAAGAATTGAAAATCGATTCCTGAAACGTTGATGTGGTCAATAGGTCGGTAAGAGCGAGGTTAAGAACAGTGAAGAATTTCGATTGCGGAAACGTTGTGACGATCGACAGGTCGAGGACTGCTGGCAAACACCTGTCTACTACAGCAGTATTTATTTTGCCCTTAATCTTGGGAAAACAATCCTAGTCGAGTGCTCGAAGATCTCTCTACGAAACAGATTGACGACGTCACATCTTCGTTAACTGAGCTGAAGATGACGTAACAAGAGTGTGTGGCTGATTAACAGTCTTGTGTTTTAATGAGCGCTAATTATCTCTGTTATAAAGTAAACATACAATGTACAACAGTCAATGACTTGAGTGTCTCTACGAACTGCATACAAACCTGCGGAAAAGAATTAACAAACTGACAACAATTATTTCAATTTTCTTAGATAGTTTGTACGTATTTCATGTGCCAAGCCCAGTGATGTAGGGATAGCGTGTCTGTGTCTTACTGAAAGGTCTCGAGTTCGGTTCCCGGAATGGCCAAATTAAGCTTCACTTGGCCTTTCGAGAAAGTACTTTAAGAACAAGTACAACAGTGCAACCGTCCTCTCTTCACGCTGTTCAGAGGAAGAATTTGAAGATAATCTGTGGGTGCGGGGAGGCAGAATAATAATAATAATAATAATAATAATTATTATTATTATTATTATTTTGGTGAAAACCCAATATGAGAACTACCACTGCACGGACGGAAGAAAAAACGCAGAGAGAGGTTGAAGAGTTTCTGGAAAGAGAACAAAGCAAATTCATCTGCTAAGTTCAATCGCGCTCATCATCATCATCATCTCTATAATAATTCCAAATTCAAATACGTGAGAAAATGGCTCTACCCTAACGGACTGGATGAAGGCGTAAAACAAGGCAAGAGCTAGGAAATTAAATCTACCCTACAGGCCAACACAGAACAGATATAACAAACGGGCTATGTTCTACAAGTCTAAAACCCGACACTATAACTCAGTAATAAAACCGGAAGGCCTGTACGTTCCAGAGTGTCTGATTTTAAATTTTAGAAAAAAAGAAAAAAAACGGAAAGTGAAAGAATTCCAGAAGAAAGTTCTGAGGAAAATTCTGGGACCTCACAAGACTAGTAATGGGGAATGAGGAGCTCTACAAGTACACTGAAAAGATCGCGGACAATGCGGAAACTAAGGCTGGAATTCTATGGACACCTGGTAAGAATGAGTGACAAACGACTGAACAAAAACATCTTCAAATACATCATGAGGTTAAAGGTCACCTCCAAGTGGACAGCAGAGGTAAAGAGGGATGCAGAAGAAGTTGGAATTACACTACAGATGATTAACAATCGAAGAGAATTCAGAAAAAAAAGTCGACAGTTTAACATAATTTGAAGAGAAACCACTAAAAAAGGAGACTCAAACGAGGAGAGAAAGATGAGAAACGAAAGAATAAAGAGGTTCTGGGAAGAAAAAATAAAGTCCAAGACACCTTAAGTTCTATGTGGTCCACAGTTGTACAAATTCCGAATAATAATAATAATAATAATAATAATAATAATAATAATAATAATAATAATAATAATAATAATAATAATAATACGTTTACGTCCCACTTATTACATTTACGATTTTAGGAGACGCCAAGGTGCCGAATTTTCCCCGAAGGAATTCTTTTACATGCCAATAAATCTACCGACACGAGGCTGACGCATTTGAGCCCCTTCAAATACCAGACTGAGCCGAGATCGAGCTTGCCAAGTTGGACTCAGAAGATCAGCACTCTTCTGTCTGAGCTACTCAGCCCCTTTAGCGAGTATGAATACCTTAGAGATCGAGATAGTACACTCTCGGCTATATCGGCAAACCGCCAAACATTCCTGTGAAGCAGTATGTATACAAAACCGCCTCGTGACATTGAAGGTGACACGTGGTAGGGCCGTTCAAATCTCGTTGGTGGAAAAAAAAGGAAAAAAGTAGTCATCAGACTGTTGGTCACTGGATTGCGTGCCAAAAGCCCGGATTCAATGAAGGCCCTTGGAGGGGTAGAAACTAAAGCTTCCACTATCCATAAACTCGTCACTTCAATCAATCAATCAATCAGTCAATCAATCAATCAATCAATCAATCAATCAATCAATCAATCAATCATTAGAGCCATCGCCCAGGCGGCAGATTCCCTATTAATTTCAAAGAAATTGGAAATTCATCGAACATTTCTCTTGCTCCTCGTCCTATAAATGAATATTTTCCCCAATCTGTCCTCTTGAATTCCAACTGTATCTTCATATGATCTCCGCTCAAACTTATTCGCCTACTAAAGTAATTCCACGCCAACTTTCCAATGACATCTCGGAACATACCACTTAGTCTAGCAGCTCGTCTCCTTACTTCGAAGTCTTAAAACCGCAACGTTTGCAACGTTTTCGTAACACTAGTCCTTTGACAGAAATGGCCCAGAACCAATCGAGCTGCTTTCCTTTGGACATTTTTCCAGTTCTCGTATGAACTGCGGGTCCCACACACGTCCGGCCGCCTTTGCTCGTAGAAATTAACGTGGTAGTGTCCAGATCCAAGGCTAAATGGCTAGCGTGCTGGCCTTTATTCACAGGGGTCGCGGGTTCAATTCCCCGCAGGGTCGAGAATTTGAACAATAATTGGTTAATTCGACTGGCGCGGGGCTGGGTGTATGGGTCGTCTTCATAATCATTTCATCCACATCACTACGCGGAGGTCGTCTACGAGTGTCAAAATCAGACCTGCATCTGGCGAGCCGAACTTGTCCTCGGACACTCCCGGCACTGAAAGACATACGCCATTTCATTTCAACGTGGTACTCATTTCTGGTGTAGGCTGAGTGAACCTCAGGGCCATATGCACCTCCGAAAACGGAAATTTCGTTTCTTAAATTTTGTTGCTAGTTGCTTTACGTCGCACCGACACAGATAGGTCTTATGGCGACGCTGGGATAGGAAAGGTCTAGGAATGGGAAGGAAGCGGCCGTGGCCTTAATTAAGGCACAGCCCCAGTATTTGCCTGGTGTGAAAAGGGGAAACCATGGAAAACCATCTTCAGGGCTGCCGACAGTGGAGTTCGAACCCACTATCTTCCGGATGCGAGCTCACAGCTGCGCGCTCCTAACCGCACGGCCAACTCGCCCGGTCTTAAATATTTCGACTTCCCGCCAAGGAATCGATCCAACGTCGTCCCTGGGGAACCGAGGACGCTTTTACCTGCTCGGCCAGGCAGCCCCTAAATTTAAGTGATGATGATGATGATGATGATGATGATGATGATGCTTGTTGTTAAGAGGGGCCTAACATCTAGGTCATCGGACTCTAACGGTACAAAATGAGACGAAATGCAATGACAATTTAAGAGTACGAAATTCATTTACTGACCATAATTCAAAACGTGATGATGAAGAATGAATGGATGAATATGAATTTAAAACAATCAGTAGATGCGACCCGCAATGCCTCGCCTTACCAGAAACAATATTACGGACCAAGGGGCTGCTTCCAAAGCACAATCCTTAATCGCTGATACTTGTTGTCTAAACAGGTTTAATATTCAGGTCAACAGTCCCTTATAATGGCACTTATCGCGAGTAAAGTAGAACCATGGCATTTTTCAAGTTGCGGTACTAATGAAAGGTAGCGTAAACTCACGGTGTTACAAACATTATGGTACTACTCACATGTATGGTACGTCGTGCAGGTAACGCAGACCTATGGTGTTTCTCACATAATGGCGCCACTCGTAGGCAACGCAAACCCATGGTGCACCTCAGATAGGTGTACTAATCACAGGGACTCGTATTATCCCGTGGTGTTTCTCACATAATGGTTATAATCACAGGCAACGTAAGCCCGTGATATTCCGCATGTAGTGGTACTAATCACAGGTATTGGAAACCCACAGTGAACCACGCTCTGCTGCTACTAAGCACAAACCTATTGTGCACCTAACATAGTGGTCCTACTCGCAAGTAAAGGCGACCCATAGCTTTCCCCGCGTGTTGGTCGCTCCTTTTAGTCGCCTCTTACGACAGGCAGGGGATACTATGGGTGTATTCTTCGTTTGCCCCCCGTCCCAAAGGGGATCCTAAATTTAAGTATGAAATTACCCAACGTATTTAACGTTTGCTATTTGCTCTACGTCGCACCGACACAGATAGTTCTTGTGGCGACGATGGGACAGGAAAGGCCTTGGGAGTGTGAAGAAAGTGGCCGTGGCCTTAATTAAGGTACAGCCCCGGCATTTGTCTGGTGTCAAAATGGGAAACCACGGAAAACCATCTTCATGGCTGCCAACAGTGGGGTTCGAACCCACTATCTCCCGGATGCAAGCTCACAGCTGCGCGACCCTAACCGCACGGCCAACTTGCCCGGTCGAATTTAACGCAGAACCACCAGTGGACTGATTACTGTTACTTGAGTTTCCCACTTGCCACACATCTCTGCTACATGGAATTTCTGCTGCACCTTTAAAAATGTAATCACCAGAATGTTGGTCGGCAGGGCAGAGAGGTCCTGGATTTTATTCCAAACCTCTCCGCCATGTTCATATGCACCTGTAAAAATACTAACTCGACACGGACGCCAACATCAGCTAGACTGCGATAATAACTCACCCTCCACCTTTGTCTCTCTGGGATAACAAACCAGCTCCAATTGATTAGCCGCAATTCTATCGGACTGTTCTCGAGGACAAAGGTTAGGCTCGGGACACATAAATTTCATTGTCAGCGATAGATAGCATCACTCGCAGCCTTAATTAAGGGACACACATTATCGATAGATCTACATGCATATCCAATAGTCATTTGCAGCCGATATATTCCAAGTCTGGTCAAGGATTTCAACATAACACTTCCTCTGTTTAATTCCTAAATCATTTAAGTGTTAAGATTGGTTTATGGTGTTTTCCGGACACTTCCTCATTTGTACATTCTTTGTGTTTTATAATTATGTTATAGGAAATCAACTTCTTTATTCTGCATATATGAAAAATACGAAAAGATACCATACCCTCACCCGGATTTTTAGTTTCCGAGATTATGGGAGACCGGTATTATCTTACCTTATCCTAAAACAGTTCGGAATGTATTTAGTGACTTGCACAGCAAATTATTAAAATGTCTTACAAACAAATCACGTTTCTACGCCACCTAGACAAAACTACAATCGAAATTTGTGATCTTGCTGGTGCCACTGGAACATTAATATTAAGGACAGAAGACTGGTAGCAAGACTTCAGTAATTACTGCATGAAGGACTGAAGGAAGCGGCCGTGGCCTTAATTAAGGTACAGACCCGGCATTTGCCTGGTGTGAAAATGGGAAACCACGGAAAACCATCTTCAGGACCGCCGACAGTGGGGCTCGACCCCACTATCTCCCGATTACTGGATAGCATGAAGTTTAATAATAGGCACGGATTTGAATTGATAATGATGAAATCATTCATTCATTCATTCATTCATTCATTCGATTAGACCATTTTAGGATCATATAAAACAGCTTTCTTCTTCTCCCCACAAAACTTCTTCATCCTTTCTCGGTGTTTTATTACTGTCTGATTTATTCTTGGCTTTCTCTGGAAATTAATCATCAAATATTTCTTTCCTATCTTCCATTTGCATTTTTTTCCTTTTTACGTTCAGTGATCTTCAGCTTTTTCGAAAGATACTGGTTTAGTTGTTTTTAATTTGCTGAATGTTCAAAAACTTGTTTTGTTAATCTATCTTTGTCCATTCTGTACAGGGACCAAAGAATTTTAATCTTCATTTTCTGAAGCATGACCTATTTTTTTCTGATGCTTTGTTTTAATCTTGGGCCCAATACCTTAGATGTTAGGCCCCTTTAAACAACAAGCATCATCACCATCATCATCATGTATTAATCTTGCCTACCGAGCTCGATAGCTGCAGTCGCTTAAGTGCGGCCAGTATCCAGTAATCGGGAGATGGTGGGTTCGAGCGCCACTGTCGCAGCCCTAAAGATGGTTTTCCGTGGTTTCCCAGTTTCACACCAGGCAAATGCCGGGTCTGTACCTTAATTAAGGCCACGGCCGCTTCCTTCCAATTCCCAGGCCTTTCCTCTCCCATCGACCCCATAAGACCTACCTGTGTCACTGCGACGTAAAGCAAATAGGAAAAAAAAAGTATTAATCTTGTTCCGGTCTCACTTTATATGTTTCGTTCTCCCAAATAGGTTCCAGAATGTTATTAAGATTCTCTCCTGTGTCTTAAGGCTGACGACATCCAAACGTTTGTGCAACGTAACGGGACAACGTGATGACGGATGTAACGTCACATTAGTCTTCACCATAGGATTTGGTCGCCAAAGATGCTGCGGCTGCCAATTTCTATAAATAGTGGGTGTTGAAAGAGAAAATGTACCGTCAGCGACGTCACATTAGTCGTTACTGTAGCCTTTGGTCGCCAAAGATGCTGCAGCTCTGGATTTGTATAAATAGAGCGTGTTGAAACAGAAAATGTACCGTTAGTGACGTCACATTAGTCGTTACTGTAGCCTTTGGTCGCCAAAGATGCTGCAGCTCTGGATTTGTATAAATGGAGCGTGTTGAAACAGAAAATGTACCGTTAGTGACGTCACATTAGTCGTTACTGTAGCCTTTGGTCGCCAGAGATGCTGCAGCTCTCGATTTGTATAAATAGAGCGTGTTGAAACAGAAAATGTACCGTTAGTGACGTCACATTAGTCGTTACTGTAGCCTTTGGTCGCCAGAGATGCTGCAGCTCTCGATTTGTATAAATAGAGTGTGTTGAAACAGAAAATGTACCGTTAGTGACGTCACATTAGTCGTTACTGTAGCCTTTGGTCGCCAACGATGCTGCAGCTCTGGATTTGTATAAATAGAGCGTGTTGAAACAGAAAATGTACCATTAAAGTATGAAGGCTTTCACGGCCGGTGTCAATATAATAAAATTCTTCCGGGCTGTTATGCCGTGGTCCACTCCTCTCGCTTCTCCCAGACGTTTCGACTACTGCTGCGGTAGTCATCTTCTGTGGCGTCGTGTAGATACGCTCTCCTGTATCCCGCTGGCGACTGCAAAAGTTGTTTGGGAAGCAGCTGTATTTATATGTAAGTGTGTGGCCTCCAATTGGTTCGCGCTGTGCAAACCGACATCTGATTGACTATCTGAAAGCACGACCTCCGATTGGTTCGCGCTGAGCAGCTTGACGTTTGGTTGGCTATCTAAGCACGCGACCTCTGATTGGTTCGCGCCGGGCATGGATTCTGACTGGGTCGCTCCGAGAAGTCTGTCGTCTGATTGGATCTCGGAGTGCACGACCTCCGATTGGGTCGTGCCGAGCAATGGAACCTCTGGTTGGTTGACTGTAATGTCCCTGATCTTAGTAAACTTCGGCCGTACGTTATATAAAGGGGTGTACCAGGCCTTGCTGAGTTTCATTCCTTCCTCCTTTCTATTAAAGTTATCCGGATGTTTATGTATTTCGATTGCTTCCCTGTAGAGACGGGCGTGAAAGTGGGATGTTGAGGCCAGTATGTCAGTATCCTCGTAACGGATCTCATGATTTCCGTCAAGCAGTGCATGCTCCGCTACTGCTGATTTGTCGTATTGCCCCAAGCGACAATTCCTTTTGTGCTCCGTCAGGCGAGTATTGACACTTCTGCCAGTCGTGCCAATATAAACAGCTCCACAGCTGCACGGTATCCTATAGACCCCAGTAGATGTTAAAGGGTCACGTGGATCTTTGGCAGAACGTAACATGTTTCGTAGCTGTTGGGTCGGCTGAAAAATGGTTTTAACTTCGTGACGTTCAAGGAGCCTTCCAATACGATCCGTGACGTCCCGTATATACGGCAAATAAGCGATACCTTTCTTCCTGGATTCTTCTCGCTTACAATTCGCTGGCTGTCTTCTGGGGTGGAGTGCTCTCCTGACCTCTTGTACCGTGTAGCCATTGGCTTGTAAGGCTAGATCAAGATGCCGTAGTTCCTTCTCGATGTACTCTGGTTCACCGACACGTAGGGCGCGATCCACCAAAGTCTTCATCATGGCGCGCTTCTGCCATGATGCTGGTGAAGAGGAAGAATGATGGATCCCTAGGGCATCAAGTATACCGAAAACCAACACACACAGACCGATATTTAAACAAAAATTCGAATCACCATCCTGGGCAGAAGCGCGCCATGATGAAGACTTTGGTGGATCGCGCCCTACGTGTCGGTGAACCAGAGTACATCGAGAAGGAACTACGGCATCTTGATCTAGCCTTACAAGCCAATGGCTACACGGTACAAGAGGTCAGGAGAGCACTCCACCCCAGAAGACAGCCAGCGAATTGTAAGCGAGAAGAATCCAGGAAGAAAGGTATCGCTTATTTGCCGTATATACGGGACGTCACGGATCGTATTGGAAGGCTCCTTGAACGTCACGAAGTTAAAACCATTTTTCAGCCGACCCAACAGCTACGAAACATGTTACGTTCTGCCAAAGATCCACGTGACCCTTTAACATCTACTGGGGTCTATAGGATACCGTGCAGCTGTGGAGCTGTTTATATTGGCACGACTGGCAGAAGTGTCAATACTCGCCTGACGGAGCACAAAAGGAATTGTCGCTTGGGGCAATACGACAAATCAGCAGTAGCGGAGCATGCACTGCTTGACGGAAATCATGAGATCCGTTACGAGGATACTGACATACTGGCCTCAACATCCCACTTTCACGCCCGTCTCTACAGGGAAGCAATCGAAATACATAAACATCCGGATAACTTTAATAGAAAGGAGGAAGGAATGAAACTCAGCAAGGCCTGGTACACCCCTTTATATAACGTACGGCCGAAGTTTACTAAGATCAGGGACATTACAGTCAACCAACCAGAGGTTCCATTGCTCGGCACGACCCAATCGGAGGTCGTGCACTCCGAGATCCAATCAGACGACAGACTTCTCGGAGCGACCCAGTCAGAATCCATGCCCGGCGCGAACCAATCAGAGGTCGCGTGCTTAGATAGCCAACCAAACGTCAAGCTGCTCAGCGCGAACCAATCGGAGGTCGTGCTTTCAGATAGTCAATCAGATGTCGGTTTGCACAGCGCGAACCAATTGGAGGCCACACACTTACATATAAATACAGCTGCTTCCCAAACAACTTTTGCAGTCGCCAGCGGGATACAGGAGAGCGTATCTACACGACGCCACAGAAGATGACTACCGCAGCAGTAGTCGAAACGTCTGGGAGAAGCGAGAGGAGTGGACCACGGCATAACAGCCCGGAAGAATTTTATTATATTGACACCGGCCGTGAAAGCCTTCATACTTTAATGACCCACCTCTACGGGGAGGATATTTATCGTTTAAGTCGTCAATTTGAAACGCTTCGCAAGAAGAAATCCCATCTACTGTGCTCTCTTACATTTTTACTCCGCTGCCGCGACACATGTGTTATTCCACAATTTCTTCGACAGAAGAGACTTTTTTCAACTCCTTCGGCACACAGAATTTATAACAGGACTGAACAAGCCCTTCTTAGGGAACGTATTCATTTTACTCGTAAAGAACTGGCCCTCAATGATGAACGGCTTTTATCACTACATTTGACGACAGGCAACTCGATGCACTGGAGTGACTGGGACCGAATTGACAGGATTACTTACAACACCATGGAACATCAGGAGAAGAAGGATACGCTACGGCAGAAGAAAAAGTACGAACGCGTAAGTGGCAATATGAGGACGAGGGATCCGATCGACAGAGTGGACACTGCCCGGACAGTCGTTAATTTATCTAACCGTTGTTTAACAGAAGATGAAACTACTGTTCTTGCAAAAGGAGGCAATTTTGCTGTTACACCGGCGACCATACCAATAGAAGATATTATTTCCAACATAGAATCAGGAATACGTCAGTTGCCGCCAGTGGTTTCCGAGGAAATACGTCACGACTGTTCCAAGATACTCTGCAAGGCCAAGTTACCAAAACGTAATCTTAGCAAGAAGGAGGGGCTTGCTCTAAAGAATTTAAAAGCCGACGAAAGTATTATCATATTAGCAGCTGACAAAGGTAATGCTACTGTTATCTTGAACACCGTGGATTATGAACATAAGATCAAAGAACTTCTTGATCCATCGATCTACAAAAAACTTCCCCGTGACCCGACTATGAGTATCCTGCGCAAGACCAATACTCTGATTAAGAAATCTTCTATTTCACCAGAAGAACAGAAGAAGCTGAAGAAATCAGAAGCCTTGTGTCCAAGACTATATGGTCTTCCTAAGGTCCATAAGCCAGACGTCCCTCTTCGTCCCATCGTCAGTACCATTGGCTCTCCAACTTATGAAGTCGCAAAATATTTAAGCAATTTACTGAAACCTTACGTAGGGACTAAGGACTCACACATCAGAGACTCGGCCCATTTCATAAACAGATTGCGACACTTACGAGTCCAACCGGGGGATATACTTGTTAGTTTTGACGTCGTCTCGCTGTTCACTATGGTACCAATCAAGGATACTCTTGAACATATTCAACATCTCTTTGCAGAGGAGACAATAGTTTTATTTGAACATGTACTTACGACGACATTTTTCCAATGGAAACATGAATTTTATGAACAGACAGACGGTGTTGCCATGGGAAGCCCACTTAGCCCTGTTATTGCTAATTTTTATATGGAGTTCTTTGAAGAGGAAGCCCTGCAGACTGCTGTAAATAAACCCAGCTGTTGGTTCCGCTTTGTTGATGACACTTTTGTAATATGGGGACATGGAGAGGAGGCACTTGACGGTTTTCTTACACATCTCAACAGTATTCATCCTCGTATACAATTCACTGTGGAGAAGGAAAAGGATGGAGAATTAGCTTTCCTGGACGTGCTGGTGAAGAGGAAGAATGATGGATCCCTAGGGCATCAAGTATACCGAAAACCAACACACACAGACCGATATTTAAACAAAAATTCGAATCACCATCCTGGGCAGAAGCGCGCCATGATGAAGACTTTGGTGGATCGCGCCCTACGTGTCGGTGAACCAGAGTACATCGAGAAGGAACTACGGCATCTTGATCTAGCCTTACAAGCCAATGGCTACACGGTACAAGAGGTCAGGAGAGCACTCCACCCCAGAAGACAGCCAGCGAATTGTAAGCGAGAAGAATCCAGGAAGAAAGGTATCGCTTATTTGCCGTATATACGGGACGTCACGGATCGTATTGGAAGGCTCCTTGAACGTCACGAAGTTAAAACCATTTTTCAGCCGACCCAACAGCTACGAAACATGTTACGTTCTGCCAAAGATCCACGTGACCCTTTAACATCTACTGGGGTCTATAGGATACCGTGCAGCTGTGGAGCTGTTTATATTGGCACGACTGGCAGAAGTGTCAATACTCGCCTGACGGAGCACAAAAGGAATTGTCGCTTGGGGCAATACGACAAATCAGCAGTAGCGGAGCATGCACTGCTTGACGGAAATCATGAGATCCGTTACGAGGATACTGACATACTGGCCTCAACATCCCACTTTCACGCCCGTCTCTACAGGGAAGCAATCGAAATACATAAACATCCGGATAACTTTAATAGAAAGGAGGAAGGAATGAAACTCAGCAAGGCCTGGTACACCCCTTTATATAACGTACGGCCGAAGTTTACTAAGATCAGGGACATTACAGTCAACCAACCAGAGGTTCCATTGCTCGGCACGACCCAATCGGAGGTCGTGCACTCCGAGATCCAATCAGACGACAGACTTCTCGGAGCGACCCAGTCAGAATCCATGCCCGGCGCGAACCAATCAGAGGTCGCGTGCTTAGATAGCCAACCAAACGTCAAGCTGCTCAGCGCGAACCAATCGGAGGTCGTGCTTTCAGATAGTCAATCAGATGTCGGTTTGCACAGCGCGAACCAATTGGAGGCCACACACTTACATATAAATACAGCTGCTTCCCAAACAACTTTTGCAGTCGCCAGCGGGATACAGGAGAGCGTATCTACACGACGCCACAGAAGATGACTACCGCAGCAGTAGTCGAAACGTCTGGGAGAAGCGAGAGGAGTGGACCACGGCATAACAGCCCGGAAGAATTTTATTATATAGAAAATGTACCGTTAGTGACGTCACATTAGTCGTTACTGTAGCCTTTGGTCGCCAAAGATGCTGCGGCTACAAGTTAAGTTCCTTTGACGCAGAGTTCTCCTTAATGTAACACTGAGTTGCATTTATTCAAAGAAATGTCCATGATCATTGGATACAGCCCCAGCAATTGCCTGGTGTGAAAATGAGAAACCACAGACAACCATCTCCAAGACCCACAGTTCTAGTCCTTTAGGCAAGTAACTCAATGTTGAGACCATCCTAGGTATATGAGCTACGAATTTTAGGTAAATAAAAAATAATAAATTATGAGAATATATTCTTTATTTATTCCTAAAAATTACAATCCATTTCTTAATCATCGTTATCCGGTCGATAATTAGAAATTTGCCTTTTTCTACCACTACGAGCGCTAATGTGAGTTAATGCAGAGTGTGAACATTAAAAAAAAAAAAATCAAACGCCTGAGAGTATTGAACCAAGGAACACATTAAATAAGTAAAGGATTTATTTATTTATTTATTTATTTATTTATTTATTTATTTATTTATTTATTTATTTATTTATTTATTTATTGCTGGTGATATAACGTCGCACCAAGTCATGGTTTCAGTGGCGGAAGGAGCGGAAAGACGTAGGGTTCGAAAGGAAGCGGCTGTGGCCTTAATTAAGATACATCCCCAGAAATTGCCTGGTGTGAAAATGGGGAACCACAGAAAACCATCTCCAAGACTGCCGATGGTAGAATTCGCACCCACCATTTCCCGAATGCAAACTCACAAGTACGCCAATCCAATAGCTCGTTAATAAGTTAATTTGGCTACGATTTGAATAAATAACAAGTAAAGAAACAAGTGATTTTAAACGGTTTTTTCGGAACTGCATTTAGACCGGAAATGATTTTCGAATTTTTTAAAAATACCTTGAAACATTTCGTGGACCTTTAGCCCTTCAACTTTCGGCACAACTGAGGAAATGCCTAATTGTACGTTTATCGCAGTGTGTGGACCGCTACTTTGTCTGCTAACAAAGGTTTTCACCGTTAAATAATTTATTGGTCCGAAATCTCTAGAAGTCTGAAAACCACAGACACCCAATACAGATCTAAATAATTTTAAGTTCCTCTGCTCAACTTCTATCAAATACACAAGCACCTGAACTCGTTGCATTTAACATTGGCGAGGTACAGCATTTTAACTCTCCCCTTAATAGTAGATTGTCTCAAGAAATAGCACAACCTATCGGCCTCTTGGTATCCTCACTATGTTTTAACTGGATCACGGTTATTTTGTAACTTTCGCTCATTAATCGCCTTAGTAGACGAGATAAAGGAACTGAATGTAATTAAAGGACTTCATGAATGAGCTCGCAGGAGCTTTTAATTAGTTTTATCAAGTGGACTCGGTTTCGCTCGACACTCAGTATGCAATGAGTTCAACATCCTTCATAGCGGTAAAGTCATGTTCTTTGCAATAAGAACTTCATCACAACTCTCAAGAGAGACATAATAAAAGAATTCGGAGAGTTTGGAGCAGCTATATATTCCCTTAAATGAGGTATGTCTTTCAGAATCTGGCCGGCGTTTGAAGAAGGAAATTCATAAGATACAAGGGCTGTTTTGTTTTCAACCTCCGATGGGCTATAAAAAAAGACACACTGACATGACAAAATGATTTTATCACAAAGTTTAATAGTTTCATACTTTGTCGTATCGTGACACCAGATTTTCGATGCCCTCTGCAAAGAAGTCCGCCGCCAGTGAGATAATGTGCGTCTGAACAGCCTCCTCCCCCATAAAGTTCACCGACAAGACACAGTTACGGTAGCCATTGTTTTCTTGTTGCTCCGTGTGAGTCTAAACATTTTTGGCTTGTGTGGAGAAGAAGGATGCATCCACTGCTTAGTCTATTCTTTGGTTTCTGAAGTGTCGTACAGAATCCAAGTTTCATCGCCAGTCTTTAAAAACTCTTCCCCCTCACTTTGGTAACGCATGAGAAATATTTCGGCTGACGCCATTCGCTGAGTTTTGTGATCGTCAGTCAACTTTGTTGGGACCAAACATGAACAAAGTTTGCAGTTTCCTAAGTGTTCAGTCACAATTGGGTACAGAAAAGACCTTGAAATGTCTGGGATTGCTGTAGAAAGTGCACTGATCGTAAACCTCCATTTGTGGCGGATAAACGAAGAACATGAGTCTTATTTTTTCTTCATTGTATCCGGTATTCTCTCTGTCTTTCTATATAGTTCATTACTTGTCTTAATGTACATATAATCATCTTTCTTACGTGCAGCTAAGATTTTTCTCAATATTATTCTTTATTTATTTCTGATATCTTCAAGTTCGTTTTTCCTACTTACCGTCAAGCATCCTGCTGCGTATAAGCACACTGGTTTGGCCACCATGTTGCAGTGTCTGATTTTTTCACTGATGGATAGAAACTACATGTTGTAAACATCTCTGGTCAGTTGGTGTGTCAGTAGCTTCTTTCTTGAGTCCATTTGGCTGTATGATCTCCCCTAGTTAAGTTAAGTAAATCTGTCCACTCTTCTAATTGTCCCATTATTATTATTTGTGTATAGACCTTGTTGGATCACCCAGTGCTTTTATGAATATTCTTTCTCGTCTTCCATGTAGCTTTCTTTTTTCTTCTGTGGGTCCTCTTACTTTCTTTAGTCCACTTGGATCCTAGTCTCCTTGAAACTTCATTCTCCGGCTTTACTACCCATCTGTTTACTTTTTACGGAACAGATCCGACTCGTTGGCTGAACGGTCAGCGTAATGGCCTTCGGTTCAGAGGGCCCCGAGTTCGATTCCTGGCCGGATCGGGGATTTTAACCTTAATTGGTTAATTCGAGTGGCATGGGGGATGGGTGCATGTGTTGTCTTCTCATCCTCATCACGACGCGCAGGTCGCCTACGGGAGTGAATTAGAAAGACCTGCACCTGGCGAGCCGAACCCGCCCTAGGATATCCCGGCACTAAAAACCATAGGACATTTCATTTCATTTACGGAACAGATGTCTGTCTAATATTTCTCATATACCTATCTGTGATTATTATTATTATTATTATTATTATTATTTCTTCATGCCCGGTCAAAGAGCGCGTTCGAATTTGTTCGTTGGCCTGATGGTATTCGCCTTCTTATACTCCCAAAATCTCTTCATGAATGCACTGTGTTGCATCTTGCGTCCTGTGGACAACTTCCTACCAGTTTTCTTTTTAGATTTTTCCACGAATTTTTGCTTGGCTATTATTGTACTAAAAGCTCCACGATCTTCTACAATGTGGTCTGTGATATTCATTTCTTGGAGGTCGGCCATAGTTTCTTCTAGCCAATTCCTTTTGACTTTCTTTGAGTTGGTTTTTTTAAACGATATTTTGGTGAGTCTGTCGCAGTGCATTGTATAGATATTAGCATACAATTTCAGGCGTCTCTTGTGTACGGCATCAGTGACCCTGTCAGTTAATGAGTAGAGCTCCACTGCTCTCCTCTTAATCCATATTCCATTTTCTCTCGTGGGACCATACATTTTCCGTAGAATTTTCCTTTCTTGATTGTCAATTTCTGAAATTTTAGAGTGACCTCCAAGCGATATGGTTTCTGAGGCGTACAAAGCTACTAGGAAAACAACTGTCTTGTAATGTCGTAATTTTGTATTACGCGGTATGCCTGTCTAGCTGTAGTAATTCCACGCTAGTCTGTTCGCCTTATAGAGTTTAGTGGCTCCTATTATTATTATTATTATTATTATTATTATTATTATTATTATTATTATTATTATTACTATTTGAGGGATCCACAAGAAGAAAAGGAAAGCTTAGGCTGCGTTCTAATTTCCGTAGGAACCGTGAGAACGCCGCCATGCTGGAACACTCTATACCAGGGCAGTACATTCCATCATGATCCGATAAGCGATTACGAAATAGCGACTAGTAATAATGTATACAATAACATGGGATACGCTGAGTCACTTTTCAAAGGAGGAAAGGAAGTGGACGTGACTAAACGTTATAACTGTGATATTTCAAGGCTTGAAAGAACATGTCGTTATCCATAAATGTCTGTCACCAAATGGAATGCTAGGACTCAAGCGTGATGTGAAGTGTTTTTCTACAAGTAGATCTCTAGCTCAGGGAATTAATGTTCGCTCGGGTCACTCGGAAGAACAAGCAGTCGACCCTCGTGAAGAAACGGACATATTTATAGAGGCAGATGGTCATCTCTGGAAATAGGCAGACCAATGGATAACTGCGTTCACTGATAATAGGGGCAGCCTTTGATAACGTAAACTGGAATATGCTGTTTGAAACCCTAAGAAAGCCGAAAATGATGATGATGATGATGTTTGTTGTTTACAGGGGCCTAGCATCTGCCCGAAGGCAGGTCCGAACCTTCGCAGAGGTGTGCCTGAGCCGGAGTTTACGTACGGTAGGGTGGCCAGTTCCCTTCCGCTCCTCCATTCCCTTACCCCCCCCCCCCCAACAACCAACAGCGCGTGGCAACCCATCCAAATCTTGAACACGCCCAATGTTGCTTAACTTCAGAGATTTCACGGGATCCGGTGTTTCAACACGGCTACGGCCGTTGGCTAATGGTAGGAAATGAGACGAAATGTTATGACAATTTAAAAATCCATAATCCTCCACTGACCAGATTCGAAAACGTGAGGACGAAGAATGAATGGATGGATATGAAGTTAAGACAATCAGTGGATCCGACCCGCAATGCCTCACATTCCCAGAAACTAGCGTTAAATAATAGTAATACTGACCAAGGGACTGCTTCTAAAGAACAATACTGAATCGATAATGCTTGTAGTAGAAACGGTCCAAAATCCAGGTTATCGCCCCTTATCGCTCAAACAATAGAACGATGCTATAGGTCATCTTGCTGTAGTAATCAAAAGTAGCGTAGAATCGCGGTATTCCACATATTACGATACTACTCATAGGTAATGAAATTCGCACATGTAACACAGACCTATGGTGTTTCGCACTATCCCGTGGTGTTCCTCACATAGTGGGTACTAAGCATAAGGAAGGTAGAACTATGGTGTTTGTCATACGGTAGGGGTACGAATCACAGGTACTGTAAAATACAACCTGAGCCACACACTATCGCTACTAATCACAAACCTATTTTGTACCGTGGTACTACGCGCAAGTAAAAGCGACCCATGGTGTTCCCCGCGTGGTGGTACTAATTACAAGTAGTTTCATGGTTCTAATACAATCATCCCTTGGTCGCCCCTTTTGGTCGCCTCTTACGACAGGCAGGGGATACCGTGAATGTATTCTCCGTCTGCCGCCATCCCCCACCCACGGGGGGGGGGGTGGTGTGTTTGGTCCGCGAGTGCTATTTTATTTCCCTGAAGTCTGCCGGTAAGCCGGTTAGGAGAACCCTACCCGCCACCTGGGACGCGGCACGTGGGAGTATCACCTCTCCCCCTGCTACGCCAGCGTAGTAGGTTCGTGGGAAAGGTGAAAATACGGCGGATGTAAATGAAGTAGTTTCAATATTTATAGAACGCAATAATTAATTAACTAACAAGTACAATTCCATTACGTTCATTCATTGTGGTCACTTTTTAGCTAAATGTCGGCAAGCATTTGGGGCCAAAAACGACCAAGTTTATTGCAAGCCAATGCCCCATCGTACTGCACAACAATGCAAATTGTCATGTCACAAACAAAGTGAAGCTCATATTGCAACGGTGGCATTGGAACAGCCTCCACACTCACCGGACATGAGTCCTCGTGACATCGACCGGTTTTTAAAGTTAAAGGAATCCCTCCCAGGGCTCCGATTTCCTGACGTGGAATCTGTACTCCGCACAGAAGGGCGCTCGGTCACTGTAATCAACGGTCCCCACGGGCTCAAAGGCATAGCGAATACGACCAGTTCGTTAATTTGAATCGCGTGCGCGGAAGTAACAAAAGAACGTCAATTTCTCGAAAATAAAAATGACTCCGCCAATCCGATTGCACCGTCTTTCTTAACATAACAAAAAGAGCATCCCTGACTTTTTTTTTGTCGGCATGGTTCTGATAGACCCTGTATGAGGAGGCGCCTTATGTTCAGGTTCCTTCCAGAGGAACCAGTTTTTCGTGGGGGATGTCCCGCATAATTTCGAGTTACAGAAACAAATTTTATATCTGAGCTTCAAGTATCCTTCGAGATATCGAAAAAATTCGAGTAATGGAATCTCGAGGTATGGAAAATATATAACACGTAAAACACGGATTCAGTCGGGAAACGTAAATGCCCTCGCGATATCGAAAATTCGAATTATAGAAGTGTGATTGTACCAGGTTCCTGAGTATATAAGTGCCCAGGGAGAGAGGCTGACGGAAAAGTCCGTCAACATTTGACGAGGCAATACTTCACGGAATATTGGAGGTAGAGAGGTATTAACTGACACACACGATTGGATGACACAGGGTTTAATTGGAACCAAAATAATGTACACAAAATGGCCAACAGATGGCGATGGACAGCAACAAGTCATGTATAAATGCCCACACATGATTGACATGACATGGGGTTTAATTGAAACCAAAGTCCGACTCATTGACTGAATGGTCAGCGTACTGGCCTTCGGTTCAGCAGGTCCCGCGTTCTATTCGCGGCCTGGTCGGAGATTTTAACTTTCATTGGTAAATTCCAATGTCCCCAACAATCTTGCAACTAACACACCACAAATAACACTATTCTCCACTACAATAACACGCAGTTACCTACACGTCAGATGCTGCCCACACTCATCGGAAGGTATGCCTTCCAAGGGTTGCATTGGGCTGGAAATAGCCACACGAATTAGTATTATATTGAAACCAAAATAAAGCACACAAAGTGTCCAGATGGCGTTGGACAGCAACACGTCTGATACAAATGGCCACAATTGCTTGTAATGACATGGGGTTTTATTGACACCAAACAACGAGTGTAAAAATGACCAATAGATGGCGCTGGACAGCAACACGTCAGTGATTCCGCATGAGACGCGTGTACGGTATAAAAGGAGCTGCCGTGAGAGATACCGTCAGATGCGTCTGCAATCGCGGCATGTCCTGCTTGGTCTGCCCGGTTACCCGACCTCAATCCCTGTGATTATTGGTTGTGAGGTTACCTGAAATCGTTATGTCTACCCTGATCGTCAGACCTCATTAAGGATGCTAAAAGACATCATCCGACAGCAATTTCTCGCCATACCTATGGATATGTTGTACAGTGCTGTTCACAACATTTTCCCTTGTTGACGAACCACGGCCGACATGTTGAGCATGTGTTATAAAGAACATCGCCTTTGCCAAGTGGTGGTGGTGATTATTGTTTTAAGAGGAAGTACAACTAGGCAACCATCCTCTATATAACACTAATCAGAGAGATAAATGGAAGGAATCCGACACTTCGAGAAATGAAGGTATCGACCGAAGGAAGACAAGGATCACGAAGGGCGTGAAAATGAAAGACTTCCTAGCCCTCGCAAACCTAATAGCGTCGGGGTCGGAAAAGAACAAGAGTTGACCAAGGAAGGTCGGATAGGGTAGATAAAAGTGAGGGGCCTGCCACAATTAAGTGGAAGCAATGCCGGGACTCAGCTAAGGGCCCCGTGGTTGCCAACCCACACTCCAATGTTCAGAGCCCCTGGGGCCCTATTAGTCGACTCTTACGACAGGCGGGGGATACCGTGGGTGTCATTCTACCGCCTCCCCCCTCACACACAGGGGGTCGTCTTTGCCAAACCTCGACTGTTATGCTAATTATTGCTTGTGTATCGTATTAAGCGTCATCTGTTGGTCGTTTTATGTACTTTATTTAGGTGTCAATAAAATCCCATGTCATGACAATCATGTGTGTCAATTATTACATCTGTACTTCCAACATTCCTCGTCAAATGTTACCGAATTTCTGGGTCACCCTGTACGCCTCTTATAAGGAGACTCCTAGACGTCCGCATCACCCATTTCTTTGAAACTTAGTGTATCAGCACAATACCCGGTACATAAATGTCTTAACGTAACAAAATGTACTTCTCAACCATTCGCTAGAAGAGAGCAGTTCAGATTCAAATAATAGATGTGAGTATACGTATTTTATGATTCAATCAGAGTGCTCAAAACAAGTACACGCTAGCATAGCGGTTAGCGCTTCTGCCGGTGGATCCTGGAGTGGCTGGTTCGAATTTCATTTGACTAATCTGTTGTTGGTTTGTTTTTCGTCGCACCAACACAGTCAGGTCGTATGGGGACAAGGGTTAGGATTGGGAAGCAAGCGACCGTGGCCTTAATTTAACCCGCGAGTGGTCGCTATATGAGATTTTCTCTCACATTATTTTTTATTGTGATATTACTTCATAGTGCTGAAAGGGAGGTGACTGTTCCTTCTTCTAGCTGAGTTTATAACTGTCGTGAGTAGAGCGATTCACATTTGAAGGGTAAGCACCCCCTCCCTTAGTCAGAACAAAGGTTCCTATGTGTCCGTGCGCGCTGTGTGAGAGTTTCTCTCATCGCACGACCAATGACGTTGGTGTAATGTTGAAGTGGAGCGGGAAATTTACTCCTGTTGTACGCCTTAGTATTTGTATTATGAGCACTTCTTGTTTTTGAAAATGTTATTGTGTTCAGAAACCTTGCTTTGTACGAAAATATTACTAGATATAATGCATGTGTGAGATTTTGTTTTTTACAACTTCAGGGCGGAAAATTTTTGTATGTACATTGCATATGTTACTTTAAGTAGTAATTTGTGTCCTTAATAAACAGCTAATCATTTCATTTTTATCTAAAATATGTCCGGCTCCATGGCTAAATTGTTAACGTGCTGGCCTTTGGTCACATGGGTCCCGGGTTCGATTCCCGGTAGGATCGGGAATTTTTACGTTTATTGGTTAATTTCACTGGCGCGGGGGCTGGGTGTATGTGTCGTCTTCATCATCATTTCATCCTCATCACGCGCAGGTTGCCTACGGGTGTCAAATCGAAAGACCTGCATCTGGCGAGCCGAACTCGTCCTCGGACACTCCCGGCACTAAAAGCTATTCGCCATTTCATTTCATTTCATTTATCTAAAATATATAAGGTAGACCTTGCGTTTCATTTCAGTAGTAAATTTCAGCCTTACGCCCCACAAAACTGTGAATAATGTCATATTTATTTTAATGTGAGAGAAAGTCTCACGCGCGACCACTCGCTGGTATGAAAATGGGAACAAACAACGGAGAAACAATGGGGTTCAAACCCACTATCTACCGAGTGCAAGCTAACAGATATAAGACCAAGACCTCGTAGCCAATTCGCTCGGTAATGTTTTGTTTCTGTGAATGATTGTGTATTGCGTTGTTTCTTCTTCTTCTTCTTCTTTCCCTACCGCTTCTTCCCACACCTGTGGGGTCGCGGGTGCGAACTGCGTCTCGCATGTGGATTTGGCCCTGTTTCACGGTCGGATGCCCTTCCTGACGCCAACTCTATATGGACGGATGTTATCACTATTGCGTGTTTCTATAGTAGTTGGTAGTGTGGTATGTTGTCTGAATACGAAGAGGAGAGTGTTGGGACGGACACAAAGACCCAGAAGAATTAATCAGAAGCGATTAAAATCCCTGACAGGGCCGGGAATCGAACCCGGGACCCTCTCAACCGAAGGCCAGCACGCTGACCATTCTGCCAACGAGTCGGACTGTGTATTGCGTTGTTTATACATGGTGTATCCGTGACGATATTACAAACTTTTAGGGATGATGAAGGACAGTACGTTATTAACAGACACTGAGGTGTCGGAATTTCATCCCAAAGTAGTTTTTTAACGTGCCGGAAGTCAACAACAAGGGGCTGTCAACTTTAAACACTCTTAAAGACCACCGACCTCAGTCGGATTTGAACCCGTTGACTTGAGATTATTAGACCAACTCCGTATCCGTACGACAGAAATTTATGCGACGATGCCATGTCTGGATTGGCGCAGGGGGACGCAATTAGGAACACTTGTTGTAAATGGAACAGCTTGAAATAAATAAATAAATAAATAAATAAATAAATAAATAAATAAATAAATAAATAAATAAATAGCCTTGTGAATCCCCTAAGGGCTATTGTCTTCTACAATGCAGGGACAGTGCTCAGTATAACTCATCAGGTGAGCAGGTCCTGAAGAACACTATAATATCGGTTATTTTCTAGTTTGTTTCTTGAAAACGTATTACTGCATATTGTACAATTGTGTAGTCTCGCCTACGAGTGGAAGCAATTGTGTTTTTTGAGATATACAATTCGCGAAAACGCACTGTTACATTATTGACACTTGAATACTTTTTCCCCAGAGAGGTTTGAGTTTCCTTCTTGGTGAAAGCGTACCCTTGCACGCTTCGTTCTTCCACAGTTTCTCCTCCGAATGTTGCAGACGTTTCTTTTAAGTTCTTGAGCAGGTAAACGGACTTAAATGAGTAGAATTTTGCTTAACTATTTGCTCGATCGTTTCCGGGGCTTTGGAATTAAGATGACGTGTTCATTATATGATGAGTTTTGCCTACAGCTGCAAATGGAGAATTTACTGTTGCATCGCAAATGTGCTAACGCAGTGTTCACAATAAAATGCATATCAAATAGAATAGTGTGTCCGGAGATCCTGCAGCTAATACAGTACCACTTCATGTCCCGGCACGAAACACAGCACACAGAGTCAATTTTCATGAGATCAAGTGTGGAACTGAACACCATGGGAGTTTGCGGTTAATATAGTCACTGCGGACACTGAACAGTGTTGGAGAATCTGTGGATTGCTTCTGTTCTGATATAAAGACAATTAGAAAGGCAGTATTAGATACGGTCCGCCTCTGTGGTGTAGTGGTTAGTGTGATTAGCTGCCACCCCCGGAGACCCGGGTTCGATTCCCGGCTCTGCCACGAAATTTACGAGGGCTGGGACGGGGTCCACTCAGCCCCGGGAGGTCAGCTGAGTAGAGGGGGGTTCGATTCCCTTCTCAGCCCTCCTGGAAGTGGTTTTCTGTGGTTTCCCAGTTCTCCTCCAGGCAAATGCCGGCATGGTACCTAACGGCCGCTTCCTTCCCTCTTCCTTGTCTATCCCTTCCAGACTTCCCATCCCCCGCAAAGCCCCTGTTCAGCATAGCAAGTGAGGCCGCCTGGGCGAGGTACTGGTCATCCTCCCAAGTTGTATCCCCCGACCCAGAGTCTGAAGCTCCAGGACACTGCCCTTGAGGCGGTAGAGGTGGGATCCTTCGCTGAGTCCGAGGGAAAAACCAACCCTGGAGGATAAGCAGATTAAGAAAGAAAGTATTACATACAGCAAAATAACAGATCTCTATGTAGTATTGTAAGATGTTTATTTTTGAACGTTACAGTTTTTGAATATTTGTAAATAATATGTAATTTATGTAACTAATAAGTTAGTTGTAGGAAATATATTATAGGTGTAGTACGCCATCTGTAATTAGGAATAGCCTGTTTGTGGTTAATAAATCTATCTAATGTGGTTCGTTAACTCAAAGCCAACGGCCGTAGCCGTGTTAAAACACCGGATCCTGTGAGAGGTCCGAAGTTAAGCAACATCGGGCGTGGTCAAGATTTGGATGGGTTACCACGTGCTGTTGGTGGGGGTGAGGGAATGGAGGAGCGGAAAGGAACTAGCCACCGTACTGCAAGTCAACTCCGGCTTAGGCACACCTCTGCGGAGGTTCGGACCTGCCTTTCGGCAGAATACACCCTTACCTTACTTATCTCAAATTGATCCATTTGCCGCAACATCATCACGGATACACCGTGTGTTTACTCCCTTACACCCGCATCGTGATACGTGGTCTGGGATGAGTGAGATGAAATTGGATGCGTGTTTTACGGCCGGATGGCCTTCCTGACGCCAACCTCAGGTGAGGAGCAAATGAAGGTGAAATTAATCACGGTGAATGAAACGGGGCAAACAGGTGGAAGTAACCGGCTGTGCCCTATGAATAAGATCTGTCGTGACATCTGCCTACAAGTGGAAAGAGGAAACAACGGAAAACCGTTCTCAGGACAGCCGACGGTGGGGCTCGAGCCCACGCGTCTTCCGAATGAAGAGCTTGGCTCCAGCCTCCCGGTAGAGTCGTAAAACGATAATTTTTCAATACACTTTGTGCAGAGTGTTGTGGATCAAGGATCAGGCCAGGGCAATTTCTTGGTGTATAACTTTGGAATCTGTAGTTGCTGATGATGTGCTCAATGGTTTCTGGGCTGCTGTTGCATATCCTGCAGTCGTTAATTTTAGTAGTGGGATCTTGAAGGATGTGTTTCCTATAACTCTTTGTTGAGAACACTTTATCTTGGATCGCCTGGTTGAATCCCTCAGTTTCTGGAAATAACTCTCCTCCAGACAGCCAGCGCCAAAGGCCGTAACCGTGTTGAAACACCGGATCTCGCGAGATCTCCGAAGTTAAGCAACATTGGGCGTGGTCAATATTTGGATGGGATGCCACGCGCTCTTGGTTGGGTGGGTAAGGGAATGGAGGAGCGGAAAGGAACTGGCCACCCTACCGTACGTAAACTCCGGCCCAGGCACACCTCTGCGGAGATTCGGACCTGCCTTCGGGCAGAATACACCCTCACCTTTAGACAGCCAGGAGTTTGAAAATAATAATAATAATAATAATTATTATTATTATTTAAAAAATGAATAATGAAAACATTTCTTAGCAGACAAAGTAGGGATCCTCATGCTAGGAAAAACGTAAAACTAATCAATGTCTTCAACTATGCCGAAAGTTGAAGGACTAAAGGTCCCGGAAAGTTTTCAAATTATGAGTCTTGGAAAGCTCTACCGAACTAAAACATATTCCGAAAATCACTTCTAGTCTAAGTGCAGTTCCTGAAAAACATCCTAAAATCGCATGTTTCTTTGCTCGTTTTCTTTTTTATTCAAATCCTAGACAAATTAACTTATTTCCACAATTATTTCTGTAATGTGTTCCTTGGTCCAATACTCTCAGGCGGTTTTTTTTATTTTTGAAAAATGTCCACACCGAATGTAGTTATAAGGGCTTAAGTGAAACTCTGCATTCACTCACATTAACGCTCGTAGTGGAAGAAAAAGGCAAACTGCTAATCTAATGGACCGGATCGATGATTAAGAAAAGGACTGTAATTTTAGGAATAAATAAAGAACATATTCTCATAATTTATTATATTGTATTTACGTAAAATTCGTAGCTCATATCCCTAGGATGTTTTCAACAATGAGTTTCTTGCCTGAAGAACTAGAACTGTGGATTTCTATAAAAGAATTTGGCTTAATATAGACCGCTTACAACCTAGCACTTTCTTCTCAAAAATTCTTCACAGGTCACCTGCCGATAACACTCTCAGAGGTTGACGTTGCTGAATTTACAAAACCGAAATATTCGCAGAAGTGATCCGTCCCCGGAAGTCCACTCTGTTAGTTATTATGTCATCTTCAGTCTTTGAAGGTCCCATCGTAGCTCTTCTAGCCAACCGGTGGTGTGCTTTAATTTGGAGATATAATAAAAAAAATATATTCTTAGTTAGCTTGTCATTGTTCATTCTGTGAAGTTGACCATAAAATTATAGTCTTCGTCTTTAATTTTGTCTGTAATTTTCTCTACACTGCGGTAGAAGTCTTCATTCTTTATCTTCATCTAAATATCATTATTCTTTTGGGGTCTCAAAATTTATTCTTCGAAGTATTTTCCTAGTTCTTTTTCACTTCCTCTTGTTTACCTATTATTACTACTATGATTATTATTATAATTATTATTATTATTATTATTATTATTATTATTATTATTATTATTATTATTATTTTCGTATCGGCCTAACAAGGACCACGTTATTTCAAATTTCTTCTCTGGGCCTTGATCTTTGCCTAGTGCTCCTTCATTCCTTGCCGATGTTGCTATTTCCTTTCATCCATCCACGTCTTTTATATCTTCAGCTTTCGCCTTCCTTGAAAATCCTGGAGGTCTTTTAGTACCCTCCTGAGTGGGTTACATTCTCGTATATCTTCATAAGTGGTCCCCATCTCCTGTAGGTCCCTTACCACCACCTTTTAACGAAGTTGGCTGGGTCTTCTTATCTTTAAAGTAGGTAAAGGTCTGGTTCGATAATCGTGTGGGTTTCACTTTAGCAAGTGGCCATAAAATGCAATTCTCTTGTCCTGGTTAGTAGTAGTCGTAGTAGTAGCAGCGATTTCTTCTAATAATGGATGACGTTAAGCAAATAACTCAATCAGTTCTTTGTGGGTTCTTCTTGTTATTCCAATAGACTCATTTTTTTCGAGAAGGCTTGTGTACATTCTTCCGACCACTTTGGTCTGTACTGTTTTTGTAGTGGTTGCTATGATGTAGCTTCCCAATTGTTTTCTTTGTGTCTAAAGATGTCTCTTTCTAAAATGTCTGTTGAATTATGTTTGCGTTTTTGACGTTCTTTCAAAGTTCGTTAAGCCACGGTGTTGAGTTCTTAAGTGAGGTTACATAATCTATTATCCTATTTGTCAATCGATTTTCTGGTAATCTAGTGAGAAGACCAAAGAATTCCATTCGTCTATTCCTAATGTCAGTTATTATCATTATGTTTTTACATTCGTTTTGGGCTCCTATGGACCACGCTTAGCTTATGCTTCTGCTTCTAGGCTTTCTCTCCTCCTCCCAAAACCTCTTCATATTTTAATTTCTAGCCCCCCCTCTGTCGGCCTGTCAAACTTCGTTGTTGTCTCTTTGGTTCCTGAAATTCCCTGTGTCTGTCAACTTTTTACCGAAATTTGTTTCTGTTCAACATGATTTCGATGTTTAGACCTAGTCCAGTTACATCTTTGATAACTTATTTTGTCCAGGTTGTGGTGTTCTTGTATTTCCCGGTGTACTCCCATATCCTCTTAGCCAGTCTGTCGTTACTCATCCAATGAATGTGTTCAGCAAACTTCAGTCGTCTCTTCCTCATCTCATCAGTCAGTTCATTAACATGATTGTTCAGTTCTTCATTTCTTCTTTCCTTCCAGACGTCACCTGTCTTCCTAGGATCTAATATCTTACGTAAAATTTTCCTTTATATTATCCTCATCTCTTCACCTTCTGTTTTTCTATTGTCGGTAGGACATTCTGATGTAATACATTGCTTCTGGCCTTATTACTGTATTGTAGTGTCTTAATTTTGTTCTTATTGGCAATGACTTTTTCTGTACGTTTTATTATTATTATTATTATTATTATTATTATTATTATTATTATTATTATTATTATTATTATTATTAAGGGAGAGAGCACGAACTGTTAACCAATCAGAAGTTTATATCCTTCCAGATAGAAGTGGATGAGATCCACAGCGCGGTGTAAGGACCACTAATAACCACCATAGCCGGCAGATTATGTGCGGTCTTTTTGCCCACCAATCACTAGTGCCTGTCAATGGTCCACTTGAATCTGCTTTATTGGAGTTGAATCTCCGCTTATGTAGTTCATCACAAATGAATGAGTATTTCATCGATCAAAGTACGTAGTTCTGAGTGGCTTTAATTGTCTCTACCAACGCACACAATGCAATGCAAGGCCGGAATGGGCTGGGGAAGGAAACTCCACCAACCACTCTACACGTAACTAAGCGCTGTCAAGCACTGCTGACGCTGCGATAACAATTACCAAGTACAGTCAGGCGAAGCTGATACGCTAAGCAATTCTAACTAGTTTCCTTTCCCGACAATATTTTATTTATTTATTTATTTATTTATTTATTTATTTATTTATTTATTTATTTATTTATTTATTTATTTACATTTTTCGTTCGTTTTGGTCTACTGGGGACCACGGGGCTCCTCTTAACTCTTAGCTATGGTCTTCTGCTTTTCCTCCGCCCAGTACGCTTTCATTTTCTGGCTGTGTGCCTGCTTCCTTCCATCCGTCCACTTAAGTCTGGTGGTCCCTGTACTCTTTTCTGCTTGTGAGGAACAGTGGGAGGGCTCCCTGTAGAATTGCCTCTTGGTACTCAGATCGATTCTCTACGGTCTCTAATGGGATCTGTAGGTCCTCTACGTCTGATGTTACTGAGGTGATCCACTTGGTCTTGGAAGCCTTTCCCCTACTTGTCACTGTGAGGATTCTGTTCGTGAGCCTGCAGGGTTACAGGCGGCTCATGTGCCCGCAAGAAGTCAGACGTCTGTTCCTCATACACGTGACTATGTCCTCCTGATATTCGTAGAGTTCATTGTTGTGCCTGATCCTGCAGGTGCCATCCTCCTCGCTTATGGACCCAAGTATCCTCCTCAAGAACTTCCTCTATTAAAGTTATAGTTTCCTGAGTGGGCCCTTTCGATTCATCAAGAGGCACTTAGGGTGTAGAGTACACAGGGTCTTACTATTGAGTTGTAGTGCTTCAGCTTTAGGTTCTTGGAGAGCTACTTGGAGGAATGATAGCCCCTCTCTAACTTGGTGCCCCTGGTGCCTATGGCCAAAGTTACTTATTATTATTATTATTATTATTATTATTATTATTATTATGCGTGAATGGTCCCTTTCGGAACACACGAAGCTTTTTTTTTATGATTTCCTTCGCGGAGGATCCAGGATGCTTTTATCTGTTGACTAAACATCCTCTTCCTTTCTTCCGTCCACTTAGTACCTGCTCTTTTTGGCACTTCATTCTCTGGAGTAACTTCCCACTTGTCAATTTTCTTTCTATATATATTTCGATTCAAAATTTCGTCAAGGTTGAATTTGTGAGTTCTTCATGTCCGCTTTTGTTTGTTGTATCCAAGGAAAATTCTTCAGTTTATCAACTCTTTCAAGAACTTGGTAGATTAGTCTGGTTTCTGGAAGCCTCTTAACATGTCCATAAAATTTTAGCCTTCTTTTCCTGAAGTCTGCCGCAATATTAGATCATTTTTCTGTGGATTTCCGGGGTTGGAGGCGGTACCCTTCTTCTGTGTGTCTTGGTCCTAAAATTCTCCTCATGATTTTTCGCTCTTCTTTTAGGATATTTTCCAGCTCGCCCTTTCTATGCAGCGTTAGAGTCTCCCCTGCATATAAAGCCTCAGGTTTGATTACAGTATTGTAATGTTAAATCTTAACGTGGACAGACATACATTTTTTGTTGTAGATTTCTCTTGTTCTCCCATAAGCTCTTCTGAGTTTTTGGACACGGTTGTTTTGGGCTTATTATCTTGTCTCTTATTAGTTACCAGCATTTGTAGTCCGTATGTTACAATTGGTATGGAACACTGTTTATGTAATGTTAATTTCGTTCTCTTGGGTACTTTGTCATCCAATAAAAGTTCTCCGTCTGCTCACTTGGCTTCTCTTTTCCTCTTTTTCACAGTGCATGACTACAGTTTTTATTTTTACTAATTACCATTCCAAACTCTTCCATATGTTCATTCTAAATGCCCAGTCTCTTTTGTACTTCCTTTCCTCCCTTTCCCTAAATCACCACATCATCTTCAGCCCTTCAACTTCGCGCACAATTGTGGAAACTGCTTAATTTTACGTTTTTTCGTCGTATGGGGACCCTTACTTTGCTAAGAAATGTCTTCAACATTTTAAAAATAGTCATACCGGGCGAGTTGGCCGTGCGGTTAGGAGCGTGCAGCTCTGAGCTCGCATCCGGGAGATAGTGGGGTTCGAATCCCGCTGTCGGCAGCCCTGAATATGGTTTTCCGTAGTTTCCCATTTTCACACCAGGCAAATACTGGGGCTGTACCTTAATCAAGGCCACGGCCGCTTCCTTCCCATTCCTAGGCCTTTCCTGTCGCATCGTCGCCATAAGACCTATCTGTGTCGGTGTGATGTAAAGCAACTTGGAAAATAAAGTCATATGATGTTACTAAAAGAACTGGATTAAGAGTAATTATTTGGATAATGGACTACAAAATTTCATTGCTTTTTTTACACCTTATGAGTTCACTGATATCGAAACAAGATACTGTCATGTGAGAAACTGTCTCTGGCTTCATATTCTCTTCTTAACTGTCGCAACCACTGAGTCGCTTTCTATAACTTTTAATTTCTCTAGCAGGATTTCTGGCATCATTGTACTCGACATACCCCACAAACAAGTATTTTTTTTAATAGCTCCAAAAGCTCCGCAATAAGTTCCCACTCAGCAGTCAACTGACGAGCCGACCTGCCTGACAAGAGTTTCGTTGGACAACACACAGCCTGATTTCGCGGCTGATCTTAACAACGAAATAAAATAAAATGATAATTAAAACTTCAAAATGTTTTGACTGACTAAAATTTAAAAGTAATAATGACGAAAAAATGACCATAAATCCAAATCAATCTGTGTATCCAATTCACAATGCCTTCTTTTATCAGATGATGCTTGTTATAAAAAGGGGTCCGAAAACCACGCTACCGGCCACTCATAATCGCCGGTAATGCAAAACCACCCCTGTAGTGGTATTAATCACAGGTAACGTACACTCATGGTGTTCAATCCATAACGGCACCACTCGCAAGCAACGCACACCCATAATGTTCCCCAGACAGGGACTAATCACGGGGGCCGGTATTCCCGTGGTGTCACTCAGTACAACTACAGTCGAACCTCGATATATCGAACCTCCAGTACTCGAATGTTCAATATCTCGCAGTAGCTTAATTTCCCCGGCCGTTTCTCCTATTCTTCACGTGTATTTATTTCTCTATTACACGAATTTCTCGATTTCTCGAAGCAAAGATTTTCTCCCTTGAAGCATAACGTAGCAACGTAGACTCATGGTGTTCCTCACATAGTAGTACTAATCAGAGGCAACGTAGACTCATGGTGTTCCTCACATAGTAGTACTAATCAGAGGCAACGTAGACCCATGGTGTTCCTCACACAGTGGTACTAATCAGAGGCAACGTAGACACATGGTGTTCCTCACATAGTAGTACTAATCAGAGGCAACGTAGACACATGGTGTTCCTCACACAGTGGTACTAATCAGAGGCAACGTAGACCCATGGTGTTAGTCACATAGTAGTACTAATCAGAGGCAACGTAGACTCATGGTGTTCCTCTCACAGTGGTACTAATCAGAGGCAACGTAGACCCATAGTGTTCCTCACACAGTTCCTCACATAGTAGTACTAATCAGAGGCAACAGAGACCCATGGTGTTCTTCACATAGTAGTATTATTCAGAGGCAACAGAGACCCATGGTGTTCTTCACATAGTAGTATTAATCAGAGGCAACAGAGACCCATGGTGTTCTTCACATAGTAGTATTAATCAGACGCAACAGAGACCCATGGTGTTCCTCACATTGTAGTACTAATCAGAGGTAACGTAGACTCATGGTGTTCCTCGCATAGTAGTACTAATCAGAGGCAACGTAGACCCATGGTGTTCCTCACACAGTGGTACTAATCAGAGGCAACGTAGACCCATGGTGTTTCTCACATAGTAGTACTAATCAGAGGCAACGTAGACCCATGGTGTTCCTCAAACAGTGGCACTAATCAGAGGCAACGTAGACTCATGGTGTTCCTCACATAGTAGTACTAATCAGAGGCAACGTAGACCCACTGTGTTCCTCACACAGTGGTACTAATCAGAGGCAACGTAGACTCATGGTGTTCCTCACATAGTAGTACGAATCAGAGGCAACGTAGACCCATGGTGTTCCTCACACAGTGGTACTAATCAGAGGCAACGTAGACCCATGGTGTTCCTCACATAGTAGTACTAATCAGAGGCAACGTAGACCCATGGTGTTCCTCACATAGTAGTACGAATCAGAGGCAACGTAGACCCATGGTGTTCCTCACACAGTGGTACTAATCAGAGGCAACGTAGACACATGGTGTTAGTCACATAGTAGTACTAATCAGAGGCAACGTAGACCCATGGTGTTCCTCTCACAGTGGTACTAATCAGAGGCAACGTAGACACATGGTGTTCCTCACATAGTAGTACTAATCAGAGGCAACAGAGACCCATGGTGTTCTTCACATAGTAGTATTAATCAGAGGCAACAGAGACCCATGGTGTTCTTCACATAGTAGTATTAATCAGAGGCAACAGAGACCCATGGTGTTCTTCACATAGTAGTATTAATCAGACGCAACAGAGACCCATGGTGTTCCTCACATAGTAGTACTAATCAGAGGTAACGTAGACTCATGGTGTTCCTCACATAGTAGTACTAATCAGAGGCAACGTAGACCCACTGTGTTCCTCACACAGTGGTACTAATCAGAGGCAACGTAGACTCATGGTGTTCCTCACATAGTAGTACTAATCAGAGGCAACGTAGACCCACTGTGTTCCTCACACAGTGGTACTAATCAGAGGCAACGTAGACCCATGGTGTTCCTCACATAGTAGTACGAATCAGAGGCAACGTAGACCCATGGTGTTCCTTACATAGTAGTACGAATCAGAGGCAACGTAGACCCATGGTGTTCCTCACACAGTGGTACTAACCAGAGGCAACGTAGACCCATGGTGTTCCTCACACAGTGGTACTAATCAGAGGCAACGTAGACCCATGGTGTTCCTCACATAGTAGTACGAATCAGAGGCAACGTAGACTCATGGTGTTCCTCACATAGTAGTACTAATCAGAGGCAACGTAGACCCATAGTGTTCCTCACACAGTGGTACTAATCAGAGGCAACGTAGACTCATGGTGTTCCTCACATAGTAGTACTAATCAGAGGCAACGTAGACCCATTGTGTTCCTCACACAGTGGTACTAATCAGAGGCAACGTAGACCCATGGTGTTCCTCACATAGTAGTACGAATCAGAGGCAACGTAGACCCATGGTGTTCCTCACACAGTGGTACTAACCAGAGGCAACGTAGACCCATGGTGTTCCTCACACAGTGGTACTAATCACGAGTAGTCTCATGGTTCTAATTCAATCATCCCTTGGTCGCCCCTTTCAGTCGCCTCTTACGACAGGCAGGGGACACCGTGGGTGTATTCTTCGTCTGAGTCCCCCACCTACTTAGGTGTGTGTATGTGTTAGTGGACTAGAAACAGAATGAGAAGAAGAAGAAGAAGAAGAAGAAGAAGAAAGCACAGTGGTGGAAAAATATCCAATTCCCTCCTTGGGAACTTAGAATTTCCATTCGGAATTGCTAGGCGGGCAATAATTCCATTGTGAAGTTTTATCTCCCGTATGCAGTTGTCAGACTGTGCCTCTTATATAGGCTACTGATAAGTTCACTTGCATACACCCCAGCGTCAGTGGGTAGGGTCTGACACATCCCACTCTGATGAGTCTAGTGTCAGACCTAAGACAAAAATCTGGTTAATAGAGCAAACGCCTGAAAAGCCTTACATCTGATCTGTTCAGTGACAACGTGTCATTCCACTTTCATTTATGAACTCGAATACGTGAGTATGTATTCTGTGTAGTCCATCAATTACGAGGATCGGATGCGGGCGGCTACATTCTGTAAAGCTATCACAACTTAGTGGCGGAGAGCGCTGTAAAACACAAAAATGGCACGGTATTTTTAGACGCGTAATTGCATTCCGTAATTACTGGCCTCCGTGTACGAGTACAAACTAGTCCACAATATCATTACAACACATAAATTAGTGAGATAAAACTGTGGTAGCTAAACAAGTAGTTGTAATTGAAACACTAACTAGTGAACAATGGGGTTTTGAATATTTATTCCATTCGAATGGCGCGCTGCGGGCGACTAGCGCGCTATGTACAGTTCCGCTCGCCGTAGCGCCGGATCTGTGGCTCAGATCTCTGCCAACAGAACAAAATTGTACAGGACCATCGTAACTCAATCGGTATAGCAACGAACGTGAAATCGGAAGGTTGTGGGTTCGATTCCAATCGGTGTCTGATTGACCAGTTTTGTTTTGTACTTAAGTAGACGTCTCCGCCTCTGTGATGTAGTGGTTAGTGTGATTAGCTGTCACCGCCGGAGACCCGGGTTTGATTCCAGGCTCTGCTACAAAATTTGAAAAGTGGTAGAAGTCTGGAACGGCGTCCACTCAGCCTTGGGAGGTCAACTGAATACCGGGGAGTTCGATTCACACCTCAGTCATCCTCGAAGATCAATGAAACACCAGAAATACACAGTTCACTCGTATCCTGCTGTGCCTCTCAACGCTCTTTTACATGACACTGTGATCGGTATTCCTCTGACGTCATCCAGTAAACGGTTCCATTCTCGCACGGTAAACACAGAAAATGAGTTGTTAGATGCGGGAGTTCGATGGTGAGGAATGACGAGCAGGTTTGATGTTTGAGCCCTTGTGTCTCTGTTATGAACATTTGAGAAGTAATGGAAACGCGAAGAAAGGTAAAATGGCGTCTTAGACAGGCCAATGAAGGTAACACATTTATTCTAACTCATACCACAAGATATAGTGCACTGTGGACAATACGTCTCACCAGAAAAGGAATTATACGTATGAATCATTTAATGTTAATGCATTTATCTTGTGTCAATAGCATTGTGTATTTGTCCTTCCTATCTAGTTTTGTCTAGAATTACTATGTCTTATAATCTCGGAAACAGAACGATGGAGATCTCCATGGGAAGTAGGCCACATATTATTGAAAACGGAGAATTCACTTCTCCTTTAGCAGCTTAGCAATCCGTACTTGCTAACACGGCGGGGACATACAATTGATCCGGGATGATGGATGCAGAATGGGTGTAGGCCTTCAAGTGGCCATGGCTGGTCCGTGGTCCAACAGCTCTGCACTCTGACCGGCCAACAGAGCAGAGGAAGGGTTGCTACGGCTCTACCGTGGCTCTACGTCTCTGCGTTCGGGAGACGGGACAGGGCTGGACCTCACGGCTGGCCCCAAACGTCGGCTATCGTGAGAATGGTTTCCCGTGGTTTTCCATTCTCATATACTAAGGCGAATGCCGGAACAGTTCCTAGTATAGGGCACGGCCGCCAACCCCGTCATCTTCTTCAAGCATCCCCTTCACCGTAACAAATCTCCCGATCTGAGAGACGGCGTCACCGTCTAAGAGGCCCGCCTCCCCCTTCAGGGGAGTAATGAAAACATTTCAGTGGTAGTAGTTGGTCTGCCAATGCTAAGCAGAGTCTTGGAGGGGCGTGCCAATCCAACTGATGAGAATTTATCTAGACATGTGGTAGCTCCTGCGCTAATTTGAGGGGAAGTTTTCAACCTCTTTTCTTTTAGTGTGATTTTGTACACTGGTGGTTTCAATATAGAATGTTGGGCAAGTTTGAGGACTCTGGTTTTATTCCCTACTGGGAAATACGTAATGTAAGCGAACAAAGAGTGATGACCCTCTGTCGTTTCCCAATCAACTTTGCATTAGGTGACTAAAGTGTTCAAAATTTCGTAAATCTTGTCTCGGCCTTAAATATTCCTCACTTAGTCTCACCTTGCAGTATAGCATTAGCCTCTGAAACGTTGGGCCGTAAGCCCACTTAGGGTTTTAACTATTTCTATAAGAAGTGCAAGTGTTTCACTTCCTTGCACTTTGTTTATGGCCGGTTATGTGCAACCATGTTTTATTTCCATTAAAGCCGTGTAGTATGGGCAATTATGTCCTTGTTAATTCGATAACTGTTTCTACGTCTTGGTTTCCTTTAGAAACAGTGCTTAATGTTGTTGCAATTGTGGAGTAACTGATAAACATTCTAATGTGAGGTCACCCGATGGGTTTCCTAGTGTAAATTTCTGTGTATCAAAGGAAACTGACTGCCTCTGCGAGGCTAGACTATGGTATTTCGGAGCTCACACTCCTTAGTAGTGTACCTTTATGGAACAAATTGTGCTCTGTGGTGAACAACTGAGTGTGTGACGTGACGGTGACAGGGTGGGTCTGGGTCGTATTTTAGGTAAAATATGTAAAAACCAAACCAAACCCCATGGCACTACAGCCCTTGAAGGGCCTTGGCCTACCAAGCGACCGCTGCTCAGCCCGAAGGCCTGCAGATTACGAGGTATTGTGTGGTCAGCACAACGAATCCTCTCGGCCGTTATTCTTGGCTTTCTAGACCGGGGCCGCTATCTCACCGTCAGATAGCTCCTCAATTCTAATCACGTAGGCTGAGTGGACCTCGAACCAGCCCTCAGGTCCAGGTAAAAATCCCTGACCTGGCCGGGAATCGAACCCGGGGCCTCCGGGTAAGAGGCAGACATGCTACCCCTACACCACGGGGCCGACTAGGTAAAATATGTACGCTCTGAATATGATCTCGCCATGCACCAGAATGGGAATGGTAAGACAATGCACCAAGAAAAACACAAGGCAAAAACCAGGACACTAATCCAAGTGACGCAGTATCAATCAACGCACGTGATGGCGTAGCAAAAGGGGTGTAACAACACTCCAAAAAAAATATAGAAGTCCGTCCGTGCACAAGTTCACAGGTAGTTTTCAATTTTCAAGGTGGAAGGTTTTCAGCAGAGCGCATAATGGAAGCATTTTCACTGAGTGCATATATTCAGAGGAACCGAGGTAGGTACCAAATTTTGAGGGCAAGGAAAGGCGTACGACAACAAAAAAAGGGCAAAGAAGAAATAGTTTTTTCATAATAACAATATATTAACAAAAAACACCCAGAAGAAACATTTATACAAAACAAAGAAAACAACAATCATCCAAAGGTCAGTTAGTTCTGACTTAAAAAAAAAAAAAAAAAAAAAAAAAAAAAAAAAAAAACAGATGGGACGACCATATTAATTTTCTGATTGTTTTTCAAAGAGAACAGCTAGACTCGAAACCTTCAATAATAATACAACCTCTTTTACATGAGGAGTGTCCTACACAAGGAAAACAGAAATTTACTTATGGACACGGAAAAAAACTTTAAAATTTGAAAGACATATGGGCCACTGTACAATAATACATGTAGAGGAAAAAAAGCGCGGAAGGGATGCGGAATAGGAAGGTGGGGAAAGGGGAGGGACGTGAAAGAAAACAGTACCAATGGCTGCCAACAGGGATTTGGAAAAATAGGATCAGTCAGTATCGATGAAATTCCAAAATAGCAAACAGAAGCTAGGTGATAGTTCAATTGATTCTATTCATGCGTTTGCTCGGGAAAACAGTTGAATTTCAATGGTTCATATCGCAGCAATTACTTGACGTATCACAAAGTCCAACTTCGGAGTAAGATGGTAATGTAATTCCAAAGTAAGGTACCGCTATCAATAGCTGCAGTTAGCTTATTATCAACATGAACTGTCATTAGTAGCCAGTAACGGCAATTTGAAAATTAAGGAAGTGCAGCATTAGAAGAAAGTTCAAAGAACAACATGGAAATGAAATAAATTAAAGTTTTCGCTCACCCGTCCAGCAGTCGTAGCTTTTCAATGGTATACAAAAGCACATTTTAAAAGAAACATTGCACACAGTCCAGCAGGTAGCAAAATAAAACCAAGTCCTCCCTGCACACAAATCGTCGTGTTCATCCGAACTCGCCGCTCAAGCCCAGAGCAGGCCAATTTATATTCAGGTAGAAGCGTCCAGAAAGGACGAGAGCATACAGTACCCAATGCGCAACGAAGCGGTAGGGGAAGGAAAGAGGGAGGGTAAGCAGCACGAGCAGTTGAAGCTGGACGGGCGAAGAGAGCACAGGCAGGTTAGTAGCGGCATATGCAGCGTAGTAAACGTAGAATCCATAAAACAGTAGAAAAATTCGGAGCACGTTATAGCTCTTGTAAAATATTGCACCGATCAAGGGCAATAATGCTCTTTTCAATGTAATGGTAATTATCTCAAGTTTAAGTACCTGATTTTCGAACTTTTAAGTCCCTGATACTGCTCAAGCTGACGAACTCATTAATAACCTGTGCTAGTTCTTTGTTATTCATTCAGTTTTCTATCTCTCAATTTTAACAAAAGGAAATAAATTAAATTTCCAAACTTGTTGTGTTAACTTCTGCTCTAGTTAATTCCTTGTCCTGCCATTCAATCCAGACGCTTCTTATCCATTTGTGAAGTACGGAAAACCCGTAATAATAATAATAATAATAATAATAATAATAATAATAATAATAATAATAATAATAATAATAATAATAATACCAAACCAAACCCCTTGGCACTACAGCCCTTGAAGGGCCTTGGCATACCAAACGACCGCTGCTCAGCCCGAAGGCCTGCAGATTACGAGGTGTCGTGTGGTCAGCGCGACGAATCCTCTCGGCCGTTATTCTTGGCTTTCTAGACCGAGGCCGCCATCCCACCGTCAGATAGCTCCTCAATTCTAATCACGTAGGCTGAGTGGACCTCGAACCAGCCCTCAGGTCCAGCTAAAAATCCCTGACCTGGCCGGGAATCGAACCCGGGGCCTCCAGATAAGAGGCAGGCACGCTACCCCTACACCACAGTGCCGGATAATAATAATAATAATAATAATAATAATAATAATAATAATAATAATAATAATAATAATAAATTGCAATACAAGCGTAACTATACTTGAAATCTAAAGACTATTATCGAATTAACACGTAACAGCCCATTCCCTCCTATCCCTGCTAGGATCATTGACCCTGAAACAGGGGCTTCAACGTGAGCATTCGGTAATCATAAACAACAAGTAGGAACAAATAGAAAAAGTCCTCTGAGTTTTAATTACTGCGTTCATGGGAGTGAAAGTTCCTTTTGGGGATCATTGTACTGTAAGTATCTGGGTGTTAATATAAGGAAAGATCTTCATTGGGGTGATCACATAAATGAGATTGTAAATAAAGGGTACAGATCTCTGCACATGGTTATGAGGGTGTTTAGGAGTTGTAGCAAGGATGTAAAGGAGAGGCTTATAAGTCTCTGGTAAGACCCCAACTAGAGTATGGTTCCAGTGTATGGGACCCTCACCAGGATTACCTGATTCAAGAACTAGAAAAAATCCAAAGAAAAGCAGCTCGATTTTTCTGGGTGATTTCCGACAAAAGAGTAACGTTCCTAAAATGTTGCAAAGTTTGGGCTGGGAAGAATTGAGAGAAAGGAGACGAGCTGCTCGACCAAGTGGTATGTTCCGAGCTGTCAGCGGAGAAATGGCGTGGAATGGCATCAGTAGACGAAAAAGTTTGAGTGGCGTCTTTAAAAGTAGGAAAGATCACAATATGAAGATAAAGTTTGAATACAACAGGACAAATTGGGGCAAATATTCATTTATAGGAAGGAGAGTTGGGGATTGGAATAACTTACCAAGGGGTTCAACAAATTTCCAATGTCATTGAAATCATTTAAGAAAAGGCTAGGAAAACAACAGATAGGGAATCTGCCACCTGGGCGACTGCCCTAAATGCAGATCAGTATTGATTGATTTGGTTGAATGAACTAAAAACATAGGAATCTTTACTAAAATGCCAAAATTAAAACCAAACAAAATAAAACATTAAATAAACTAAATTTTGTCAACAATATTAAATATTATTATCATCATTGTTTTTGTTGTTATTGCTGTTGGTGTTGTTATTATTATTATTATTATTATTATTATTATTATTATTATTTTGATAAGCAGCCAGTCCTGTGGTGTCCGACTCCTTGGTTGAATGGTTAGCGTTGAGGCCTTCATTTCAGAGGATCCTGGGTTCGATCCCGACAGGGTCGGGGATTTTTCTGGCTGGGAGACCGTGTGTTTGCCTTTGTCCCAACACTCTCGTCTTCATATTCATACAATGCAGCACACTACCAACCACCACAGAAACACGCAATAGTGATTACATCCCTCCATATAGGGTTGGCGTCAGGAAGGGCATCCGGCCGTAAAACATACACACATCGCTCCCGCAACCCCATAGGTGTGAGAAAAGTAGAAGATGGAGAAGTCCTGTGGTGTAGAGGTAGCGTGCTTGTTGTAATTCAAGGCCCTGGGTTCGTTTTCCGTCCAGTTCAACGTGGACTGAGGAGTAGAACGGGGTTTACTCAATACGGGATTTCCTCAAGCTCTTAGTTACAGGAAGAAAGCGCACAGTGAGAAGATGATGCTACTGACCTAGTGTACATACAGGAACAGTGGTAGCAGAACGTGGTTCACTTGATACGAGCTTTTAGTTACAGGAAGAAAGCGCACAGTGAGAAGATGATGCTACTGACCTAGTGTACATACAGGAACAGTGGTAGCAGAACGTGGTTCACTTGATACGAGCTTTTAGTTACAGGAAGAAAGCGCACAGTGAGAAGATGATGCTACTGACCTAGTGTACATACAGGAACAGTGGTAGCAGAACGTGGTTCACTTGATACGAGCTTTTAGTTACAGGAAGAAAGCGCACAGTGAGAAGATGGTGCTACTGACCTAGTGTACATACAGGAACAGTGGTAGCAGAACGTGGTTCACTTGATACGAGCTTTTAGTTACAGGAAGAAAGCGCACCGTGAGAAGATGATGCTACTGACCTAGTGTACATACAGGAACAGTGGTAGCAGAACGTGGTTCACTTGATACAAGCTTTTAGTTACAGGAAGAAAGCGCACCGTGAGAAGATGACGCTACTGACCTAGTGTACATAACTCTTTGTGGGTGGGGGCGGTTGAATAACATTCACGGTATCCCCTGCCTGTCGTAAAAGGCGACTAAAAGGGGCTCCAGGCGCTCTGGATTTAGGAGCGTGGTTTGGCGACCATGGGCTCCTTGGCTGAATCCTGGTATTGCTTCCACTTACTTGTACCAGGCTCCTCACCTTTATCTATCCTATCCAACCTTCTTTGGTTAACTCCTGTTCTTTTCCGGCTACAACGCTATAAGAGCATTCGCGGCCTAGGGAGTATTTTATTTTCACGCCCTTCGTGATCCTTGTCTTTCTTTGGCCGATACCTTCATTTTTCGAAGTGTTGGATTCCTTCCATTTTTTCTGTCTGTTTAGTCTTATATACAGAATGGTTACCTAGTTGTACTTCATCTTAAAACAATAATTACCGGCCGAGTTGGCCGTGCAGTTAGGAGCGCGCAGCTGTGAGCTTGCATCTGGGAGATACTGGGTTCGAATCCCACTGTCGGCAGCCCTGAAGATGGTTTACCGTGGTTTCCCATTTTCACACCAGGCAAATTCTGGGGCTGTACCTTAATTAAGGCCACGACCACTTCCTTCCCATTCCTAGGCCTTTCCTATCCCATCGTCGCCATAAGACCTATCTGTGTCGGTGCGACGTAAAGCAAAATAGCAAAAAAAAACTAATCACCACCACCACCTGACTAATAAAATAGCCCGCCTGGTGGCCGTGATCGTTAAGGCGTTGAAGTCTAAACAGTCTGACACCGAGGTTAGCCGGTTCGAGTCCCGTTGGTCGTAAAAGTTTTCACCAACGAAACGTGGTATGCAATTTCTAATCACTAGATTGCGTGCCAAAAGCCTGGATTAAATTCCAAACCTCTCCGCAGTGCTCATATGGAGTGAGGGCATATGACGCTGTTGATGGTGATTCGTCCGTTGGCTGGGGACGTTAAGCCTGGAGCAGACAACTTGGTGCTATTCGACAGGAGTAGGCTATGTGCCGGCACCGGGTTTCACCCTCTCCCTTCCTACTATCGTGTATCACATCATTCATTTCATTTCACTAACTCCTCTATTGTGTTGACGTCAGTAAGAGCATCCGGTCATAAAAACCCGCCACGACAGACGCATCTCACCTCATACCCGACCGCGTTGAGAAACGGGGCAAGGGTTGGACAAACAAACAAACAAACAAACAAACAAACAAACAAACAAACAAACAAACCACCTGACTAATAAAATAACAACAATTATTATTTTTTCTTTCTTCCTGAATCTGTTCAACCTTCAGTGTTGGTTTTTCCCTCGGACTCAGCGAGGGATCCCACCTTTACCACATCAAGGGCAGTGTCATGAAGCGTGAGACTTTCAGTCAGACGATGAAACTGGGGAGGATGACCAGTAGCTCGCCCAGGCGGCCTCACCTGCTATGCAGAACAGAACAGGTGCCTTGTGTGTGTGGGGGGGGGGGGGATTGGAAGGGATAGACAAGGAAGGGGGAAGGAAGCGGCCGTGCCCTTCAGTTGGGTACCATCCCGGCATTTGCCTGGAGGAGAAGTGGGAAACCACTTGGAGGATGGCTGAGGTGGGAATCGGACCCCTCACTACTCAGTTGACCTCCCGAGACTAAGTGGACCCCGTTCCAGCCCTCACACCATTTTTCAAATTTCGTGGCTGAGCCGGGAATCGAACACGGGCCTCCGAAGGTGTAAGCTAATCAAGCGAATCACTACATCACAGAGGCGGACATTATTATTATTATTATTATTATTATTATTATTATTATTATTATTATTATTATTATTATTATTATTATTATTATTATTATTATTATTATGAGGTCTAGAATGCCTTTCATTTTCTCACAATTCATTAACCTTGCAATTCTTTTACGGATTCACTCATTTTTCTTACGATATATGGGAACATGTACGAACACTGGTTGCCAGGGTTAGAGGAAATTGATGACATTTGATCCCAGCCCAACAGCATTTCCACCGGGCGGGTTGGCCGTGCGGTTAAGGGCGCGCAGCTCTGTGAGCTTGCATCCGGGAGACAGTGGGTTCAAACCCTATTGTCGGCAGCCCTGAAGATGGTTTTCAGTGGTTTCCCATTTTCACACCGGCGAATGCAGGGGGGGTGAACCTTAGTTAAGGCCACAGCCGCTTCCTTCCCACTCCTAGGACTTTCCTATCCCATCGTCGCCTTAAGAACTATCTGTGTGTCGGTGCGATGTAAACACATATTGCTCTTAAAACAGTGCAGCGTGGCCAGCCTGCTAAACTGGCAAAGGTACTCGCATACTGGGAAGACCAGTTCTGAGAGAAAGGTATTTTGGTCCTGTCCCACATCATATATGAGCCGTGTGACTTATTAACTCCGAACTCTCCCACGATCATTAAATGAGTTACTCTAAGATCATTTCAACCGATTATTGTAATGTCTAAATCTGTCTTGAGGATTAACAAACTCGCATACTGCAATACCCGAAGTGACAAGGTCTAGATGTCAACCTGTCACTTACTGCAAAGAACACAGAACTAGCATTCACCAACATCTTGTCATGTGTAATAATATAATGATGTTTCTTTCACATTAACTGTCAAATCTGTGATAGAGATGTAATCCACCAGAGAAAGGAAACATTATATTCCACAGCCTGTTTCCAGTCATTTGACCGGGTCACGAATGGAATGATTGAAGCCCCAATCTAGCGGCGACGATAGGAATTGTGCTGGCTGCCGAAGCCTGGGGCAATGATTAATGAATGACAGGTGAAATGAAGTGATATTGGAGTGTGTTGCTGGAGTGAAGTATGACAGGAAAAACCGGAATACCCGGAGAAAACCCTGTCCCGCCTCCGCTTTATCCAGCACAAATCTCACGTGGAGTGAACGAGATTTGAACCACGAAATCCAGCGGTGAGGAGCCAGCCCGCTGCCGCCTGAGCCACGGAAGCTTCATGATACATTATATTCCACTCCGGTATATGAAATATTACCAACCGAATTTTTAATATTTAAGTCGGTGCCAGCCATTACGGATTTACGTAGATAGTTCTGTTCCCTGTCCTTTCACTGTTATTTTGTTTCCGTGTTTTCCGATTTCGTATTCTCCTCATCAGTAGATGGTTCAATCTCTGGCAATCTCTTCACGAAAGCCCTTGTGGTCAATGGCCTCGATGGCGCAAGAGGAAAAATTCAAACTGCAGAGGGGACAGAAGGACCAGCTCTGCGGCTTGCAGCCGTAGTTGTAATGACGGACAGAGCAATATGTCCCACCAAATGAATACGAGGTATCAGTATGCATGATGGAAACGCTTTTGGAAAATTATTATTATTATTATTATTGGGACCAGACAAAATTCAAGCGGGTAGGAACCTTTAAATATCCAGGTGAGTGCATAGAACACATGTCAGAGAAAGAAGCCTTCATGCCACGCATGAATAAAATGGAAATGCCAGACCATCTAACCAAAGGTGAATACAACAAAAGATCAATATCCTTGAAGGCCAAGTTCAGACACTGCCACACCGTCATTCGTCCGGAGGCCCTCTACAGGGTCTCTCATAAAAGCCCAGACCAAACGCACAGTGTTTGTGCTACGGCAGCTGCAGTTTGGAAGGCGCGCGCATAGTTCTTGAACTTGCAAGCAGCCTGCACGTGTTCGGCCTTGCAAGCATGAGTCGCCAGTCTGAATCTCAGCTGTTAACAAGGTGAGACAGTTATCGGTACAACACCACATTATCGTACGTAAAAGTTCTGGTTTCATCTTAATGGTCGTGTGAACTCTCGCTATTGGTGTGCAGAAAATCCTAATGGTGTTTGTGAAGTCCCTTATTATGATAGGAAGATTGGTGTTTGGTGCGCTGTTAGTGCCAGACGAATAATTGGGCCTATTACTTCGTGATGACAATAAATGCAAAGAAGTACTAAGATGACATTTTGACGCCGATCTTCCATTAGTTAACGGAAGAAGAAAAATCGCGTGGGTGGTTTCAACAAGATTCAGTCCCTGCTAATACAGCAGAAGATTCCCTTTTTACAATCTCAGAAGTGTTCGCAGACAGAGAGAGTCAGAGGTGGTCTATTTCCCCCTCGTTCTGCAGATATAACAGTGTGTGATTTTTACTTGTTCGGTAAACTGTAAAAAAAAAAAAAAAAAAAAGGTACACAAGAACCTCGTTTATCCGGAAATCCGAGTAATCCGGAAAAAACTAAAAACAAAATATAGTAGGCCTACATGTCATATAATCTATTAACATAAGTTGTACAGTAACTTAATACCTTTTTTCAATTGTACAAAAGAATATAAGAACTCACTTCTTACATTTACGACTTTGTTTTTGGCACTAAAATAATGTGTGAATTTTTTTTCTGTTTTACATTTGTATATCGTTTGCGCACAGCACGATCACGACGTTAATCTAAGAACAGTTCTGCCGGTGTGGTTTCAGTCAAGGATTCTAAATAGGCCATCAGTTTGTCCTGTTGCCTCTCCATGAGTGGTTTAGTAGCGCGTTGCATTCAGAAGAGCGTGTATTCGAATCCCACCTTGGCCGTCCCTGTAATAGTTGAGAGGGGAATTCCTCAGGGCAGTGTTATGGGACCTTTATGTTTTCTTATATATATAAATGATATGAGTAAAGGAGTGGAATCGGAGGTAAGACTTTTTGCGGATGATGTTATTCTCTATAGAGTGATAAATAAGTTACAAGATTGTGAGCAACTGCAGCGTGACCTCGAAAATGTTGTGAGATGGACAGCAGGCAATGGTGTGATGATAAACGGGGTTAAAAATCATTTTGTGAGTTTTACAAATAGGAAGAGTCCTCTCAGTTTTAATTACTGCGTTGATGGGGTGAAAGTTCCTTTTGGGGATCATTGTAAGTATCTAGGTGTTAATATAAGGAAAGATCTTCACTGGGGTAATCACATAAATGGGATTGTAAATAAAGGGTACAGATCTCTGCACATGGTTATGAGGGTGTTTAGGGGTTGTAGTAAGGATGTAAAGGAGAGAGCATATAAGTCTCTGGTAAGACCCCAACTAGAGTATGGTTCCACTGTATGGGACCCTCACCAGGATTACCTGATTCAAGAACTGGAAAAAATCCAAAGAAAAGCAGCTCGATTTGTTCTGGGTGATTTCCGACAAAAGAGTAGCGTTACAAAAATGTTGCAATGTTTGGGTTGGGAAGAATTGAGAGAAAGAAGAAGAGCTGCTCGACTGAGTGGTATGTTCCGAGCTGTCAGCGGAGAGTTGGCGTGGAATGACATTAGTAGACGAATAAGTTTGAGTGGCGTTTATAAAAGTAGGAAAGGTCACAGTATGAAGATAAAGTTGGAATTCTAGAGGAGAAACTGGGGCAAATATTCATTTATAGGAAGGGGAGTTAGGGATTGGAATAACTTACCAAGGGAGACGTTCAATAAATTTCCAATTTCTTTGAAATCATTTAGGAAAAGGCTAGGAAAACAACAGATAGGCAATCTGTCACCTGGGCGACTGCCCTAAATGCAGATCAGTATTGATTTATTGATTGATTGACTGATTGATGGTTTTCTATGGTTTCTCAATGTCAATATCAGGCGAATACCGGGACGGAACCTTTGATAGACCGTGGCCGAATTACTTCCAATCCCTCTCTTTAACTATCCTTGGCGGAAAAGATATTCAAGAAGAGCCGACCCCATAAAAGAAATACTGTATAAATAAAAATCAATTACATTATTTTCGATCCGGACAAACAAGGTTCTTGTGTACTTTGATCGGTCCTACTATCTTTCTCAAGATCTCCAGTTTGTCCAACAATCCTTTTCTGTTCAGTATCAAGCATTTTGTGACGTATAGGTTTCTGGGCGGATAACTGTCTGGTAGTGACTCACTTTGGTGTTAAGAGAGAGGGATTTTTTTTAAAATTATAAATGTTCTTCGTCAGTCGATATGCTCTCGTTTGTTAATCTGGGTTGTAAGTGCTACCCCTTCGGCAGGGGCGTAACGTAAGGGCCTGAAGCGCAGGTAGGCCCAAGCCTCTAAGGAAACCCCGCACACTCCTCATTAAAAAAAAGCAATATCGAACCTAATGTCACCTTTCGCGGGAATGATCTGGGCGATTTTTTAGGTTAGGTCAAAATAGTTTATTTTTCCAATTTGTACGTAGAGGAATTGCCACTTCGTTCAATCATCATCATCATCATCATCATCATCTTCTTCTTCTTCTTCTTCTTCTTCTTCTTCTTCTTCTTCTTCTTCTTCTTCTTTAGCTGTTTATCCTCCAGGGTGGGTTTATCTCTCGGACTCAGCGAGGGATCCCACCTGTACCGCCTCAAGGGCAGTGTCATGGACCTTCAGACTCTGGGTCGGGGGATACGAGTGGGGAGGATGACCAGTACCTCGCCCAGGCGGCCTCACCTGCTATGATGAACAGGGGCCTTGCGGGGGATGGAAAGATTGGAAGGAATAGACAAGGAAAAGGGAAGAAAGGGGCCGCGGCCTTAAGTTAGGTACCATCCCGGCATTTGCGTGGAGGAGAAGTGGGAAACCACGGAAAACCACTTCCAGGATGGCTGAGGTTAGAATCGAACCCACCTCTACCCAGTTGACCTCCCGAGGCTGAGTGGACCCCGTTCCAGCTTTCTTACCACTTTTCAAATTTCGTGGCAGAGCCGGGAATCGAACCCGGGCCTCCCGGGGTGGCAACTAATCACACTAACCACTACACCATTTGCTTGAATCTAGCAGCAGATTACTGCGTTGAGTCTAACACAGCACAGCTCTTACCATCTCTGGCAACACCGCGCGCGACACGTTCCCCAGAAAAGATCTGCACCAAATCATATCAAAATAATTATAGCAATAAAAACTGATCCCAAAATATCATATTTCAGTTACGTCTAAGGGGCTGGCTCACTGAGGCGGTAAATGCGTGCTCGGTTCACCCGGAAGGACATGAGTTCGATTCCCCATCAGGAAGTCCTAAAATTTTAGAAGGAAATTTCCACTTCCGGAGATGCATACGGTCCTGAGGTTCACACAGCCTACACCAAAAATGAGCACCAGGTTAATTCCTGGGGGTAAAGGCGACCGGACGTAGAGCTGACCACGGATAGTGGAAGCTTTTACCTTCCACCCCTCCAAGGGCCTTCCTGGCCTGTACGAAGATGACTTTGCTTTTTTATATACTACACCTGAGATGATATTATGCAAAACATTTTACTTTCTCAACACATCTATTCGACAACGGCGTATAACGCCAGTAAGAAGTGTGTGTGGTGACAATCAGTCAACTCGCCCGGCTCAATGCCTAAAAGGTTAGAGTGCTGGTCTATGTCACACGGGTCCCGGGTTCGATTCTTGACAGGTCGAGAATTGCAACTATCATTGGTTAATTGCGCTAGCACGGGGGCTGGGTGTGTGTGTCGTCTTCATCTACATTTCATCCTCATCACGACGCGCAGATTCAAAAGACCTGCACCTGATAAACCGAAGTCCTCGGACACATTCCGGCGCTAAAAGCCATACACCAGTTCATTTCATCAGTCAACTCAGTTTCGAACGAGTTCTCTTTACGTGAAGTTAATAATAGACTTATGAGCTGTACGGCTTTGTATTTTTCAAACTTTATTTGTACAGTTTTTTTTCCTTAATTCTGTTCGTAATATTTTTTGATTCAAGACTTCGGTATCGGTTACAGAGTACAGTTCTGTAGTTACTGAAAAATTAAACCAATTAAAGTTAAGTAAGGGAATGGCGAACCTATGCCACACGAGCACGATTTTGGTGGCACGCCACATGGGTTACGTGTCGCATGCGACCCATCAATCACAATTGATCTGCATTTAGGGCTGTCACCAAGTGGCAGATTGCTTATCAATCAGTTACTAACTTAGTATTTTCTAAAATAAAGCACTGATGCCGTGGTTACCGGTTCGAGTGTCGTTGGACGAAAAAATAATTATAACAATGTTGCTAGCTTTACGTTCCAGTAACTATGTTTCTGGTTTAAGGAGACGCCGAGGTGCCGGAATTTAGTCCCGCAGGTGCCAGTGAATCCACCGACACAAAGCTGACGTATTTGAGCACCTTCAAACATCAACCGGACTGAGCCAGGATCGAACCTGCCAAGTTGCAGTCGGAAGACCAGCACCTCAACCGTCTGAGCCACTTAGCCTGGGTCAGAATGTAGGCCGGCAGGGTAGAAAAGTTGGTGGTATACAATTTGTAATCACTAGATTGCGTGCCAAAAGCCTGGATTCAAATTCAAACCTGCTCGCATTGTTCAAATGGAGTGAGGGAATATGATGCTGATGATGGCGATTCGTCCGTCGGATGACGAAGTAAAGCTTTGAACAGACCCCTTAGTGTTATTCGAGAGGAGTAGGCTACGTGCCGACACCGGGTTTCACCCTCTCCCTACCTCATTATCATAAACTCACATATAGAAGCGCAAGACGCCCGTGGGCATCAGGTAGAAAGACCTGCACCAAGCGAGCCGAATACGTCCTTGGACACTCCCGGCACCAATAGGACACGATAAGTCATAAATAATTTCAGAGAATTAGGAAATTTATTGAACATCTCCCTTGGTAAATTATTCCAACCCATAACTCCTCTTCCTATAAACGAATATTTGCCCCAATTTGTCGTCTTGAATTCTAACTTCATATTGTAATCTTTCCTACTTTTAAAAGCACCACTCAAACTTATTCGTCTACTAATGCCATTCTACGCCAACTCTCCACTGACAGCTCGGAACATCCCGCTTAGTCGACCAGCTCGTCTTCTTACTTCTAAGTCTTCCCAGCCCAAGATTTGCAACATTTTCGTAACGCTACTCGTGTGTTTTATTACGAAACATTATCGATTGTTTTCTGAAAGGGTTTCAACCTTAATTTCGGAGTCCCCGGTACAGCGTAAAAGATTCTGAAACAAATTTATATATGACCAGCTGATGTGCCCGTGCTTCGCTACGGAATCTTACATTGTATTCAGAATTCTAGATTAAGTACTACTCACAACGTGTAGAAGATTATATTAAATTGCATAGTTCTTAAAGTTGCCCAGAAAAGCGATGGGAAAGTCACCATACGTCTGTTCTCATGTGAAGACTGGGTTAGGGAATTATAATGGCAGTTCCTCTTGCCTACTATCAGTCACAATGAACTTGCGGAGTTTTCATTACGATGGCAGGCCCACTTCCTACTGTCAGTCAGTCGAGTTGGGCAGTTTGATGATAATGGCAGACAATCACTTTCCACCTGTCTTTTTACATCCTTAGAAAGGCTATCTTTGTGGTTTTCCCAACTGAAATAAGCATAGGTCATTACAATGGAGTCAGTAGGAATGTCACGATTACAATAAATATTATCATATGAAATAATAAAATAGAAAATCGCACATTTTCTCATGTTTAACGAACAGTGCTAGGCTGCCGATCTAACAATCCAAAGTTCCCGACCTGGAATGACCAGGCGGCAGACGGCCGTGAACACTCATCTGCCATTATTCCTTTAAGAGTGCACACTGCTCATTCCAATCAGCGCCTCAGGGTAGGGATCAAATGCGTGGAATACTATGATAAAGCTGTGCGTATCAGACAATCGATGAACCAGAGGAATATCATGCTAAAGAACAAAGTTATCTAACTCCACATCCCGCTGTAGAATAACATCCAGGGTATTCCCTGCATGTCGTAAGAGGCTTTAGTGTCGTTTTCTGGTGGTTTTTGCATACGGACCTTGCAAACATGTTTTCGGTGCCGAAAAGAACAGAAACTTAAAGATAGTGACCGGATTTTTCAAGAATAGTGGACAAGGGAATTCGGACTGATAGAAAGATGTGTTGCCTGTGTTCAAACACAATATTGTATACCTCACATTTAATGTAAAGCGCCATTTCGAGACTAATCACTCAAATGTTTGTTCTATGCCAAATGAAGAAAGAAGAGAGTTCGTGTCACAAAATATCGAACATTACACAAAACAAACTAGTTCTTTTGTATCATCTTTCCGGCCAAGGAATAATATCAGTTCGTCTGTTTCCGTCTGCCTCACTGCATAGTACAGCATGCATGGGAAACCGTTTTCTGACGGTGAGTTCTTGAAATAAACTTCCTTACTGATGCCCGACACATTATTTGAAAACTTCCCTAATAATCAAATAATTAACAGAGTGAAAGGAATGCCAGCCAGCTAAACTGCTGTCAGGGATAGAATAATAGAAATGAGTGAATAAGTTTCGGAATAATTGAAAGCTAACTTGGATTAACTCCCAGATGTATGCAGTATGCTTTGATGAAACATGGATGTGACCTTACAAGCAAGGATAGCTGGGTTTTTTCCTGATTTCCTTGCTTAATGTGATGAGGTTGAAATTAGTTAAATTGTTGAGCATACGAACTACGACAACATGGAAAGATAATGAAGCTAATGGAGGAAGTGAAGTCCATTGGCAATAGTAGTATTTTTGATTTTTGTGAAAATGAAAATCCACATCCTGTTTCCAGTCATTTGACCTAGTCAGGAATGGAATGAATGAAGCCCCCATCTAGCAGCGAGGACAGGAATTGTGCCGGCTGCCGAAGAAGTTTGCAGTTCAGCAGTTTAGCCGTTAAACCACGGAGGTGGTTATATAAAACCTACAGTATTAAACATTTTTATTAATATTACAATAAAGATTAATCCTTTCTACCTGCTGTAATTAAATTTATATTGAGTTAGGTTAGGTTTTATATTTTATTTGACGGGGCCCGAATTTTTATTTTGGCAGGCGGGCCCGTATTACCGTTGCCCCTACCCTTCTGACATATTGGGTTCTAGCCATTCTCCCAGTTACTGTAGTGTGTTGACTTTTTCAATCTGGCCCTGTTCCAACTGTAGTTCGCTGGGAGTGTCCCTGATGTTGGTGAAGTATTTTGTCTTTTCTAGAGATACCTGTAATCCCACCTTCGCAGCCTGATGATGATGATTATTATTATTATTATTTTATTTTACATAGTTATGCCCTACTCAGGAGCAAAGTTTTGAGATATAGATACACTCATTTTAAAAATTCACTCCCCTTTTCACACCCCCATTAATTGGATTTTCCAAAAACAATTAAGTACGTGTTTCTTTATTTTTAAAGGAGATCTCAAACACAAATTTTCAGGTCTGTAATTTCTTAAGTTTCTGAGATTTAAGTATCCTCATTAAAGGCATTCAACCCGTTTTTCACCCTTTTTCACCCCTCCTATTGGTATTTTCCGAAAACAAAAGTACGTATTTCTTTATTTTTAGAAGAGATTCTAAATGCCAATTTTTAGATCTGTAAACTTTTAAAGTTTTCAGATATAGATACACATATTTCAAAAATTCACCCCCCTTTTCACCCCCTTAGCGACGGAATATCCAAAAATCCTCCCTTAGCGAGCACCTACATTGTAATATAAATGTATCCTCAAAATTTCATTTCTTTATGTCCAGTAGTTTTGGCGCGGCGATGATGAATCAGTCAGTCAGTCAGTCAGTCAGTCAGTCAGTCAGGACAAGTTACTTTATATATATAGATTATATCTTCCTAATATTTCTTTCAGTCTATTTTCAACTCTACACCTCCAATCAGCTCCTTCTTAATACGTGTTAATTAGTTCTTACTTCGACCTTCAGTCTCAATTTCTTACAATACATTGTTCATGAAACAAAATTCCATTAAAATTCTTACATTAACAATAATGTTTCGCATTTCATAACTTCTGACAAGTTCGTTAGTTTATATTTCCTTTCCACATGTTTTTGATATTTGAGGAGTAAACTCTATGATAATGTCAGCTCTTCTAATTAGGAAGTTACGCAAAGGAACATTTCACCATTTTCTTGCATCTTCATGACGTAAACAATCGATTATCTCCTCAGCGCCTTCTTAATCATTGAACTTGCAACGTTAAATCATGGCCTCCACCACGTATGTTATTGCTGGACCTAAATGTCACATGTTAGACTTGCTTTTTCCTGCCGCTGAAAACGTGAACTTTACTTACTGGCTTTTGCTTATACATTAAATGATATTTCATGACTAAGTATCCGATGACCACGGGTTTCTGAGCTTATGAATCTCCGTCCTCATTTTCTATCCATCCAATTTGTCATTTAAACGAGTGAGTTATTCCGGCTATCAGACGCAATTAGACGTATAACAACTGGTCGTATAGCTGCTGGACGTATTTTTCCGAGTACTTTTCGTTGTTTTCTTCTTAGCATAACCTTCAATGGCTCTACAACTGATCCACATGCCATTGAACGATTATAATATAGTGCTTCATGCTTGATTACAGTGTTATAATGTTTTAATTTTGCATTTCGGAATATATATTTTTTATTATATCTGCTCCAAGTGAGTCTGTATGCTCTTTGTAGTTTGGATACACTTTCTTTGCTTCACGATTTAGTTCTGAAAGTTGTATGGCTTTTCCCAGGTATTTGAATTTAGATATTATTATTATTACTATCCTGGGTTTCTTCTCACGCATCGAGACATTAAGAATGCGTCCCACCTCCGACAGGTAATAAATACAACGTCTACAGGTGCGTTCTCTAATATCTCGTGGTATATTTTAAAACGATGCACATCGTTAAAATAGTCGACCTCCAGGTTTCGATGCCAACTCCGATATTCCATATTTTTAGCCTCTCTCACTATGCGTGGGATTTTCTGTTTTCTTGGCCAACCTGACACGTTACGTATTTGATATGATGGCCAATTACTACCGGTTATGATCCGGAGACTTCTAATTTCACGATGCTTGCACAGAGGACGGCCGACATACATGGTGACACTGGTAGTACCCGGTGCTCAAGAGGGAGAGCATGAGAGAACTTCCTAAGCAGAGATTTCCGGTGTTACACGTTATCTTGATACGGATCGGGTTTTGTTTCATGGTGACAGCGATTACTTACTTCTAAGAGTCCACAATGAAGTTTTTAGGGAGAGTTATGGAGATTTTAAAAACCTGTGCCATTATGCGGGGCGTTACCCAGATATTTAAAAAATGCTAATACTGATTCAATTATATCATAACAAATTAAGTTACCAGTCAAGCTACAACTTGCTTTACATCGCTCCGACACAGATTGGTCTTAAGGCGACAATGGGATAGGAAAGGGCTAGAAGTGGGAAGGAAGCGGCCGTGGCCTTAGTTATGACACAGCCCCAGACTGTTGTGAAAATGGGAAACCACGGAAAAACATCTTCAGTGCTGCCGACAGTGCGGTTCGAACCCACTATCTCCCGAATGCAAGCTCACAGCTACGAGCCCCTACGGTAATCTGCGTCGATTGTTTCTTCTGAGAGAGGGTTTAGTTTAATGAACCTAATAAAGAAAAAATGAGTTCATAATAAGACAGGACATCCTTGATCATTTAATGTTCAGGTGATGTTGATGATGATGATGATCCTTGTTGTTTAAAGGGGCCTAACATCTAGGTCATCAGCCCCTAATGGTACGAAATGTAATGACAATCTAAAAGTCCACAATCATCCACTGACCAGAATTCAAAACGTGATGATGAATGGATGAATATTAATTTAAAACAATCAGTGGATCCGACCCGCAATGCTCCACCTTGCCAGAAATTATCTTAAAACAATAGTATTACTGACCAAGAGACTGCTTGTAAAGCACAATCCTGAATCGATGGTGCTTTTTGTCTAAAGGGGTCCAAAATCCAGGTCAACGGCCGCTCATAATGGTACTTGTTGCTAGTAAAGTAGAACCATGGTATTTGTCATGTTGCGGTACTTATCAAAAGTAGCGTAAAATATCGGTGTTCCACACCTTATGGTACTGCTCGTAAGTATTGTATATCGCACAGGTAACGCAGACCTGTGATGTTTCTCACATAATGGTGCCACTCATAGGCAACGCAAACCCAATGTGTTCCTCAGATAGGTGTACTAATGACGTGCGCCGGTATTCTCGTGGTGTTCTTCACATAGTAGGTACTAACCACAGGCAACGCCCAGACCCGTGGTGTCTCACACAGTGGTACTAATCACAGATACTGTAAACCCACAGTGAACCACTCTCTGCTGCTACTGATCACAAAAGTATTGTATACCTAAAATAGTACTACTCGCAAGTAAATGTGAAACACGGTGTTCCCCGCGTAATGGTACTAATCACAACTAGTTTCATGGTTATAATACAATCATCCCTTGGTCGCTCCTTTTAGTTGCCTCTTATGAGAGGCAGGGGATACCGTGGATGTATTCCTCGTCTGCGACCCCCACCCACGGGCAGCAGAGGGAGAGAGAAGACATACAAAAGAAGGGATCCGTCACTTCGAAAAATGAAGTAACGGACGAAGAAAGGCAAGGGCCACGAAGGGCGTGAAAATGAAAGATTCCCTAGGCTTCGAATGCTCTGATCCATTCAGAACAGTGAAGAATTGGCATTTTAGTGCTCAAACTGCAAGACATGTGCATGAAATGAAATGTCGTATGGCTTTTAGTGCCGGGATATCCCAGGACGGGTTCGGCTCGCCAGGTGCAGGTCTTTTTATTTGACTCCCGTAGGAGACCTGCGCGTCGTGATGAGGATGAAGACAACACATACGCCCAGCCCCCGTGCCATTGAAATTAACCAATTAAGGTTAAAATTCCCGACCCGGCCTGGAATCGAACCCGGGACCCTCTGAACCGAAGGCCATTACGCTGACCGTTAAGCCAACGAGTCGGACAAGACATGTGCTTGGACACCAAAAACGCTTCACTTACTTTGCATTTGAGGGACGGCTTCTACGCGAAGTTAAATCTATACACCAGTAACTATAATCTCAGGCTAAACGATGTGTATAGGCCTATGAATCACAATGCATTTGTAATATTGCAGCGCCCAGTTTTCAGAACTGGTGCCTAGAACAGGAGAATATAGTTCGAGCCCTGTCTATATCACAAGATTAGTATTAAACAATGGCAAGATGATATTCACATAAGGAGATAAAGGCTAGCTTAGTAATGAACTCGATGGATGAAGCAGTTTAGGGAGTGAGATCAAGCCAGTTACTTAGGAGAAGAGGAATAGCCTAGTCCCAGTGATGGAGAGGGAAAGAAGCAGAGGAAGACATAGAAGACGATAGTTATATTCATTTATAATCACGGGTTCGCTTGTGGCGGTATTCATGAAAATTATATTGATAAATGTTTAGTTTTTCTCATTTATTGATTCAGATGTCTACACTACAATCCTGGACAACCCTGTCATTTTGTGATTCCCGTTGAAATAGTACTCACTTCTACAGAAATCTGGTAGTCAAATTGGAAATTGTCACTGACAGCACAGTCACCTCTAAGAGGAATAAATTCTGACAATTACCAGTTACCAGTCAATCAATCCATCAATCACCGTTGATCTGCTTTTAGGGGAGTCGGCCAGGCGGCAGATTCCCTACCTGTTGTTTACCTGGACTTTCATTAATTAATTTCGAAGAAGTAGGAGATTTATCTAACACCCACTTTGGTAAATTAATCTAATCTCTAATACCTAGCCTTTTATTAATTCATTTCAAAGAAGTAGGAGATTTATCGAACACCTCCTTTGGTACATTAACCCAGTCTCTAACTCCTCTTCCTATAAACGAATACTTTCCCTAATTTTTCCTCCTGAATTCCAATTTTGTTTCCTACATTTTAAACAGCACCGCTCAGCCTTATTCGTCTACTAATGTCATTCCATGCCATCTATCCACCGACAGATCGGAACATACCACTTAGTCGAGCAGCTTGTCTCCTTCCGCGTAAGTCCTCCCAGCACGAAGTTTAAAATATTTTCGTAATACTACTTCTTTTATCGGAGATCACCCAGAACAAATCGAGTTGCTTTTCTTTGGAATTTTCCCGTTCTCGAATCGAGTAGTCCTGGTGAAGATCCCGTACACTCGAACCATACTCTAATTTTTGTCTTACCAGTGAAATATATCTATGATCTTGCTGGTTTTTTGTGCGTTCTTCTTCACCCTAATCTTGTTTCTTATGAAAATCTTACTAATTACTTAATCTGGCAACGGTCGCGCCATTAGTGCAATTTAATGTGGTCGCGGTCCGTCACTATGACCCACAATTTTTTATTTAATTTAATACATCTTATATTTCATTAAAAAGCTCTTCTAGCATATCAATTAACGGTGTTTTTGTAAATGAAAATCCACAGCCCGTTTTCAGTCATTCGACCGGGTCAGGAATGGAGTGAATGAAGCCCCTATCTAGCGGCGAGGACAGGAATTGTGCCGGCTGCCGAAGCCTGTCACACTCCTCTGGGGCAATGATTAATGATTACGGTTATTCCCACAAGACCAATGTATAGCGGCAATCTTGAGCATTAGTCGCTGTGACAGCTTCTGCCCAGCATCGGTTATTCACGTAAGACCAATGTATAGCACAGAAATATTGCACTGGAATTATTTCTAGTTAAATGTAGCATGTGGACATACGAACATTTTCTATGAACTTTTGCTATACCGAAAATCTCAGAAAAATAATTAAAGTTACGAACTTCACAACAAGGTGATGCTTTTACAAAAAATGGAGATGATTGACAAATATACACTAATGCGGTTTCTTATTGCATTAAATCACTAGTTTAGGCACTTTCGAGGAAGCGTAGGCAAGTCAGTTTCAAATGGTTTCCACACATGTTCTTCTTCCGGATCGCATAGGTTTGGTAACTTTTATCCCAGTTCTGGGGCACAGAGTACATCTCTGTTTTCTTGGCACCTTGATCTGTTTGAGGTTCTTCCGGGGTTGGATAATCTTCTTTCAGGAGGTGCATTATTTGTGATCTTAACTTTGGCTAAGATTTCCAGGTTGCAAATGAGATCTCATGTAAGGAAGGGCCAGTTCCTTGGCAAGTTGCCTCCTTATGAGATGATTATCTTTGTTATTCCAAGCGTAGACGACTAATTAATTTATAGCCGTGACATTCATAAGATGAGGGAACGTTGTTAGTGGCCATCTGTTGGAGTCCTTCCCACAGAATGCGTTCCTACAAATATTGACAATATTGATAGAAAGCAATAATGAAATAACAAGTACAATTTACATTACATTCCTTCAGGAGGTCGTCATCATCATCATCCCAAGAAGTTTCTCACATCCTCAAAGTATGTCTTCCCTGGTGTTCCTCTTCCTTTCTTTCCTAGATTTTTCCTTCGAAGACGCTTACTAGGAAGTCCTTATGTCTCAGGATATGACCCACAAGTTATGTCTTCCTTCTTTCCATACCCTTTATCAGTCTCCGTTGTTCATTGATTTCGTTTAGAACATCTCGATTCGTCGGCTTTTTTTTTTTTTTTGAGGCCGGCATGTACTCGTGATTTTCCTTAAATCCACATTTTTTTCAGTTGCTTCCAATGAATCTCTTTCGTTTTTTTCCAACAGTCCAGCTCTCACAACCATGAAGTAGTACACTCCAGAACAGGGCCTCTCAGGGTGCACGCGCCCGTGCACTGCACGTTGACCAGAGTGCGAACCCCCACTCCTCTTTCCTTACATTTCTCTCACACGTTCGACCTGTCTTCGCCTTCTTCACCTTCCCCACTGATTCTCCCCTCACTGTGAAATGTTTATGTGCGGTGAGCGGAGACACTCAGTTGTATGAGACAATGTTACCGGTGTTGAAAACTTGTCTTTCAATGTGGTTTGAGCAGACAATTTTTATTCTCTATCTCTTCTTTTCCTTTTTCTTTGCAGTTATACCAGTAATATCTGGAACAAGGGAAGTGTTCACTTCCTTCGAAACAGGTTGCTCCATGATTATGTCGTTGTCTTGCACTTATCTATTTCATTGATAAACAAGCCGTGTACCACCGAACGCTTCGTCGCTCTCAACGCACTACACCATCGGAGTCTAGCCGAGTTGAGCCGAGTCGGACCGATGCACAGTGCACGGAGCTCTTGCGCCTCGGTTTGCACGCGTGACATTTTGGGAGTTTGAGAGGCCCTGCTCCAGACAAAGGATTTTACAAAAGCCTTTCTTGTTTTTAAACTTATATGGGTATTTGTAAAAAGACTTCTTTTATTTTGAAAATCATCTTCAGGGCTGTCGACAGTGGGGTTCCAAACCACTATCTCCCGAATGCAAGCACACAGCTGCGCGCCCCTAATCACACGGCCAACTCACTCCGTTCCAAGGATTTTAATTCTAGACTGAGAAGTAGAACGGGATTCACATGATACGAGATTTCTCAAGCTCTTAGTTACAGGAAGAAAGGGCACAGTGAGAAGATGACGCTACTGACCTGGTATACATAGACAACACTGGTAGCAGAACGTGGTTCACTTGATACAAGCTCTTAGTTACAGGAAGAAAGGGCACAGTGAGAAGATGACGCTACTGACCTGGTGTACACTGACGAACAATGGTTGTCATGGTATTTCTGAGTGCAAGGCATCGGAGACTGATCTTGCTATTTGCTTTACGTCCCGCCGACACAGATAGGTCTTATGGCGACGATGGGACAGGGAAGAGCTAGGAGTGGGAAGGAAGCATCCGTGGCCATAATTAAGGTACAGCCCCAGCCTTTGCCTTGTATGAAAATGGGAAACCACGGACAACCATCTTCAGGGCTGCTGACAGTCGGGTTCGAACCCCCGACTGATCTTGCAGCCCAGGCTCTGCGTCCCTCTCCTCTCGCCTCACCTAGGACTGCTTGCTGCTGAGTGTCTTGAGAGGTGCGGGGACTGGGGGGATATGTGTGATAGGCTTCGCTCCGTCAGATCGCCATTGCTAACTAACAACCATCGTATATACTTCCTCAACTCACACTCATAGATAACAGAGTGCTCGTATTTCAGTCCCTTGTAGGAAGACACTGCAGCGCTGCTGTTAAAGGAGTAATGTAGTTTTCTTTTTATAGGTAGATCTTCTAAAATGAAATGCAATCTTTGAGGTTTAGTGTTCTCTTTTGTTGGTTGGAATCGAGCCCGTGAGCATGGATTGGACACCACGAATGATCTCCCGAGAAAGCTAAAAGAAACAGTGAACGACGGGCACAACTGGTGTAAAATTCAAAAATTGCATTTAATAATAATAATAATAATAATAACCTCACAAGATTACCAGAAAATCGACTGTCAAAAAGAATATTAAATTATGTTAGCTCACTTAAGAATTCAACACCTTGGCTGGACGAACTTCGAAAGGACCTCAGAAACGCAAACATATGTGCAACAGACATTTTAGAAAGAGACACCTTCAGACACAAAGTCAACAAGTGGGAAGTTACATCAGAGCAACCACAGCAAGGACGGTGCAGACCGAAATGGTCGGAAGAACGTAAACAAGCCTTCTCAGAGAGAATGAAAGCCTATTGGAAGAACAAGAAGAACCCAAAGAAAGCTTGGTTGAGTTGTTTGCTTAACGTCTTCCATTATTGGGAGAATACGCTAATAATAATAATAATAATAATAATAATAATAATAATAATAATAATAATAATAATGCATGGCATCTGTATAGTCTTGGTGGTGACATAATAAGGATGAAATTCACAGTCCACAAGCCAGTGGAATTACCTAACAGCACGAGGGTGTTGATTCTGAGAATTGAACCGGGTCATCGCACCAAAGGCAAGCATTCTATCCATTTAAACTCAAAGCCGGACTTTAATTTTCTAAGGACTTTAATTTGCTAAACCCTAGGCTACCACCTCCACTGATCAGTTGTTGACTATTGGCAGTAGCAGAGGCCAGGGCAGTAGCTTGTGAAGCAGCCTGGATAACACAACAGGCTTTTCTATTGGCTATCGGCTGCAGCTCAAAACGCTTAACACTTGTTCACTAAAGCAACTTTCAAGAAGGGGTAACCTAAGCCTAGTGGTAGCCCACCATTCGTGATTCGATCTGTCCATCCCACCTTCAGCATTCTTCTGTAACACCACATTTCAAAAGCTTCTATTCTCTTCAGTTCTGAGCTGGTTACCGTTCACATTTCACTTCCAGACGCAAGTCTTCAAAAGCATCTTTCTAATTTCTATATCAATATTCAAAGAGAGGAAACTTATTTTCTTAATAAGAAAGGCTTCCCTTGCTTGTGCTAGTGTGGATTTACCAAAAATGTATCCATGTTTAAAATGACAACAGAAATTCAATCCTGTAAATCCATGTAGAAAATGGCGAGACGTTATTTGGGGACCGGTAATTCATATGTTCTAACTAATACGCTATTATTTTTTACGATTTCAGCAAATGAGTAATTTACCGGTACCTTAAACTTGTAAGGATAAAACAATCATTAATTAAGCAATCAATTTTCGTCAATCTGGTCACGTGACACTCCGATTATCCGCATGCAATCCGTCTGGGCAGTAGTCGACTCGGCAAGCCAAGGCCCGTAATGCGATGTACTACAGTTTGGTCACCCATCATCAGACAGTTAAGTAGCCCATGGCTCTTTGAGAAGGTTACGACACTGTTGCTGTAATCAGGACCGCCTTCGCAGTTACGGAGATAATATCATTAGCTATTCTTCCTGGTGAAGAAATGATACACCCTAATTGACGAAAATTTGTTGTCCACTTCCTTATGTTGTGACGTCAGCACTTCAACGTTTGATATCAACAAGTGTGCTGGGTAATTCCTTAGCCCCCTTAAGTTATTTTTCGCCTTTTATCTGAAGGTCTCCTGCGACACAGATAGCTAATATACGTCATAGGTCAAGGCACTATAAACAAAACAACACATTCTTAAGTTTTAGCGTCAGCTGTCCCATGGAATCTTTCGAGGTGATATTTAACACGCTGATCGTTTCGGTTGAATCGGAGAAATTTTAATTGAACTTAACTTTTTGGCGAGAAACCAACGCAGTGTTATAATTAATCGCTGATAATTACCTGTCGATAATCTTGCGTTTGCATTGTATACGTAATTATGTTTGGTTTTGATGCGATACTACAGATACAGGAACACATTAGCAATCCTGGCTTTACGTCTGATCTTAGAAGATCGAATTAAGAAGGACAAAGCCGCGTACATGGCGTTCGTACATCTAGAAAAGGCATTCGATAATGTTGATTGGACCAAGCTATTTGACATTCTGAAGGTGATTGGGATCAGATACCGAGAACGAAGAATTATCTACAATCTGTACAAAAATCAGTCTGCAGTGATAAGAATCAAGAGCTATGAAAAAGAAGCATTTTCAGGACTGCCAACAGTGGTGTTGAATGCAAGCTCAGAGCTGCGCGCCTCTAACCGCAACGCCAAATCGCTTGATCTAATTCATTTATTCATTAACTCAACTGATATTGGCGTTAGGAAGGGCAGCCTGGCGTAAAATGTGCTAAATACCTTCATCTGACCTCATTCCCGAACCCGTGTCAGGAAACAGTACTACTACTACTACTACTACTACTACTAATAATAATAATAATAATAATAATGATGATAATAACTACTCTTACAGTTTTCAGGGACGCCGTGGTGCCGAAATTTAGTCCTGCAAATTTTTTACGTGCTAGTATATCCACCGGCACGATGCTGACGTATTTGGGCACCTTGAAATACCAACGGACTGAGCTAGGATCGAACCTGGCACGTTGGGGTCAGAATGACCAGCGCCTTGATTGAAAGGTCAGCGTCGAGGCCTTGGGTTCAGAGGGTCTCGAGTTCGATTCCCGCCCGGTTCGGGGATTTTAATCACCTATGATTAATTCTTTTGGCTCGGGGACTGGATATTTGTGTTTGTCCAAAAATTAACCTCTTCATATTCGCGCAATACACTTCACTACCAACCACCAGAGAAACACGCAATAGTGATTACATCCTTGCACATAGGGTTGGCGTCAGGAAGGGCATGCGGTCGTAAAAGCGGGCTATATCCACATGTGCGACACAGTTCGAATCTGCGACCCCACAAGGTGTGGGAAGAGCGGTATTATATTATATTATATTATATTATATTATATTATATTATATTATATTATCATGGAAAGGCGTTAAAATTACATGTAGAGGTTTAAAACGAGTTTTTTAAATTTGATATTTGTTCGTGGCGTCGACCTCTGTAGATCTTTTGCCACTACTTTCACGATATGATAGGAACCTGCGTGTAGGTGTAATTGTGGAAGTGTAGAGTGTTGAATGTGAGGAAAGGAAGGTTAAGGACGACACAAACACGCAGTCCCCAAGTCAGGGATATTAATCATTCACAATTAAAAACCCCTGACCCGGTCGGGAATCGAACCCGCGGCCACCGGGTTACAAGCGGACGCGTTGCCCTCTACACCGCGGGGCCAGACTTCAATCGTGTTCAATTTCATCAACTTTTTTCCTTACATTTTTCACTACTCGCGCGCCTTTGTTTCAATTCGTGCCTGTGGTATTCCGACAATGCTTCAGTCTTTTAGAATACGACGATTTTAAGGATCTCCGGTACGTACTAGCGGTAGAGCTGTGGAACATCAACGGGTGATCCTCGGTGCTAGAAGGCCTTGACGTAGTCATGGAAGTACGTTACGAATTCAGTGAGTCATATCATCCAAAGGCAGCTGTAGAGTAATGAGTTAACGTTCCCATACAAACTGGACATAGCGGGATACAAGCAGCTTGCTAATAACCGCCAGTGATATGACTGGAGTGTTGTTTACGAACAGACAGCGTGTGGAGGAATACTGCCGCGCTGATCGGAGTTCGTCACTCCTCTCCGACACGCACTCAGAGGCTTCCTCTGTTAATCCGTGATAGAATGTCAGCCTCTGAATCCTAACATCATTAGTTCAAACCTAGCAAGGACAGTCGGATTTTCGAGGTACGGACAACAGCACGGCTGTCTCTAGTTGTGGCCTGACCCATCACTATATTGCAAAGTCTCAGGGATAGGGACAAAATCAAGGTCCATCTACATGTATTTAAAAACAATGATGAATGTTTGTTCACCTACATCACTTATCATTTAAGAAGTCAATCAATACATGTCAATAAATAATTATTTATTATATACTGCATTAGATTGGCTGATGAAATTAGGCCCATCTGTAATTTCCTATTGTTTTTGCACTTGCCTAACAAGGCAAGGGCGCTCACCCGGGAATCACCGATCTTACGTCAAATGAGCCAAGAATAGCAGTTTCTTTCTTTCTTTCTTAATCTGTTTACCCTCCAGGGTTGCTTTTTCCCTCGGACGTAGCCAGGGATCCCACCTCTACCGCCTCAAGGGCAGTGTCTTGGAGCGTGAGGGGGATACAACTGGGAGGGAAGACCAGTACCTCACCCAGGCGGCCTCACATGGTGTGCTGAACAGGTGCGTTGTGAGGGAGGTGGGAAGATTGGAAGGGATAGACAAGGATGAGGGAAGGAAGCGACTGTGGCCTTAATTTAGGTACCATCCCGGCATTTGCCTGGAGGATAAATGGGAAACCACGGAAAATCACTTCGAGGATGACTGAGGTGGGAGTGGAACGCCCTCTATTCAGTTGACCATCCGAGGGTGAGTGGACCCCGTTCGAAACAACCCTGAAGGGTAAACGGATTAAGAAAGAAAGACCAAAACATAAAATTAAACGAAAATAAAAAATGATATAGAAATTTTAAAAGTCAAGGTTGCATTCGAACTCGGAAACTTCAATTCCCACTGCCATTGCGCTAACGACTACGCCGCGCCGCCGGAATAAGACTACAAAAGCTTGATGACCGTTTTTAAACGTTCAATTTTGAACCAAATAAGGCCCCATTTGCAAAAACACTCGAACAGGGCTAAACTACAGTATTTTATAATCAAGGGCAAATCCTCAAAATTTGAACACTTTGCTAGAAAACTACATGGTGACCTTCCCTTGTAAGCTTAGCTCTTTTGTTGTCACCATACATGATCTTCATTTTCCGGGATAGATCTGTGACATAGGCTAGTAATATACTCCGTGTTTTCAAAAAGTTATTTGAAATCCTGTTTTTTCAGCTGTTTCCTTGAGGAATTCAATCTGTTTAATTGCAATTTTGTAGGTTCTCTGCAGAAAACACATCATAAGCAAATGCCAGGAATCCAAATTTAAGCCTGTCCTTTTGTGATCTGATGTAATTCCATTTGGAAAGTTTAACTGATTAATTTATTTTTGCCCTTCCCTGATAACTTTCTCTAAAACACAGTTGAAAAGATTGGAGAGATACCATCCCCTTGCCTTAAACCTGTTTTAATTTCAAAAGGTTCTGGTAGTTCTTCCAAAAATGTAATTGGAAATCTAATCACCTAACCAAAATTCTTTACGCACTTCTATTAATGTGTTCCGATCTATGGAATCTTATGCCTTTTCGAAGTTCATAAATGTCAGTATCACTTCCTTGTATGTTGATATAATGTCTTCGTTTTGATTAAGGTCTTAATGATCGTCCTTTCCCAAAGAAGTACTGATATGCTCCTAGCTGTTGATCTCTATCCTACGCTGGAGTGCTATGGAAACTATCTTGACTTTCACCTTCTCACTGTGCTGCCTCTTCCGTTCTTCTGACCACTTTGTACCAGTCCCGCTGCTTGTTTTCATCATAAATGTGTGTTTATTTACTGCGACTTACCAATTTTCCGTGATGTCTTCTCGATGTTCAATTCTTTCTGGTCCTCTCTAGTTTCCTCGAACCGATTTATTCTCCTATTTTTGGGGAATTGATTAAATTGAATAACCTTCTTGTGAGTATATTGTTAGCCATCCTAAATATGTGTTCAAAAATTTCAAACTTCTCTTCCGTATAGTATTGATGAAACAATTTTTGTTCGCCTTTTGATCCAAATTCCATTTTCTTGTGTGAGTCGGAAACTTTTCATAAGAATTTTACGTTCATGCTTTTCAACATCTGAAATTTTAGAATGACCTCCTAAAGTTAAGATTTCTGACGCATATAGAGCTTCCGGTAGCATAAATGTTTTGTAATGTTGCAATTTAGCATTACGTGACACAATTTTATTATTTTAGTGATCCCATGTTAGTCTGAAGTATTGAAGCCCTTTCTGTATTGGCCTACCAGTCTAATCCCGACGGAAGAATTATTTCGCCAAGGTATTTAAAAACGATAACCGTGAAAGTGTCTTACTTGCACTTTTACTGAACATTCTGCATATACTCGGTTTTCTCGAATGATATCTGAAGGACTACCTATGATGCTATTCTGTGTAATATATGTATATTTCAGTGCCTGGTTAGATGGAAGAGAAGGCCTGAAGGCCTTAATCTTGCCAGGCAAAATAAAACTTTACTAAAGTTCCTCAATCTGTTACTCAGCTGCTTCAACGAAGGGTGCTAGGATTGCAAGATGGTTTTATATAAAATCAAGTTAAAGTTGTTATAATTATTAAGATCATAATGATTATTATTAATACCTTGAGGATTGCAATCGATAAGATAAAGTGATAGTGTGCGGAAGTAATTCCCACTTAAAGAGATCGTAATTCATCTGGAAAGGAAAACTGGTTTTAAACTATGTTCTGGTCGTACTTGGCCTTGAAGACCAGCTCGTTCCCGGCTTGGAGTAGATATAAAAAGAAAATAATTAATTCAACCTTCTCTAACGAGTCATTTAGTAGAGAACATTAGCTTTCTGGAAAGGACATGGTCACTTTTATAGCGTGCTCCTTGCGGATAACTGTACGAATAAAAAATTTTAAAAAGTTTTATTTTTGGATGATGGTTATTTCCGATGCGAGCACGATCTGTTGCATAACGCGGTCGTGGTGATTGTAGCTTGTTACTTCCTGTAGAGCGGAGTAGGTTTCCTCTCGTGAGTGAAGATGATATCGCTGTTTTTTGTGTGCGGAGGTCGTTATTTGTGTTCTCATTGCTTGGGCCTTTACGTCGCACCGACACAGATAGGTCTTATGGCGACGATGTGATAGGAAAGGCCTAGGAGTTGGAAGGAAGCGGCCGTGGCCTTAACGTACAGCCCCAGCATTTGCCTGGTGTGAAAATGGGAAACCACGGAAAACCATCTTCAGGGTTGCCGATAGTGTGTTGTCATTGCAGTGTTTGTAATTTTTTAAATGGAAGTACAGTGGTCTGCCGCTGAATTAAGTGCAGAGTATTCTCGATTTAATAAAAATGAACATATCAGAGGCCTTTACAATAATTTGCAATGTACTGTAATGTTATAAAACAAGATCTACATAAATTTCTACGCCAAACAAAAAGGCATAGAATCATGGAAGTGTTTTTGGGCTTAGAAGACGAGAGAGCTGTAGTTCGCCCTCTTAGTAGCCTCTTACGGCATGCAGGGGGATACAGATAATGCATCCTTTGATTCCACCCACAGGGGAGACAAAGAGTATGGAAGAAGTATGCAGTATCATGATGCACGTCCAACAATATGGCAGCTGATAAAGCACATAATATTCCCATGCCACGTCACAAGATAGCCCCAGCTATCAAGATCTGCGTCCAACAATATGCCAGCTGAGCCATCATACAACATTCCCATGCCACGTCACATTATAGCCCCAGCTATCAAGATCTACGTCCAACAATATGGCCGCTGATCCATCATACAACATTCCCATGTCACGTCACAAGATAGCCCTACCTATCAAGATCTACGTCCAACAATATGGCAGCTGATCCAGCACACAACATTCCCATGCCACGTCACAAGATAGCCCCATCCATCATGATCTACGTCCAACAATATGGTAGCTGACCCAGCACACAACATTCCCATGCCACGTCACAAGATAGCGCCACCTATCAAGATCTACGTCCAACAATAAGGTAGCTGATCCAGCACACAACATTCCCCTGCTAAGTCACAAGATAGCCCCATCCATCATAATCTACGTCCAACAATATGGTAGGTGACCCAGCACACAACATTCCCATGCCATGTCACAAGACAGCCCCACCTATCATGATCTACGTCCAATAATACGGCAGGTGACCCAGCACACAACATTCCCATATCACGTCACAAGACAGCCCCACCTATCATGATCTACGTCCAATAATACGGCAGCTGACCCAGCACACAACATTCCCATGTCATGTCACAAGACAGCCCCACCTATCATGATCTACGTCCAATAATACGGCAGCTGACCCAGCACACAACATTCCCATGTCACGTCACAAGATAGCCCTACCTATCAAGATCTACGTCCAATAATACGGCAGCTGATCCAGCACACAACATTCCCATGTCACGTCACAAGATAGCGCCACCTATCAAGATCTACGTCCAACAATAAGGTAGCTGACCCAGCACACAACATTCCCATGTCACGTCACAAGATAGCGCCACCTATCAAGATCTACGTCCAACAATAAGGTAGCTGACCCAGCACACAACATTCCCATGTCAAGTCAGAAGATAGCCCCACCTACCATGATAAACGTCCAACAATATCGCAGCTGATCCAGCACACAACATTCCCCTGCTAAGTCACAAGATAGCCCCACCTATCATGATCTACGTCCAACAACATGGCAGCTGACCCAGCACACAACATTCCCATGTCATGTCACAAGACAGCCCCACCTATCATGATCCATGTCCAACAATATGGCAGCTGACCCAGCACACAACATTCCCATGTCATGTCACAAGACAGCCCCACCTATCATGATCTACGTCCAATAATACGGCAGCTGACCCAGCACACAACATTCCCATGCCATGTCACAAGACAGCCCCACCTATCATGATCTACGTCCAATAATACGGCAGCTGACCCAGCACACAACATTCCCATGTCATGTCACAAGATAGTTCCACCTATCATGATCTACGTCCAGTAATACGGCAGCTGACCCAGCACACAACATTCCCATGCCATGTCACAAGATAGTTCCACCTATCATGATCTACGTCCAATAATACGGCAGCTGACCCAGCACACAACATTCCCATGTCATGTCACAAGACAGCCCCACCTATCATGATCTACGTCCAATAATACGGCAGCTGACCCAGCACACAACATTCCCATGTCATGTCACAAGACAGCCCCACCTATCATGATCTACGTCCAATAATACGGCAGCTGACCCAGCACACAACATTCCCATGTCATGTCACAAGACAGCCCCACCTATCATGATCTACGTCCAATAATACGGCAGCTGACCCAGCACACAACATTCCCATATCATGTCACAAGACAGCCCCACCTATCATGATCTACGTCCAATAATACGGCAGCTGACCCAGCACACAACATTCCCATGTCACGTCACAAGATAGCCCTACCTATCAAGATCTACGTCCAACAACATGGCAGCTGATCCAGCACACAACATTCCCATGTCACGTCACAAGATAGCGCCACCTATCAAGATCTACGTCCAACAATAAGGTAGCTGACCCAGCACACAACATTCCCATGTCACGTCACAAGATAGCGCCACCTATCAAGATCTACGTCCAACAATAAGGTAGCTGACCCAGCACACAACATTCCCATGTCAAGTCAGAAGATAGCCCCACCTACCATGATAAACGTCCAACAATATCGCAGCTGATCCAGCACACAACATTCCCCTGCTAAGTCACAAGATAGCCCCACCTATCATGATCTACGTCCAACAACATGGCAGCTGACCCAGCACACAACATTCCCATGTCATGTCACAAGACAGCCCCACCTATCATGATCCATGTCCAACAATATGGCAGCTGACCCAGCACACAACATTCCCATGTCATGTCACAAGACAGCCCCACCTATCATGATCTACGTCCAATAATACGGCAGCTGACCCAGCACACAACATTCCCATGCCATGTCACAAGACAGCCCCACCTATCATGATCTACGTCCAATAATACGGCAGCTGACCCAGCACACAACATTCCCATGTCATGTCACAAGATAGTTCCACCTATCATGATCTACGTCCAGTAATACGGCAGCTGACCCAGCACACAACATTCCCATGCCATGTCACAAGATAGTTCCACCTATCATGATCTACGTCCAATAATACGGCAGCTGACCCAGCACACAACATTCCCATGTCATGTCACAAGACAGCCCCACCTATCATGATCTACGTCCAATAATACGGCAGCTGACCCAGCACACAACATTCCCATGTCATGTCACAAGACAGCCCCACCTATCATGATCTACGTCCAATAATACGGCAGCTGACCCAGCACACAACATTCCCATGTCATGTCACAAGACAGCCCCACCTATCATGATCTACGTCCAATAATACGGCAGCTGACCCAGCACACAACATTCCCATATCATGTCACAAGACAGCCCCACCTATCATGATCTACGTCCAATAATACGGCAGCTGACCCAGCACACAACATTCCCATGTCACGTCACAAGATAGCCCTACCTATCAAGATCTACGTCCAACAACATGGCAGCTGATCCAGAACAGAACATTCCCATGTCACGTCACAAGACAGCCCTACCTATCAAGATCTACGTCCAACAATAAGGTAGCTGACCCAGCACACAACATTCCCATGTCACGTCACAAGATAGCGCCACCTATCAAGATCTATGTCCAACAATAAGGTAGCTGACCCAGCACACAACATTCCCATGTCAAGTCAGAAGATAGCCCCACCTACCATGATAAACGTCCAACAATATCGCAGCTGATCCAGCACACAACATTCCCCTGCTAAGTCACAAGATAGCCCCACCTATCATGATCTACGTCCAACAACATGGCAGCTGACCCAGTACACAACATTCCCATGTCATGTCACAAGATAGCCCGACCTATCAATATCTACGTCCAACAATATGGCAGCTGATCCAGCACACAAGATTCCCATGCCATGTCACAAGATAGCCCCACCTATCATGATCTACGTCCAACAATATGGCAGCTGACCTAGCATACAACATTCCCATGCCATGTCACAAGATAGCCTCACCTATCATGATCTACGTCCAACAATAATGGCAGCTGACCCAGCACACAAGATTCCCATGCCATGTCACAAGATAGCCTCACCTATCATGATCTACGTCCAACAATATGGCAGCTGATCCATCATACAATATTCCCATGCTATGTCACAAGATAGCCTCACCTATCATGATCTACGTCCAATAATACGGCAGCTGACCCAGCACACAACATTCCCATGCCATGTCACAAGACAGCCCCACCTATCATGATCTACGTCCAACAATATGGCAGCTGGCGTAGCATACAACATTCCCATGCCATGTCACAAGATAGCCTCACCTATCATGATCTACGTCCAACAATATGGCAGCTGATCCATCATACAATATTCCCATGCTATGTCACAAGATAGCCTCACCTATCATGATCTACGTCCAATAATACGGCAGCTGACCCAGCACACAACATTCCCATGCCATGTCACAAGACAGCCCCACCTATCATGATCTACGTCCAACAATATGGCAGCTGGCGTAGCATACAACATTCCCATGCCATGTCACAAGATAGCCTCACCTATCATGATCTACGTCCAACAATATGGCAGCTGACCCAGCACACAACATGCCCATGCCATGTCACAAGATAGTTCCACCTATCAAGATCCTCGCCCAACAAAACTGTCGCTGATTTAGCACACCATGGCCTAAATTTTCGCAAGATACGTATTATTAGAAGAAAGTGTGGTACTTTTGGTGACGTTACCGTGTGTAAGGGGCTTTGCTCTGACCTAGAGGAAACGCCAGTCAAGGACAGTGGAAACTCGTTTAAAACACGGTGCCATTTGTATCTTCTGTATAGAGAAGGCAGTTTTCTAGCAGTCGGCGGACGCAGAGTGGATCTTGGCTCACAAGTGGCCACGGCTGGTACGTGGTCCGACAACTCTGCACTCCGACCAACCGAGCAGAAGACGGGTGGCCGCGGCTCTACCATGGCTCTACGCCTGTGTATTAGTGAGACGGAGACAGGCTGGTCCCCAACGTCGACTGTCCTGAGAGTGGTTTTCGATGGTTTTCCATTCTCGTGTACTAAGGCGAGTGTCGGGACAGTTCCTAGTATAGGCGGTGGCCACCAAGCCGCTCACTGTCTCCGAACATCTCCTTCACGGATACAAATCTCCTGGCCTGAGAGATGGCGTCACCGTCTAGGAGGCCCACCTCCCCCATCAGGGGAGGAATGAAAAATATATAGTAGTAGTAGTAGTAGTAGTAGTAGTAGTAGTAGTAGTAGTACAGGGTCTTTATTTATGCTTGGCAAGGACTTTCTCGCTCGACCTTGGCCACCGATGACAGGCCGCTACCGGCCGCTGGTTTCCGGCACTTCCTGCAGTTGCTGAGAGCTGAGCTCCGAGATAGTAGGGTGTTCAACGAAGCTACTGCGTACTGTATGTCGTATTGTATAGTGTTTTATTGTGATTGTGTTGTAATGTATGTGAAATATTCGTTACGCGAACGTGTATATCTGCACAATACTTACATTAAGTGCACAAAATCGTGCGCTAGCGCTAGGACAAGACAAAAGTTTCGAGCGAAATTTCCAGGGAGACAATTTCCTATCAATCGGACAATAAAACAACTGGCCAAGAGATTCAAACGTACAGGTTCAGTAAACAATGAAAACAGACGTAAAGGTCGTTATCTCCTTACTGAAGCGTGTTTGGTACGAGGATCATAAGTAAAAATCTGTGGCCCCCTCGTAGCCCAGATTTAACGGCATGTGATTTTTATTTGTGGGGAATGTAAAAAAAAATGTAGTTTATGGGAACAACCCTCACACACTAAACTTAAAGACAAAATAACAGCTGTAATTTCATCCACCAGTGCTGAAGAACTAGTTAGGGTAACCGAAAACTTCATTAGGAGATGCCGATTATGTTTGGCAGCGCAAGGGGAACATTTTCAGCATAAACTGCAAAAATGATAAGTAAAATGCATGATAATAATTTTGAGCACCGTATTCTGCCGTTCATACGCACGCGCGGTAGTCGGCAACCGAACCGTCACTGGCGGCCAAGGTCGAGCGAGAAAGTCCTTGCCAAGCATAAATAAAGACCCCGTAGTAATAGTAATAGTAGTAGAGAGTTCTGGCACACGGTAATACCGCGAGGAAGAAGATGACGAACACTGGTTGCCTCGTTACCACGGTGTCTGTTTTCTGTCCCCCAAAATAGATGTCGCTAATTCCAGATAGACCCCAGACCCCCCCAAAAAATATAACGTTGTTAAATTACAGGATGAACCAAAAGTCCGTTAACATTTGACGAAGCAATATCTTGCGGAATATTGGAGGCGTAGAGGTAATAATTGACACACATAAGTGGCATGACATACGGTTTTATTGAAACCAAATTCAAGTTCGCAAAATGATCAACGGATGGCGCTGGACAGCAACACGTCAGGGACAAAGCCTGGGGTGTTTACCGACACGAACAAAGAGTGCACAAACAGGCGAAAAGATGGCGCTGCACACAACATGACAGTGATTCCGCATGAGAGCCGTGTGCGGTATAAAAGAAGCTGTCGTCAGAGAGAGAGCGTCAAATGAGAGTCTCTTGTCGTGGCATGTCATGCTTGGCCTCCCCGATCTCCGGACCTCAATCCGTGTGATTATTGCTTGTGGAATTACCTCAAGTCGCAAGTCCACCGCGATCATTCGTCCTCGTTAGGCATTCTAAGAGACAGCATCGGACGGCAATTTCTCACCATACCTACGGATATGCTGTACACAACATTGACCCTCGACTACAGGTATTGTTGATGAATGACGTCCGACATGTTGAGCGTGTGTTGTAAAGAACATCGTCCTTGCTAAACCTCGATTGTTATGCTTGTATATCGTATGAAGCGGCACCTCTTGGCCGTTTTCTGTACTTTATTTTGGTGTCAATAAAATCCCATGCCATGCCAATCATGTGAGTCATTTAAAGGACTTTTTGATCAACCTGTATTCCAGAAAATGTGAGATTAGATGGAAATGTTCTTATTTTGTTCCGTTCTCACTTTATAGACACGAACTTCTAGGAAGAACTATTTCATACAGTTGAACATCGATACGATATCGTGTGTTTTAACCCACCTTCATTTATTATCAGCTTTAGGAGAATTTGGTGTGCGATTATGAATCCTTTAGCGCACGAATGGTATTAGTTTCTCGCATATAAGAACTCTTACGTGACAGACGACTGAACTGGGATATCAACACTTGATCTACCACAGGACTACGAGAGACAACCGAAATTCTGCTTCATCTTGGTCTGGTCTTTCTGTGTCTGACAAAGCACCATATCTAAGAGGGTAAGGTGGAAGAGGAAGGGTAGGGGGTGATGACTAAACGTTAGGCCATTTTAACAAGAATCATTATCGTCATCAGAAGATCTTTAATTGAATGACTGATTGAATTATCACCCAATGTTAATTGTGTGAGCATATCATTTTCAGTAAAATGATTTTAAAAAAATGGCTTGTCTAAACATCTGAAATTCTCGACGCTTATCTCGAAAAATATTGTTCCTATATCTAGCAACTCTCCTCCTGATATTGCGATCACTCCAGCCCGGAATGTTAGGTACTGATAGTTTAGAACGCAACCTTATTGAAGCCTGTAACAGTATACTCCAGCAGCGGCTCCTGGGGGGAACTGGCGGAGGGGCACTACTTTTTCACAAATTTACGTACTCTGACAAATAAGTTTATGTGGTGTATCCCGTAAAATGGGATTAATTTGTTCTAACAGACATTGACTCAATCCATCCGCTGTCCTGTTGATTGGATTCATGAACCCCCAGAATCCTTCATGGACGTGACCGTCTAATGCATATCGAAAAACAAGTACCAATTGCCATTTGTTTGAAACATATGTTGTTTCATCTGCTTATATTGTAACGAATTGGGATTCCCCATTTTCTGAATAAATTTGTTCCCTACACACATTCAACATACAGTTGAGAAGTTCGTTCTGAATGGTCTTTGACGCACCTTTAAATACAGAAGCTTTTATAGCAACGTCTATTTATGCTGTAAAATGAATGAGACCTTTGAAAAGTCCAGGATTTAGAGAATTTCCTGTCTCATCATGACCACGAGTGCCACTTCAAATACGCCACAGAATTTTATGCACTGAATAATCCTGCGTAATATGTGCCTATTTTTCCTAACCTAATCATTGTGTTTGTTAATGGTTTGGTGATAAGCAGAATCCAGTTGAGTCACAGTATTAACTTTCCCTAGCACAGCTAATTCCATGCATGAATTTATATGTTGGGAGGAACTTTCGTGCTTTCTAATTTTTCTTTCAAGTGTCTGAGATCTGTTACTCCGGCTTTCGCCCACGTCAGGTCATGTCCTAATAACATGCACGGAAAACAGAAAAACACATTCCCTGAATCGCAGCCACACAACTCCACGTATTCTGTATAGAGCCCTGGCAGGAATCTACGTCGATATTCGCGCTCTTTATATTGTTCGACTTGTTCTAGTTGTAAATGGGGTGTTGGTCGACCGAGTGACTTTATCTCCGTCTTTTCAGTTAGGGACAGCTGAGAAAAAGGTCTATTTAAAATATTACTCACAGAATTCATTGTACGTAGCCTACAGGTTAATCATACCTGTGTGGTATACCTTAAGCGACTCTTCATAGGGATTCTATATATCCGCTCACAACACACGACAGATTTACTTTGAACGACACCACACTAAATATTACGAGATAGGATACTAATTTCATTATCCAGTAAAGCACTTTTATCAGACCGCAGATGACAGACTTGGAACACGAATTTGAAACGGATGTTCTGCTCGGCGCGATAAGCCTTCGCGTAGTTTCGGAATCGTAGCGGGCTGGCTTCGGCAATGACCCAATCTCCCATTCCGTGCATGTTAAAAAATAGTTAGTTCCACGCATGCGTGAACGAAAATTACCTAAGAAAGAGTCAACAGCTAAGGGCACAGGGCCAGCATGACCGGCCTGCGAAGAGCGCGCCGGAGGAAGCAAAGTACGTGTCTGATGAAAACATTGACGCACTAGCTGCATGCGGCACCTAATATCAAACTGAATGTATCAGCATTCAAATTGGCAGTGTTTATAAAACCATGCATTAACAGTTACTTAGCTGGAGGGGCACGTGCCCCTCTGCCCTTTAGAGCGAGCCGCTACTGGTATACTCTAGCCTGCGCAATGGTTGTGCTATGAGATTTTATGATTATTAGAGGTACGGCATATCAGAACCCCTAGAATTTATGTTACTCTTGCTAGATGAAGGAAGAGCGAGCAGGGCAGCACTTCCTAACAACCAAATTGGTTTGCATTCTAACATACTAAAAATCCACAGTCTGTTTCCAATATTGACCTGGGTCAGGAATAGAGTGGCTGAAGCACCATCTAGCGGCGAAGATAGGAACTGTGCCGGCTGCCGAAGCCTGTCACGCTCCTCTGGGGCAACGATTAATGACTGACAGATGAAATGAAATGATATTGAAGTGTGTACTGGAATGAAAGATGACAGGGAAAACCGGAGTACCCGGAGGAAAACCTGCCCTGCCTCCGCATTATCCAACACAAATCTCATATGGAGTGACCGGGATTTGAACCACGGAACCCAGCGGTAAGAGGCCGGCGCGCTGCCGCCTGAGCCACTGAGGCTTTGCATTCTAACCAATTGCTGCTTAAGAAGCCGGTGTCACAGCCACAGATTTTCCAGTTTTACGTGGAATTCGAACCACTGGAGAGTGGCTTTTCATTTCAAAAATCTTACATAGATTGGCCAAGATTCGAACCACGTTAACCTTTTGTGAGGAGCCAGTGACTACGTTACTCGGCTACCACGCTCCCTTCCCTCTGTGGGTGGGGGCGATAGAGTAACACCCACGATCCTCTGCCTGTCGTAAGAAACGACTAAGAGGAGTCCCAGGGTCTCTCAAGTTTGGAGCGTCGGTTGGCGACCACGGTGCCCTTAGCTGAGTCCTGAAATTGCTTCCACTTTCTTGTATCAGGCTCCTCCTTTCATCTGTCCTTTCCGACCTCTATAATAATAATAATAATTTTTTTGCTAGGGGCTTTACGTCGCACCGACACAGATAGGTCTTATGGCGACGATGGGATAGAAAAGGCCTAGGAGTTGGAAGGAAGCGGCCGTGGCCTTAATTAAGGTACAGTCCCAGCATTTGCCTGGTGTGAAAATGGGAAACCACGGAAAACCATTTTCAGGGCTGCCGATAGTGGGATTCGAACCTACTATCTCCCGGATGCAAGCACACAGCCGCGCGCCTCTACGCGCACGGCCAACTCGCCCGGTAATAATAATAATAATAATAATAATAATAATAATAATAATAATAATAATAATAATAATAATAATAATAATAATAATAATAATAATGTTTTTACCTCACTCCTATTCATTTTATTACGATTTTAAGAGACGCCGAGGTGCCGGAAGTTTGTCTCTCAGGAGTTCTTTTATGTGCCAATAAATATACCGACACGAGGCTGACGTATTTGACTACTTTCAGATACCACCGGACTGAGCCAAGATCGAACCTGCCAAGTTGAAGTCAGAAGGCCAGCGGCTCAACCGTCTGAGGCACCCATCCCGGCCGACTTCTCTTGGTTAATTCATCATCTTTTTCGACCCCGACAGTATTAGGTTTGCGAATACTAGGGAGTCTTTCATTTTCATGTCCTTGTCTTCCTTTGGCCGAAACCTGCATCTGTCGAAGTATCGGATCCTTTCCAATGCTTTCCTTTTATTATTGTTAATAGAGGACGGTTGCCCAGTTGTACTTCCTCATCACCACCACTCTCCGAATAAGTTATGTGACTAATATTCTTAAGGTGTGTTCCTAACAATCATGTCTGTGCAGCTGGTCCAAGTATTTCCTTTCACCATTTGATAAGATGCTTCTTATCCTTGTTCCTTGTGGGCTACATGATTCACAGCAAGAACATCTGTTTAGTAGCGAACAAACAGTTTACTTGGCTGCCTCAATCACTGTCGCACTTGTATGCTACGGAATAATAAATCTACTCTGGTAAAGATAAGCCATTATGCAGTGTGCAGTACTCTGCTCTCAAATGTGTATACTGAAGAAAGAAGAGGAAAACTACTCTAAGTTCTTCTTATTCTTATGCCGTATCCGTCACTGGATATTCGTTACCATTCTGGCTATCATAGTCTTGCTGGTAGCTGCGTGGAACAGCGTGATGGTCGTTTGTTCGAACCTATTTTACTACTTTGATCTTACACTCAATTCTCGATTTAACGTAATCGGATCAACCGCGTTGTGGCTTAACCGCGATATCGATGTCGTTCACCCAAAATAAAACTTGTATTTCCTTTAACTATAAAGTAGGTTACGATGACCTGAAACCAGTACATGAGGTTAAAGACCTCGGGATATTGTTAGACCGCGAACTCACCTTCACCCTACATATATAGAAGGTAATTGCTGAGTCATACAGGACATTAGGATTTGTGATGACGAATGTCAAAACTTTTAAACTCCTAAAAACCTGTATACACCTCTATAGCTCTCTTGTCAGACCCAAAGCGTTGTATGGAATCCAGCAAACAAAATATATATTGCACAGATCGAAAAATCCAAAAGAGAAATTTAAAATACATTAAAAACAACCGATAATTACCCACTCATTGCATACAACGTACTTCTCTTAAATTTTGAAATAGAAAGCTTGGAACTGAGGAGAGAAAAGGATGACATCAAGTTTCTGTACAAAACTGTAAATTCTATTATTGACAACCCTGACTGTTTATGCCTCTTGAGCTTCCACGTGCCCCGCTTTAAAGAAAGGACAAATATAACTTTTCATAATAAAAATATCAGAACAACAACAGTGCAGTTCAGAAAAATAATTCTTTAGAATTCTGTGTACCTCTAGACCTGTTTTTACAACAATTCGCCATCTCCGTGAAAACTCTCTAATTTTTAATGCTGATTTGAACCACAAAATGTATTATAAACATTCTACATTAGGCCCTATCCCATATATGTAATTATAAGTGTTAGAGCTACAAGAAAATAATAGTATAGATATGAAATTAAGATTTGAATTTTTAATTTTTTTTTATTTTATTTCTCGTAGAGATGAAATTAGATTAGATTTTCATTGTAAATATAATATTAGAATAGTTCAGATATTAGGCTATTAGACTAAGTCGAAGCATTAAAAAACACATGGAAACATTTGCCACTGTAATTGGGATTAGAAATCCTGGGGTGCGCAATAAATAAATAAATAAATAAATAAATAAATAAATAAATAAATAAATAAATGTCAAAAACACTAAAAATGCAGGAGTGTTAGGAGTTACAGTAATACAGAATTACAAAAGGGTCGGGATAATATTGCCAGGATGATGCTTTCATCACCGAAAAGCTTGTTTTCAGAAACTTGAGAAGCAAAATAAAGGAAAGTGTTCCTCGGTACAAAAGTAGAAAACCATGACCGATTTTTTTCAGAATCAGTAAAGTTGGGTAGTCTGAATATTTTTCTTTGCCGTTTAGTTTTAAGGAAAAGTTCTGTTTATTTTTCCATTTATTAATTGTGCTAAGTGCTACGTTTACTGCAAAGTACTGGGTAAGTTAATAAAAAACAGTACAGTAGTATTATTTACTATCATTTTAACTGTGCTTTCAGTACGCCTGTTCTATTTTTAACTTTTTTCGGGTTAACCGCGATTTTATTTATCCGGGAAGCCTTAACCTTACATACATTATCCCGGTTAATCGAGAGATGAGTATATATACCGAGTGTCCACGATTAAAGTTATGGGAGTCAGCGCGGTATACCACGGGCTGTAATGATCGTAGGAGTCTGAAATTTTGTAGATATGCTACCTAAGCAATGCGCTCGCGAACTATGCCACAAAAGTTATTAGTTGCAATTTTGCCACCAGGCGAAAATGTGGCGCTGTAAGCAATGGTAGGGGTCACAGGAAAAAAAAAAAAGGCAGGAAAGATGAAACACACGATAACGGTGGTTCTGGTCGTATGCTAGCCTTTAGATCAGACAGAGACCGGCCATGTCCCTGACAGACACGATCTTTCAAATATCCCTACAACCAGAAGTTACATGAATTTAGGTGATGGGACCTCCAAGGCCACGCATCTGGAAAATGCCTACAGATAATGCGGTCGTTACTGAAGTTTTCCCGAAGCAATTCTTTCACCTGGCAAGCGATATGTGGTGTTGCTCCATCTTGCATGAAAATAACGGTGTGGTCACAGTTCCGTTCCTGCAAAGGTGGAATCACGTGTTGCACAAGGAGGACCCTATAACGTGTGGATGTCACTGTACACCTAGACGAGGGGTCATCTCTTCAAAGAAAAATGGACCGAGAATGAAGGAGCTTGTGAAACTGAGGGCTACCAAGGCTATCAGTGAAGCCCAAACCTCAATATTGAGAATGATGGAAGTCTAAAACACATCTGACACATTGTTCCATTTACAAAACTTAAAGGAGATGATTTTCGTTCTGTAGCAGGTTCGATCAGCGATGTCGGCCACTTTGATTCCTGATTTTCCCAGGTCTTGGCGGATTTCCGTTGTCCACCTATTTGTTTTGATGTTTTCTGTAGCCTCAAGCAAGATTCTTGTCAGTCTGTTTTCTGGAAGGCGTTTGGTGTGTCCGCAAAGTTTCAGGCGTCTTTTTCTGATGTCGGCCGCAAGGTTTGAGAGTTCCTCGGTTTTTGTACTAGATTGCAGTCTGTATCCTTCGTCAGTCAGTTTTGGGCCGAGAATTATTATTATTATTCCATTTTAGTCACCTAAAACTAAAATGATCTTATCATCTAATTCTTCCCTTTCATTTATTGAAATACTAAAACTAGAACGCCCGATGGAGTCATTTTGACTCCTCAGTCATCGTTTTAGTTTGCCGTAGCCCTTAATTTTCCGAATTCAAAATATCTGTCCGGTGACTTTCCGTCATTAAAGAGGAGGATAATAAAAATACCTTGTATATTTCCCTTCATAAAAAGTACGCTTGTATTCTTCGAATTTACCTTAGACGCCCAATGGACTCCTAGAGAGATAGGCATACATGTTACTTTGATTTTGCTATCACCGTGTAGAACGTAACACTGTAATGGCTTAGTTCATTATTGTTTTGGATGACGTTACATTGTTGTGTTTTAAAACCGTTGCTTATGTCATTATACAGTACAAGGCCTTGAAATACAATGCCTCGCTGGTCGTGAAACCGGTTCCTGCACGGGTTCGTGATACGCATCGTTTTGCCGCTAGGTGCGCTCTTCCTAGTCATAAAATTGCGCGGGCGAAGTACTCATTCAAACAGGAGCGTGTTAAGACGTATTGTTGTATTCTGTGAGCTTTCTTGTGCTAGTGCGGGTGATTATAATTTAGTGGCTGAAATTAATGACCGTATTTACGTAATGCGAACATCGGACAATTCTTAAAAGACATGATTTACTGTAGTGTTCCTTACTGTAAATCAAAGACCGCAAAAGGATGTCGTATTTCACTTCACAGACTTCCGAAGGACGACGAACTTAAAAGTAAATGGTGTTTGGCAATTTTTCGTGAAGGAAATAGACTGAGATCTCTGTGGAAACCTAGCGTGCATGCTTTTCCAGGACACAAACAAATACCATCACATAAAGGAAGACCACATAAGAGGAAGGCTAGAGAAGTGGGAAATGAAGCTAAACTCTACGAGAAAATTGAACTTTACGTAGAATCAATCACATCTACAGCCAGCGAAGAGGACACTACACCTGTAATTACAGTATCAGTGAACCATGATATAAAACCACGGCCCAGAGAGATCTATTAAATTTAACAATACAGCACTAAGGTAGGTTTCAAACTGAAGAGAATAGTTAGAAAAAGTAGGAAACAAAGAGCACTTATAGTGAAGCAGACAAATACTACTTACCACTTTAAAAGAAAGGATTCATCAACTCAAAAATGAAAAAAAAATCAACATGGACTTGAGAGTCGACTAAATAAAATTACATAACTAGCTGAACAAGGTGATTTAAAAGCACATTTCTTGATTGAGCAGATTCAAGCCTTTTGTGAACAGAAGTGTAAATTTAGATCTCTTAATATTGTGCACCTACCACGCCAAAAAAAATTAAAAACTTACATTGGCCATTCCAGAGGAGCTAGGAATTACTTCTTTGGTACGAGCTCGTCTGATTGCAGAAAAAAAAAAGATTTACAGCACGATAATGAAAAGGTTGCTTCTCTCATCATAGATGAGATGGCAATAAAATCAAGGCTGGTCTACGACAGGAATTTGAATAAACTTCTTGGAATGACTGATGTACTGTGGAAAGATCCTGTCGGTATTGAAGATAAGCGTTCTAATAAATTGCACTACATTGTGTTCAAAGGTATTTCCACACATTACAGGATTCAGTGTCATATTATTTTACACACAGCAAACCTTTGAACAGAAAAGTGTTGAAGCTACGTTAGGCTAGGCAGTGATGTGAGATGCAAATGGTAACTCTGAACTGGAGACCAATTACAAAGACTATTTCTTAAGAATTAGCTTTTACGAGAATTCGGAAGATAGTGGGTTCGAATCCCACTGTCGGCAGCCCTGAAGATGGTTTTCCGTGGTTTGCCATTTTCACACCAGGCAAATTAAGGCCACGGCCGCTTCCTTCCCAGTCCGAGCCCTCTCCTGTCCCATCGTCGCCATAAGACCCATCTGTGTCGGTGGGACGTAAAGCCAATAGCCAAAAACAAAAAGCTTTTACATGTGTATAAACTGACTATAGATTCTCACAAACACTTCAAAACACCTTTGCAAATATGTATAAATTTGTGTTGACCATGGATCCATGCTACGACGACTCTTAACCTCAAATACTGATTGTAAACAGGTTTCCAAAAAGACATTAATATCATATTGACGGATTATTTGGAATATAACAAGAATTGATCATAAGCACCATTTAGAACACGTGGTTTCTCCGTAAGTATCATCATTAGCTATACATTAGCGAATTTTCACAAGCACTTGTCAGAAGATCCACGCTGAACTAAGAAGACATTCAAAACGTGTACCGGGCGAGTTGGCCGAGCGGTTAGAGGCGCGTGGCTGTGAGCTTGCATCCGGGAGATAGTGGGTTCGAATCTCACTGTCGGCCGCCCTGAAGGTGGTTTTCCGTGGTTTCCCCATTTTCACACCATGCAAATGCTGGGGTTGTATCTTAATTAAGGCCACGGACGCTTCCTTCCAACTCCTAGGCCTTACCTATCCCATCGTCGCCATAAGACCTATCTGTGTCGGTGCGACGTAAAGCCGATACCAAAAAAGAAAAAGAAAATCAAAACGCGAGTCTTAGAAAGGCGATCCTAGCGGGAGAAATTAAAACTGAATTCGGCGAACCCACTTCTCATTACTCATTTCCTGGCCTTGTATAATAACGCAAGCAAACTTTAAAACCATGGAATACAAACCCTGCTCAATAAAAATCTACAAGAATGATTGTGTGACCCTTACTATGTATCAAGGTAAGAGGAGGAAGAATGTGGTGCTTCACCAAGACGTAGACATCTCTGACAATGAGAAAAAAAATCACCCTCAATAGTAACAATGTTACGAGACAAAGTATGGTGTCGATGTAGTGGACCATATGGCCCGCAAGTTCTCTACAAGAACAGGAACAAGTCGGTGGCTAGTTTACTCTTTTCAGAACACGTCAGATCTGGCTGCAATAAATGCCTGGATTCTAAACAAGGAAAAATATTAGAGACAATGGCAAAATCAAAATTTCTGCAAAAGCTAGTTGAAAAACTGATACATCCTTACATGAATAGCAGAACAGCTGCCCACATGAAGCGAACAATCCGACAGTGGGTCATTGACAAAGTCCGGTCAAGTCGAGAAATGTCGCAAGAAGACGAGACGGTAGGAAAATATAGCGCATGCAATAAGGCAGTCTGTGTGTCTTGCACTGCCATCTGTACTAGGAAGTGCAACATTTCAATGGCCTCTAGTTGTGTGTTGAGCTGTTCAAAGTACAATGCATGTAACAATGTTCACAGAAAGGTTTCTGTACCAAGTTATTGCTCTAACTCATATTTTTAACATTAACATTTATTATGATTTAACAAAATGGTTGCTCATAATTTGATTGTTGCACTTATCTTTTATCTTGAAACCATGAGGTAAAATGACCGTAACGGGACATAAGTGTCCACACAATGGCCCCTCTTCAGTCCACAGAATAAAAAAGATGTTCATTTCTTATTAACAAACTATTTGTGGTAAGAGTTTTCTGTCCTGTTGGGCTTGTTGAAATGGTCGAGCATTCTTGAAATATGTTCGTTTTCGTATGGTATCTTAAGGGGGGAGACCCAGCTTAACAAAGGAGAAAAATAGGTTAATGTTCATTCGATTGTTAAATATGCTACAATTGTTGTTGACAATTGCTGCACATATCCCAGTGTTGACATGCTTCCTGGCAACCAGAAGCAACTTTAATAATGTCAGAATTTAATAATTTTAATATTTTAAAATAAAATATTCAAAATTTCCCGGCCTTTTTATAACAATATATCACTGTTTCCCTTATAAATTGTAAGTTTACTAGAATGTTCGTACTTTTCCTTTTTTAAATTGTGTATCAAAACTCCAGCTACAAAATGAACCCCAATTTATTTATTTATTTATTTATTTATTTATTTCGTATGGCGTTTAGAGGGTACAGAGAAACTATATATATGCACACTTAAAACTATATACACTTAAAGTAGATAAAACAACAATCGATGGTAATTAACTTATAATTTAATGTCCAGAGAATTTAGCCAGTTCACTGCCTCTTCACATGCCGCATGAAGTTCGTGGTATCCTCCCTGGAAGCGGACACGTCATTACAACATGGTGGACTGTCTGAGCCACGTCAACACAGTCGCAATGAGGGCTGGAAATTTTTCCCCACTTGTGGAGCCAGAAGTTGCAACTTCCAAGACCGGTCCGCACCCTGTTCAACGAAGCCCAGATTCTTCTTGGCAAGTTGAACCCAGCAAGTTTCCTACAAGGGTCAGATATCAACCCTGGCTGGTCAGAGTTCGAAGCAGCCCACTCTTCCCTCCAGGCATTATTCATGTTGTACTGTGATTCAACCAGTCTATTTCCTAGTTGCCATGATGGATGTCGAGATTTTAATCTTCCATGCTTCTGAGGGTTGCAGTCCTGATGAATTGGCAAGAGTGTATTTGCAGTACAGTTTAACCATACCTTCTACAGAGCAGTTAGCCTTCGAAGGTGAGGAGGATGGATGTTAGTTAATACTGGCAACCATTTAAGTGGTGTGTGCCAGACACTGTCCTCATGGCATCATTCAGCTGGACATCAACTTTTCCTGTGTTTGTGCTGTTGATCCATACAGGGCTGCAATATTCTGCAACTAGGTATACTAGGGCAAGAGCTGTTGTTCAGAGGACATTAGCATTTGCTCCCCAACTAGTGTCACTGAGTTTGCGAAGGATGTTGTTCCGTGTTTTAACCTTTGATGCTGTTCTGCAGAGGTGTTCTTTATACGTCAAAGAGCGATCCAGCACAATACCCAAGTATTTTGGAAAAGCACAGTATTTTAGCTGTTGGCCTCTGAATTGAACTTGTGGAATGTAATGGGCTCTCCTGTTGTCTAGATGGAAGGTACTAATCTCTTTTGTTTACGTTAGGTTTCAATCGCCAGGTGTTGAAGTATCTATCAATTTTTGGGAGATCTTGTGTGAGAATGCCTTCAGCGGTCTCAAAGTGGACCCTTGAGGCAGTAGAGGATATATAGAGGTGGGATCCCTCGCTATGCTGAACAGGGTCCTTGTGGGGGATGGGAAAATTGGAAGGGATAGACAATGAAGAGGGAAGGAAGAGCCCGTTGCCTTAACTTAGGTAACATCTCGGCATTTGCCTGGAGGTGAAGTGTGAAACCACGGAAAACCACTTCGAGGATGGGTGAGGAGGGGATCGAACCCCCTCTACTCAGATGACCTCCCTAAGCTGAGTGGACCCCGCTCCAGCCCTCGTACCACTTCTCAAATTTCGTGGCAGAACCGGGAATCGAACCCGGACCTACGGGGTTGGCAGCTAATCACACTAACCACTACACCACAGAGGCGGACTAGGCCGGAAGTGATTTTTAAAATTTGTTCTTTTTTGGTTTGATAGAGCTATCCAAAACTCACAATTTGAAACATTTTCCGGGTCCTTTAGCCCTTCAACTTTCGGCACAATTGAGGAAATTGCTTAATTTTAAGTTTTTCGTAGTACGGGGTCTCCTATTTTGCTAAGGAATGCTTCAACATTAAAATCCTGCCACGTCTCCGTTTTGGCCAGCACAAATCTCACATGGAGTGACCGGGATTTGAACCACGGAACCCAGCAGTGAGAGGTAGCCGCCTGAGCCAGTATTTTCCTGAATTTTAAGGAGAGTACTCGGGAAGTCATTTTTTACTTCATATCCGGTCATTATTCACTTACGTTAATGTGCTGTACAGGAAGAAAATAAAGCTCTTAAACCGGTGCAATTCTGGGAGACAACTATAACATGCTAACAGGGCTCTCTCACGTTCTGCTTATCAGCACAGTCGGTCATGCAAGCAATGTGAATCTCCAGGGAATAGCGTTACTGCTACAACCTGCCAGGGCTGCTTTCCATTATGATCCAGGCGTCCTTGGCGTGGACACACACTCAATTTCCGTACTTTTTTTTTCCCCCTCGCATCACGACCTTGCAGAATATTCTGTGGGGGAAATACATGCATCGATAATAAAGGTATTTTACTCTTCCCAAGGTAATTTAGAGACAACATAATAATGTCCTGACGATGGAGGTTTAATTAAGCCTACCAGACGTCCCATAAAATATAGGACCGCTCCGTTTTCATTTATCAGTGACCACTAATCTGCTCCCCCTGTGGGTGGGGGTGGTAGAGTATCACCCACGGTAACGCCCGCCTGTCGTAAGAGGCGACTAAAAGGCGCCCAAGGGGCTCTTAGCTGAGTCCTGGCACTGCTTCCACTTAGGCCTACTTGTGTCAGGTTCCTCATTTTCATCTATCCTATCTGACCTCCCTTGGTCACATCTTGTTCTTTTCCGACCCCGACGGTATTAGAGCACTCGAGGCCTGTGAAGTCTTTCATTTTCACGCCCTTCGTGGCCCGTGTCTTTCTTTGGACGATACCTCCACTTTTCGAAGTGTCGGATCCCTTCCATTTTTTCTCACTGATTAGTGTCATACACAGGATGGTTGCCTAGTTGTACTTCCTCTTACAACAATAATCACCATCACCACCACTAATCTGCATTAAGTACTGCCAAAAAGGAAGAAAAGACTAAAATATTATGGGCATCTATATAGAATGGATGAGGAGGCAAAACAGATTTTTAATACACTATACAGTAAACCTAAGGGGCTGCCTGGCCGAGGCGGTAAAGACGTGCTCGGTTCGTCCGGAAGGGCACGGGTTCGAATCCTCGTCAGGAAGTCGTAAAATTTAAGAAACGAGATTTCCACTTCCGGAGGTGCATATGGCCCTGAGGTTCACTCAGCCTACACCAAAAATGAGTACCAGGTTAATTCCTGGGGGCAAAGGCGGCCGGGCGTAGAGCTAACCACTCTACCCCATTACGTGCCGAGGTTAACAATGGTGGAAGCCTTTACCTTCCACTCCTCCAAGGGCCTTCATGGCCTGTACGGAGGTGACTTTGCTTGCTTTGCATACAGTAAACCTAGTCCGGCTCTATGGTGTAGTGGTTAGTGTGATTAGTTGCCACCCCCGGAGGCTCGGGTTTGAGTCCCGGCCCTGTCATAAAAATTTTAAAGTGGTACTAGGGCAAGAACGGGGTCCACTCAGCCCCGGCAGGTCAACTTGAGTGGAGGGGTTCGATTCCCACCTCAGCCATCCTCGAAATGGTTTTCCGTGGTTTCCCACTTCACCTCCAGGCAAATCCCGAGATGGTGCGTAACTTAAGGCCACGGCCACTTCCTCTTCACAATGAATACATCAGGTAGCACAAAGTGTTTGGCCTTTTTTTAATGCTATTTATTCGGGGCTTCGACCTAAGAAGAACTTTTGCTCCTACCTTGCACCATATATTGCGAACCTGCGTGTATTTCGGAAATGGCGGAAGTGTAAAAGTGTTATGTGAGGAAAGGAACGTTAAGGACGACACAAAAACTCAGTCCCCAGGCCAGTGATATTAATCATTTATAATTAAAAACCCCTGACCCACCCGGGAAGCGAGCCCGGTGCAGCTGGGTGACAGGCGGACACGTTGCCCCCTACACCGCGGGGCCAGACAAGTGTTTGACCTTAAGTAATTCTTTCTTTCTTTCTTTCTTTCTTTCTTTCTTTCTTTCTTTCTTTCTTTCTTTCTTTCTTTCTTTCTTTATTTCTTTGTTCATCCGTTTACCCTCCAGGGTTGGTTTTTCTCTCGGACTCAGCGGGGGATCCCACCTCTACCACCTCATGGGCAGTGTCCTGGAGCGTAAGACTTTCGGCCGGGGGATACGACTGGGAAGGAGTACCTGTACTTCACCCCGGCTGCCACACCTGCTATGCTGAACAGAACTCTTGTGGGTGGATGGGAAGATTGGAAGGGATAGACAAGGAAGAGGGAAAAAAGCGGCCGTGGCCTTAAGTTAGGTACCAACCACCATTTGCCAGGAGGAGAGTGCGAAACCACGGAAAACTATTTCGAGGATGGCTCTACTCAGTTGACCACCCGAGACTGAATTGACCCCGTTCCAGTCCAGGCCTTTTCAAATTTCGTGGCAGAGCCGGGAATCAAACCCCGGCCTCCATGAGTGGCAGCTGAGATACTGACCACTACACCACAGAAGCGGCTTAAAGTAATTAATGGTGAAATTATAAAATAAATCCATCAAATAACTGTTTACGACTCTTAGAAAATGTGTTTCAGCCGCTAATGAGAGGAAAAATTTACGTCTTAGGTTTCTCGTATTTGTGTTTCATATACAGAACGTGACAATAAAGTAGGCTAAACTTCCAGGACACATTACAGACGTACCATCATCGTAAGTCGTGTAACTCATTGTTGCGCGCCGTAACCCTATTCGACTTCGCACAATATTCTCGACTAAGCGTCGCCATCAGCTTCTCTGTGCTGACTTGATCAAACCACTTGCTCGATGCCCTTCCTCGTGGTCTCCCGCAAACAACCTTACCTTCCAAAATACACGTCTCGAAATGTTCACCATCTCTTCTTACAATAAAGAACTGGACGATTCTCCTTATGGCGCGAGAAGATATTCACTTCTTGTATAACAGGCGCATTGGTTCTTAAACGGAGCATCCAACACCATCTCTTGCACTGAGGTCCAGGTCTCGGAACTATGGGAGAAGGCAGAGAACACTAGTGATCTCTGCGCGGTTCTCACACGCAGAAGAAGAAAAGGAAGCAACTTTTCCCTTTGCGAAAATCAAATGACTTCCCGGTCATTGCCATTCTTCAACGGCTGCTGATTTCAGATGATCACCAGCTATAAGACAAAGCCTGCACAATTGCTAGGTAACAATGTCTGACCATCCCTCCATAACTTACATCACAAACTGCACAATTGTTAGGTAACATTGTCTGAACATCCAGCCATACCTTTCATCACAACCTGCACGGTTGCCAGGTAAGATCGTTTGACCATCCACCCACACATTTCATCACAACCTGCACGGTTGCCAGGCAATATTGTCTGGCTATCCTCCAATACCTTACATCACAGCCTGCACATTTGGTTATACGTTCGCCACACACTTTGTCGCGTTACATTACACAAATGACCCGCCATAAGAGATATTTATGTCAAAATATGTTATATGAACAAGGTGAAAATGAAAGACTCCTTAGGTTTCGAATGCTCTAATAGCGTCCGGGTGGAAAAGAACAAAAGTTGACCAAGGGAGGTCGGATAGGATAGATGAAAGTGAGGAGCCTGGCACAAGTGCGCGGAAGCAATGCCAGGACTCAGCTAAGTGTCACGTGGTCGCCAACCCACGCTCCAGAGTTCAGAACCTCTGGAGCCCCTTTTAGTCGCCTCTTACGACACGCAGGCTACCGCCCCCACCCACAGGCACCACATTGTGGAGAAAACATTCAATTTTAACCGGCTGAAACTACGAATTATTTTTTTAAAAAGCAATATGTTGTCTTATCAGCTCTTTCCTTTATTTTCTTAAATTATTAGCAAAATTATTAGGGGAAGTTCGCACAAAATAACGTTTTTCGTGGCTAACGGATTTGTTCAGCGCCACTGCAAGTACTGGAGACTTTGCATGTGCTGTGAGGAAGGGTAGCAGGGATACTTTTTTTGTTTTTGTTTGCCAAGGTACGATTCACCCGCATGTCGCAGGCATTCCTCAGTCTGGCAGTCTCTTGAGTGTGTGTAGTCACATACTAGTCAAATACTAAATGATTTTAATTGTGTTATCACGCCTTACTTGTATTTAATGGCAATACACGTTGTTCCTTTGGTGAAATTTTGTAGTATAGTATCGAATCTAAATCTCAGAAACTACTATTACCGCACTTAATCTGGTAATAATAATAATAATAATAATAATAATAATAATAATAATAATAATAATAATAATAATAATAATAATAATAATAATAATAATAATAATAATAATAATAATCGTATGGCCTCAGCAGGCATTTCAATTTGTCGCCATCTCGCTGCTTGCTCGTCAATTTCGACGTTTCGTTTTACTCTAGGCCTACTAGATGGCAGACCGAGTAAACCGAAACTCTCTTGGGCGTCTATGTCTGAGATTTAACGAATTTGGTATTCATATATCAAACACAAGAAGAATATGGAAATGTGTATGCTGGAAGGAAACTGATGTTTCAATGTTTACTCGTCCCTCATCGTTTGCCTTCCTCTTTCTTTTTTTCTACCTTTCTTTCTTCAGGGCATGTGACGTTTCGAGTACCGTACGTTGTAATCTGTTGTGTTGATGGAAAATAGTGTGATGGTTGTGACAGAGCATAGAGATACAGCAAACAGAATACAAGGCCACACGAAACAACCTGCAGCATTTAATTTAATAATTATACTGTGACCAACGAATTAACGTAGCAGCTTCCAAACCAGGCGGTACCTATACATATGTTGGGTATTCAGCCCGAAGGCTGCTTTGATTCTCCACAGCTCCGCCAAATGCTGTCTTTTTTATATATTTAAAAATGCTGTTTGTTCAGGGCGTCGACCCATGTGGATCTTTTGCCCCTACCTGCATGAACCTGCGTGTAATTGGAATGGTGGTAGTCTGCAATGTTGTGTGTGAGGAAAGGAAGATTAAGGACGTCACAAACACCCAATCCACAGGGCCAGGGATATTAATCATTACAATTAAAACCCCTGTCCCGGCCGGGACTCGAACCCGGGCCCGCCGCGTAACAGGCGGACGCTTTGCCCCCTACATCGCGGGGGTGAACAAAAGCTGTCATAGATGGCATAGGCATCGCTGGAGAGGCATACTAGGGAATGAGGAGAAGGTAGATATGGGTTTTTGGTCTTATGCCGTGTCAAGAAAACAAGGTGAAACTTTTAACGTTTCGCCGAGAAATTTGCATCGCGTCTTCAGAAGAAAATCTGGACTGTTCACGAGGAAGTCTTCTACAATAATGAAGGTTTGAAGTTAAGAATATTTTACCGTTGGAGATTTCCGACGCTACTCTTTTATCGGAAAACACCCAGAATAACTAGAGTAGTCTAGTTCTTAAATTCAAACCCACATTATAGTAGAAGACTTACTCGTGAACAGTCGAGATTTTCTCCTGGAGACACGGAACAAAGTTCTCTGCGAAACGTAGAGTTTCACCAAACAGGACTGAGGTAGTTTCCCGTTGCTTTGCTCACCGAGCCAGAAGTTGCTATTACATACCACTGAAATGCATGCACCAACCGATCTTATCTTATATATAAAAATGAATGTTTGTTTGTTTGTTTGTTTGTATTCTAGAGACTCAAAAACTACTGCACCGATTTCGTTGAAAATTTCATACTTATTGCTCCTGAGAGGGTTATGGAAGTGGTTTGACATGTTAATTCCTCACCATTCCCTAGATTTAGGCCCTTTGGCACATAACAGGCTAATATAGGCCAAATATAGAATCTGTCGTACAAGGACTAGACAGAGCTCATTTAAAGCCTCGCGATGACTTTCTGCCAACATTGCTTCATTCGGTCGCTCAATTTGCTGCGTTCTTCGGAGATAACCACCTTTTGGAGCTTTCCTTCCCATCTCCTTGCGGAAGCTGTTGAAGTCTGATATCATACGTTTGAAACGGGTTCTTTCCTGAATATCGTCCCGTTTGATACCCATTTTGCTCCATACCTAGACGAGTTTCAGTGAACCACCTAGGAACAATTCTTCCCTTCAAAGTGCGTCAGGATCTTTCATGGTTCATCCTTATGAGATGTCAATAAAACTGGACTTATCTTTTCCTCATGGATTGCACAATTCCTTCCGTTTCATTGTAGAGTTCATTATTTTTCTCTCAGTCTCCGATGTCCATTAACATATTATCTAGACCCTAGAGTCTTCCTTTTCTTCTTCTCCTATTGTTCTACTTGTTAGATCCAATGTCTCATCAGTGTACAATCCTTCTGGCTTAATCACTAAGTTATCATGTCTTAATTCTGTTCTCAAACTTATTGACTTCTTGTTATGCATATCTCTTGTTAATAGGTACACGATTTCCATGAATCTTGCTTTTATTGCTTCCTTTTCTAAGCCATTGTATTGGATCATTTACACAATATATTTGAAGCTCTTAACTCTCCCTATATTTTCTTCATCTTTGTATTATTATTATTATTATTATTATTATTATTATTATTATTATATTTCATTATCCTTTATTTCTCTCTTTTTTTCTTTCTTTCATACCCTTGTTTACCCTCCAGGGTTTGTTTTTCCCTCGGACTCAGCGAGCGATCCGACCTCTACCGCTTCAAGGGCAGTGTCCTGGAGAGTGAGACATTAGGTAGGGGGATAAAACTGGGGAGGAGCACCAGTACCTCGCCCAGGCAGCCTCACCTGCTATGCTGAAGAGGGACCTTGTACAGGGGATGGGAAGACTGGAAGGAAACGGCCGTGGCCTTTTGTTAGGAAGCATCCCGGTATTTGCCTGGAGGAGAAGTGGGAAACCACGGAAAACCATTTCGAGGATGGCTGAGGTAGGAATATAACCCACATTTACTCAGTTTGACGCTGAGTGGACCCCGTTCCAGCCCTAGTACCATTTTTCAAATTTCGTGGCAGAGCCGGCAATCGAACCCAGGCCTCCGGAGGTGACAGCAAACCACAGAGGCGGACTTCCGACCAGTCCCGAAAGTCACAATGCTTGTTCTGAATAGATCTCGTCTGTGCGCGTCACCTTGTTGTAGGCCCTTTTTTCGAGGCCTTTCTTGTCGTTAACATTGTTGTTCTTGTTTTTGAGTCATTTTAAAAAAATGCGTTATATCCTTCGAGGGTGATCCATCCACCGTAACTGACCGCAGAAGCGAGCCCTGCATTTGCTCATTGTGTCCGTAAAATACTGAAATGGCGTACGGCTTTTAGTGCCGGGAGTGTCCAAGGACAAGTTCGGCCCGCCAGATGCAGCAGGTCTTTTGATTTGACACCCGTAGGTGACCTGCGCAGCGTGATGAGGATGACGCATACACCCAGCCCCCGTGCCGGTGAAATTAACCAATGATGGTTAAAATTCCCGACCCTGCCGGGAATTAAACCCGGGACTCCTGTGACCAAAGGCCAGCACGCTAACCATTTAGCCCAGAAGCCGGATTGCGCCCGTGATCTTCTGTCTTAGCGTAGATTTTTGTCTGGATTGTCTTATGTACGCCCCGTTTTTGTAGTTTCGGCCAAGTATGTTATAAATAATCTTTCTCTCTTTTTGCTCAAACTTAGTGAGTGCACATCATCATCATCATCATTATTATTATTATTATTACACACGTAATAGGCCGATATCAGACCACATGAAGCATTCATGACTGCTTCTCCTTCGTGTTCTTTCATTTGGTCACTAAACGCCCTCTTCCGTTCTTCGGTGCATTTCGGACTTAGTGCTTTGACTGCTGCATTCTCTGGCATTACTTCCCACTTGTATATCTTGTGCCTATAGATGTTTTTGTCTGCAATGTCCCATGAATGGACCTGCGCCCTTTCCAGATCGAGTTTTACTTGCGTCCTCCATGGTGTAGTCGTCTTGACCCCCCTGGATGTATCTGAGGATTCTGAACGTAAGTCTAGATTGTGGGAGTCTGCTTACGTGTCCATAAAATTTTAGTCGCCTTTTTCGGATGTCTGCTGCGAGGTTAGACAACCTCTCTATGGTATCCTGGAGTGAAGCATGTGCCCTTCATTTGTGAGCTTTGGGCCGATGATTTTTCTTTCCTCTTTAAGTAGCTTCTCCAGATCGCTTTTGATGTGTGTGTGTGTGTGTGTGTGTGTGTGTGTGTGTGTGTGTGTGTGTGTGTGTGTGTGTGTGTGTGTGTGTAGAGACGAAGTTTGGCGGAGGTGGACAAACATTATTTGTTGTAGATACCCTGTGTTCTGTATAAGGCTCTTCATCTTCAGTAACCTAGTTTTCTGAGCAATTTTCTCTTTTCCGGTCGTTATTATTATTATTATTATTATTATTATTATTATTATTAGAATCATCAGTCCATAGGCTGGTTTGATGCAGCCCTCCATGCCACCTTATCCTGTACTAACCTTTTCATTTCTAAGTAACTACTACCTCCTACATCTGTTCTAAACTGCTTGTCATATTCATACCTTAGTCTACCCGAACCGTTCTTCCCTCAAAAGCCAACTGAACAAGTCCTTGGTGTTTTAAGATGTGCCCTATCATTCTATCTCTTCTTCTCGTCAAATTTAGACAAATCGATCTCCTCTCAACAATTCGATTCAGAATTTCTTCAATCATGAATCGATTTTCCCATTCGCCTTCAGCATTCTTCTGTAACACCACATTTCAAAGGCTTCTATTCTATTTTTTCTGGGCTAGTTATCGTTCATATTTCACGTCTATACAATGCCACACTACTGACAAAAGTCTTACAAAACATATAATTCCTACATCAGTGTTCGAAGTGAGGCCTTCCTTTATTGTGCTAGTCTGCGTTCTATGTCTTCCTTACTTCTGCTATTGTTAGTTATTTTACTAACCAATATTCATCTACTTCCTTTAAGACGTCATTTCCTGATCTAATATTTCCTGCATCACCTAACTACGTTTGACTGCACTCCATTACTTTTATTTTTAACTTGTACTCCTAATTTGTCTGCTACGATTTTTTTCAATATAAAAACTAATCACAGAATTACGTGGCTCATTTCCGCAAGTTTTATTATAACCGCTTTACATTTCCTATCCGCAGACCGACATTTACGTAATCACAAAGTAACGTATGTGTATGCATCAAACGGAAGGAAACGTCACTGGCCAGGCTTCTAGTAAGCTACATTACAAAATACACCTTCTCGAAAATTCGAGAGTGCCTAATACATAGATTATCATGTACAGAATATTCTCCTTGTAACCCTTCCCCAAGACTCTGTCCATACCATTTAACAGTTACTCCAGATCTTCTGAAGACTCAGATAAAATAACATTATCATCGGTAAATCTCGGGGTCCTCTCCTTGGATTATGATTCTCTTTCCAAAGTCCACTTATTTTCCTTTGCCGTCTGTTCTACATAAACATTGAAAAGGAAGGGGAACAATCTGCAGCCCTGCTTCACTCCTTTCTGGATTGCTATTATTTTTTCAATAATAGAATCAATTATGGTCAAATAATATTCCCCTAAATATTTTAATCAAATATTGTTCGACGTCAGTGCAGCCGAACTCCTACAGTTCTGCATAAACCAGCTGACTCCCTGCAGGTACTGTGAGAACAGCGCCTCTAAGGAAACTCTGAATATTCTAAAACCAATCTGCGCCACGACTTTCTAAGCTTGCTACCTTTTTCCTTGTTACAGCGTGAGTCACTGAAGTGTAGCGAACGGCAATTTCATATACACAAAGACGTATTGTTGGCAATGCGGGAACAACAGAGATTATTTTTTTAAATGTTTTGCTTTCTAGTGCGCTGTGGTGTTTCTTTCCGTTTGATGCATACATTTCCGTTACTTTGTGATTAAGTAAATGTTAGTTTGCGGATAGGAAATGTAATGCGGTTATAATAAAACATCCGGAAATGAGCGACGTAATTCTGTGTTTAGTTTTTATATTGAAAAAATCGTAGCAGACAAATTAAGGCTCCCCCATACTATGAAAAACATAAAAATATTACGCAATTTTCTCACCCGAGCTGAAAGTTGAAGGGCTAAAGGGTCCGAAAAGGATTCAAATGGTGAGTCTGGGATAGCTCTATCAAACTAAAAAACAATTTTAAAAAAATCACTTCCAGCCGAAATGCAGTTCCGGAAAAACAGCCTAAACTCCCTTGTATCTTTAGTAGTTTTCTTTTTGATTCAAATCCTAGCTAAATTAACTTATTGATATAATTCTTTTGAGATGTGTTCTTTGGTTCTTTACCCCCAGGCGTTTATATGAATTTTTGAAAAATATCCACACCGAATGTAGTTAAAAGGGCTTAAGTGAAACTTTGCAGCTCATAGTGGTAAAAAAAAAAAGACAAACTACTAATCTAATCGACCGGATAACGATGATTAAGAAAAGGATTGTAATTTTTCGGAATAAATAAATAATATATTCCTCATACACCCCCCTCTGTGGTATAGTGGTCAGCATGATTAGCTGCCACCCCCGAAAGCCCGGGTTTGATTCCCGCCTCAGCCACGAACTTTGACAAATTGTACAACGGCTGGAACGGAGTCCACTCAGCGTCGGGAGGTCAACTGAGTAGAAAGGGGGAGGGGGATTCGATTACCACCTCAGCCATCTTCGAAGTGTTTTTCCGTGGTTTCCCACTTCTCCTCCAGGCAAATGCCGGGATGGTATTAAACATAAGGTCAGGGCCGCTTCCTTCCCTCTTCCATGCCCATCCCTTTCAATTTTTCCATCGCTCCGCATGGCTCCTGTTCAGCATGGGATGTGAGGCCGCCTGAGCGAGGTACTAGTCCTCATACTCCAGCACACTGCCCTTGAGGTGGTAGATGTCGGATCCCTCGTTGAGTCCTAGTGAAAATCTGAACGGTAAACGGATTAAGAAAGGAGGAAGAAAGACATTCCCATACTTGATTATATTTTATTTACCTAAAATATCCCCGTGATGTTTTCAACAGTGAGCTGCTTGCCTGAAGGTCTAGATTTGTGGATTTTTGTAATGTAGGGCTGACCAGATTTTGGCTTCACAACCTTGAAACTATGACTATGGCGTAGTCAGAGTTCATGGAAATAAACGATAACACTCGCACGCACGGGACAAGAGGACTGTGGGGAAGAGCGATGCGGTTCAAGGGGGCAAGCGGTGTGGCAAAGAGAGTTATCTGGTGGGGACTACAGCGCGTTAGCATCGCCATTTAGAACGCCTGGAAGGTATACACAGCCACTTAACAGCGCGCGCCTGGAAGATATGCATAGCCACTTAACAGCGCGTACCTGATGGCCACTACACGTCATAGCCTTTCAACATTGTGTGGCATTTCGGACGTGTTCAAGCCCCCAACAGAGTGAGGTGCTAGGGCAGTTGCGTAGCTTCGTACGAAGGTCAGTGCAAAGTTCGGTGCTCTGTATGACCGCTATTATTTGAATGATACAGGGAAAAAACCCAACAGAGTTCAATTTTGTTAATGAGTTTTTGATAACCGTGCGGTCGGCTCTGTTGTTTGTTCCGTCGTGTGACATTATTACAAGGGCAAAACCAGTACATTCCGCGTTATAAAAGATCCCACAAACCACGAGCAATGGCAAAACCGTCCAAATCCCTCTCAACAACATGATTTAAGTGGATTTTAAATGTAAATTCACGAACAATATTATTTTAATTATTCTAAAATCACCAGAAAAGTTAATAATTCTTTTTCTAAATTCAGTACTTTTTTGGTCAAATTATTCTAAAAAACTGAACACTGAGTAGCCACTGAGAATGTTTTTCGATCCCTTTTCAGGCTGAGACGTGGATGATTGTACGACCGATTTTCCGATCATTAACATAAATGGGAAAGGAAGCTCCAGTAATTTATACTGATGCACCATCATAGGCCTGATGATCTGTATTTTTGATATGGAATGCTTGTCAATGTCAGTCCATGTGTATTGCATAGGCTACAGCAATACATAAGTTCCTAAATTTACTTTGTTTTCTACAAAATTTAGGACAAAAATCAACCAGATCTACTCGTTATTTAATTAAATATTAATGCCAATTTTCATGGTCATGGTTAGCCCCTTTCATTTCTTCGTAGGTTCTTCCTGTTATGTCATCCTGACTCTGTTTCAGAAAGGGCGTCCTTGGTCTGCCTGGTGATTGCTGCGTATAACTTTAATGAGGGTTATTTTGTGGTTTATTCCACGCAAGACCTCAGATTTATTTATCACATTTTCCTGTATATGAAACTTTCAGGATCCTACAGAAACACCACAATCTGAAGGTTTCAATCTTCCTTAAACTGCAATTGTTTGAAGTCCCTGATGCAAACAGGACGAATTGTCCAAAGGGGAGTTATGACTAGGGCCCGGATTTTTATGCAGTAACCGCTTAGATTGCAAACTAATTTGGTTAGTAGGAAGTGTCGGCCACCCGCTCTTCCATAGTGTAGCAAGAGTAACATAAATTATAGGGGTTTTGATGGGCCGTACCCCTATTGTTTATGCAAACCCCGTAGCATAGTCGTTGTGAAGGTAGACTATACTTGTTACTCGCTTCAGGAAGCTTGCATTCTAACCTATTACTGCATAAAAATCCGGGCCCTAGCTTATGACTGAAATATTGTCCGACTCGTTGGCTGAATGGTCAGGGTAGTGGCCTTCGGTTCAGAGGGTCCCGGGTTCGATTCCCGGTCGGGTTGGGGATTTCAGCCTTCATTGGTTAATTCTAATGGCCCGGGGGCTGGGTGTTTGTGCTGTTCCCACCATCCCTGCAACTCACACACCACACATAACACTATCCTCAACCGCAATAACACGCAGATGCCGCCCACCCTCATCGGAGAGTCTGCCTTACAATGGCTGCACTCGGCTAAAAATAGCCACACGAAATTAAATTTTACTTGATTTTTGCATCAATTTTTTTAATTTTGGAAACATTTCTTAGCAGACAAAGCAGGGGCCTCCAGGCATGTAGATTACGAGGTGCCGTGTGGTCGGCACGACGAATCCTCTCGGCCGTTATTCTTGGCTTCTTAGACCGGGACCGCTATCTCACCGTCAGATAGCTCCTCAATTCTAATCACGTAGGCTGAGTGGACCTCGAACCAGCCCTCAGGTACAGGTAAAAATCCGTAACCTGGCCGGGAATCGAACCCGGGGCCTCCGGGTAAGAGGCAGGCACGCTACCCCTGCACCACAGGGCCGGCTATATATTCTCATACTTTATTATATTTTATTTACCTGAAATTTGTAGCTCATATCTCTGGGATGTTTTCCACACTGACTTGTTTGCCTGAAGAGCTAGAACTGTGGATATTTTGTCTTATTCGTAAAATTATAGCCCATTCCTTCCTCTATCAGACAATGGTATCAATTAAGTCGTTCCGCCATTTTTAAAGCCCTTAGGGGCCAATTGAAAGGACAGTGCTATGTATTTAAAGGCCTACAACACGCCCTGAAGCGGCACAATACAGTATGTGGCTTAGGGCTGAAAGAGAAACCGTGATTGAGAGGAAATGAGAACAAGACATCAGAAGTGGCAGAAAATATCCAAGGAAGAAAGAACATGGTGCAGGGCAGGTCTGAAATGAGCAGATATTTTTTAAAAAAATTTCGCTTTGCAAATTTTCAATATTTTGCTCTGTACAAAATGCTCCTTGCGATGCCATTCTTATCAGAATTTGTTTTAACTTGGTGAGATTGTTCTGAAAAGTACAGGTATTTAAATTTGTGATGGGTTTTAAAATGCTTTGAATTTTATTATGAATTTTGATCTTCAGTTTTGGTTTAATACTGAATTTTAAAAACAAATTAGAAACGAAATTTTAAACATTTCTGGACAGAATAATATTCATCTCATACTAAAACCCATTACTAATTCTACGTACATTAGGTAAATTTCAATAAAATTTCAGCTTTATAAAATGAAACTCTACGAAAGGGACTTATTTTACGGGACTACTTTTTAAGTATAATTAACTGAAATATTACATGAACCAATACAGCTACTACACACCTCTAATTTGGTAAAATTTGTGCTCATTTGTACCTAATTGCTGCAACTAAATTTGGTAAATATAGGATTAAAACTGAGCCTCCGTGGCTCAGGCGGCAGCGCGCCGACCTCTCACCGCTGGGTTCCGTGGTTCAAATCCCGATCACTCCCATGTGAGATTTGTGCTGGACAAAGCGGAGGCGGGACAGGCTTTTCCCCGGATACTCCGGTTCTCCCTGTCGTATTTCATTCCAGCAACACTCTCTTATATCATTTCACCTGTCATTCATTAATCATTGCAGCAGAGGAGTGCGACAGGCTTCGGCAGCCGGCACAATTCCTATCCTCACCGCTAGATGGGGTTTCATTCATTCCATTCCTGACCTGGTCGAATAACTGGAAACAGGCTGTGGATTTTCATTTTTATCGGATTAAAACTGCAGAAGTTTCAAAATTCAGTCCTAACTCCACTTACATTTGTCTGCAATTAAGTCCTTGATGCATACAGGAAGAATTGTCCTGCAAAGTTTAGCCTCCGATAGACAGAAATTAACTAACACGGCTAAAATGGCTAACTTTTCAATAATCAAACCCTGGATTGTCTGAATCGAAGGTCGTGAAGCTGGCCATTCAGCAAAGAATTCGGACCCATCATTTGATAACATGTCTCGTTTTGTAGTTCAGGGCAGTACTAAGGGCGTAGCAAGGTGCGGGCCTAACCCACCATGAAGCACAGTAATAGACTCTGAAATGAAAGAGCTTTGTAATGCGTCATGCCGTGTAAGTTTGCACAGTGAGCGGTAATCTAAAGATTACAACACTATCTCCTGTGATGCTAGACGCAAGAAAGGATGCAGCAACTGATAAGATTTCCGTGGAAACCCACTTCCATAACCGAGCGTGCTAAACGAAAAATATATGAGGGAACAAGAATACCCTTCTTAGAGGGTCCAAAATTTCTGAGATGTAAGGCACCCACGGGGTCCATTTAGGGACGTGCAATAAACTTAAAAAAATCGATATCTCTTTCGATAAAGTATCGACATTATCAAAATAAGACATCACCGAACAAGTAGCCGCGCAGATTGGGTCACGTAATTATCAGCTTGACATCGGAAGGGATAGACAAGGAAGAGGAAAGGGAGCGGCCGTGGCCTTAATTAAGGTACCATCCCGACAGTTGACTGGAGAAGTGGGAAAGCACGGAAAACCACTTCGAGGATGGCTGAGGTTGGAAACGAACTCCTCTCTACTCAGTTGACCTCCCGAGGCTGAGGGGACCCCGTTCGAGTCGTCGTACCACTTTTCAAATTTCGTGGCAGAGCCGGGAATCGAACCTATGCCTCTGGGTGTGGCAGCTAATCACATTAACCACTACACCAGAGAGGTGGACTGTTTGAATGTAAACAATTAAAAATTGTGCCGAAAACATAAAAATTTTAAAAATGAAAAAGAAATGAAGAAGATCGAGGTCGGGCACGAACTCGAAACCTTTAGTTCCCAACGTCAATGCGCTAGCCATTACACCACGGAGACAAGTTGGAATTATCTGCGCGAATAAGACTACAAAAGTTTGAGGACAGATTGAATAGAAAGCTCGAAAACAGCTCAAATATGTTTTAATGAAGGACAAATCCTCAAAATGTGAGCACTTTCCTAAAACACCATATGATGACCTTGTTAGTTCAAATATTTTCAAGAAGTCCACGGACACCGATCATGAGGCCAACGATGCTTAAGGACTCATAGTTGTATTTGTCTTTTTTATAGATTCGAATTTGTTTCAAGGTCGGCTTCTTCAGGTAGGTCTTCACTTGTTTCAAACCGGATAGTCGGGTAGCCTACTTACTGTATGTGTGAGGGTCGATTATGGCGACTATGTCTATTCCTCTCGTGCTCCCGTCAGTCGAGAGACCATGCTTCTCTTCAGCTTCAGCAATCAGGGGTCTGACGGTATCATGGCGAGAACTGTCCATGATTCGAAATTACAGTACCGTATATTGAATTACGTTAAATTTGGGATCATGGCAGTTCCAAGAGAAACAATATAATTAAGATAATCAAATATAATGATGAAGGTGTCTCCATTCCATTAATTAATCAAAACATTGAACGAGTAAGTCAGTTTACACCATCAATCAACCATCAGTCAATACTGATCTGCATTTAGGGCAGTCGCCCAGGTGGCAGATTCCCTATCTGTTGCTTTCCTAGACTTTTCTTAATTGATTTCAAAGAAATTGGGAATTTATTGAACACCTCCCTTGTTAAATTATTCCAATCCCTAACTCCCCTTCCTATAAATGAATATTTGCCCCAGTTTGTCCTCTTGAATTCCAACTTCATCTTCATATTGTGATCTTTCCTACTTTTAAAGATGCCACTCAAAATTATTCGTCTACTAATGTCATACCGCGCCATCTCTCCGCTGACAGCTCGGAACATACCACTTAGTCGAGCAGCTCGTCTTCTTTCTCCCAATTCTTCCCAGCCCAAACTTTGCAACATTTTTGTAACGCAACTCTTTTGTCGGAAATTACCCAGAACAAATCGAGCTGCTTTTCTTTGGATTTTTTCCAGTTCTTGAATCAAGTAATCCTGGTGGGGGTCCCATACATTGGAACCATACTCTAGTTGGGGTCTTACCAGAGACTTATATGCCCTCTCCTTTACACATCCTTACTACAACCCCTAAACACCCTCATAACCATGTGCAGAGATCAGTACCCTTTATTTACAATCCCGTTTGTGTGATTGCCCTAGTGAAGATCTTTCTTTATATTAACACCTAGATACTTACAATGATCCCCAAAAGGAACTTTCACCCCATCAACGCAGTAATTAAAACTGAGAGGACTTTTCCTATTTGTGAAACTCACAACCTGACTTTTATCCCCGTTTATCAACATACCGTTGCCTGCTGTCCATCTCACAACATTATCGAGGTCACGTTGCAGTTGCTCACAATCTTGTAACTTATTTATTACTCTATAGAGAATAACATCATCCGCACCTGGGGAGCACCGAGACATAAAACACAGGACCCTGAACAAGAGATCAGACGCCGTACTGTGATTTCCAGATCATCTTTCCAAAAGATGAGGTCGTTCTTTTGTGATGATCATCTAAACCTCAGACTCAGGCAAACACCGTTGAGATATTACCTTTATTAAACACTGCTTTATGAAGCCGAGACCTGGACTGTCGAAACTTTCGCCGTGAACATATTAGAGGTCTTTGAAATGTGGTTACATAGGAGAATGCTCAGAATAACTAGAGCTGAGTGGGAGCTGCCATACGTCATCAAAGCGAGGAAAATAGCTTATTTAGGCCATGTTCTACGAGGTCTACACCTCATATTACAATACAAGCGAGGAGCTGGTAGACCATCAATGTCATGGCTCCAAATAATCAAAGACTGGACTTGCTTCAACAACACCGAACCACTCTTCAAGTGAGCTAAAGAAAGGGGAGCTTTCTCCCGGGTGATCGTCAGTATCTGAGGGATTGCGTATGGGACTTGCAGAAGAAGGAGAATATAACGATCGAAATAATGTGTGTAAAATCATGATCAAAAGTAAGTTTGTTGTATATCCACCATTTTAACACATGAAAGTTACTTTAACGAGAAAACACAGAACACAGAGAACTATATGGATAGGGAACAACATAAGGATCGAACTCTTTGTTACCGGACAATTCCCCCTTTTTCTGTATTACAATATTTAGCGCCTTTCTTTTACGTTAATAGGTTACTAAGGAAGTTCGCTCTTAATTATAATTTTGTACGCATTGTTCGATTAATATTTCATAACGATCTTATCGATATCGCTAATGTCACAACATAGTATATATACCACGAAAATATCGAAAAGAAATATCGAATATTGAAAGTAAAGTATTGTATTTACTCACATCGGTAATATCGCAACATCCCTAGGTCCATTAGGCAATCCCCTAGTGGGTGGTGGCGGTAGAATAACACCCACGGTATCCCCTTATTGTCGTAAAAGGCGACTTAAAAGGGTCCCAAGGGCTCTGAACTTGGGATTGTGGGTTGGAAACAACGGGGCCCTTAGCTGAGTCCTGATATTGTTTCCACTCACTTGTGCCAGGCTTCCTCACTTTTATCTATTCTATCCGACGTCCCTTATTAAATCCTGTTCTTTTATGACCGCAACAGTATTTGGTCACAAGGCTTAGCAAGTCTTTCATTTTCACGCCCTTCGTGGCCCTTGTCTTTCTTTGACCGATACCCTAATTTTTCGAACTATCGGACCCCTTTTTTCTCTCTGATTAGTGTTACAAATAGAGGATGGTTGTCTAGTTGTACTTCCTCTACCGAGATCGATAGCTGCAGTCGCTTAAGTGCGGCCAGTATTTAGTATTCGGGAGATAGTGGGTTCAAGTCCACTGGCGGCAGCCCTGAAGATGGTTTTCCGTGGTTTCCCATTTTCACACCAGACAAATGCTGGGACTGTACCTTAAATAAGGCCACGGCCACTTCCTTCCCACTTCTAGCCCTTTCATGTCCCATCATCGCTATAATACCTAACTGTGTCGATGCGACGTAAAGCAACTTGCAAAAAAAAAAAAAAAAAATTGTACTTCCTCTTAAAACAATAATCACCACCGCCACCGACTCCATTAGGCAAGTAGCACATTCATAACATTGATTGATTGATTGATTGATTGATTGATTGATTGATTGATTGATTGATTGATTGATTGATTGATGCCAGGTGGCCTTCTCTAACATCTAATCACGTTAATACTCTATTTACAGCAAGTTGTTTGCAACTATATAGGGTGTTCCTAAATATGTTGGAAGTATTCAAGGGGTGGATACTACACCGCAAAACAACACAAAAATTCCCTATGAACATAATATGCACTATGATCGACAGTTTATGAGTTACAGACTTTCCAACTTCCCAAGTCATGTAGCTGTCGTCATGTTGGAGTACCACAGGGATACTGCATTCTGATACAAGAAGTGCTGGAAATATCCACGATACGTGTGAACACTCCACCTAACTGATTGTTGGACACGTTCGAACACTCCAGGCAACCTTGTTCCACACGCTTGTGAATTATTCCCATGTCCGTAACGGCTTGTCTGACTCCAAACTTCATCCTAAATATGAACTCCCTCGCTATGTCAGTTGATAACCAAAACAGGTGTGACCACCGTGTGGCATACGTTCATAGTAAATTCGCAGAGACTTGCAGACTGAACTCTAAGAAGTATAACAATAATTGCGACCTACGTATGGAAGAGAGTTGCCTGAAAGTAAGACTGACTCGATAGGATTGGGTAAAATGAAGGACGTACGCAGCACGTGTGGAGCTTGAGGTGGAGTGTTTCGGTACAGTGTGCCGGCACACGGCACACGGGACAGTAACTGCACGGTGAGGCAACATGACATGCTCTGTGTCAGCGAGAAAGTGCCTGTACCGGACGTACTATGTGTAGTTGCGGCCAGCGTACAGATGCGCGGAATGTGAAGGGACAGTCGGAACACTCAAATTTGCGCCCGATAATCACGTTTAAAGGCTGATTTTTTGTTAATATTTTGCAGTCAATATGCAATACACAGACCATGGTTACAGGGACAGTACAAGTCTTTAAAAGTAACTATTCCAAGGATATTATAACCGACTGAAATGTATCGTCTGTATTGTGAGCAATTCTGGCCAGGATTAAGCTACACGGCACGTGAAAAGGCCGTGTGAATATATTGCTCTTAGGATAAGAATGTTTTCATTCATTCTGAAATGTACCCGTCACAATTACGCCGACAGTTTACAATTATCACAAACAGAACTCCGGTGTGAAATTCTGCAGCAAAGTTTACCGTCTTTTGTACGGTGTACAATATGTTACAAAACTTCAGTGAAAATACTCTTTCAGAACAGTTGAAAACAAAACAAAGGCTGCTAATTTCAGATGGTAACGAGCCATGAGACAGTTTCGTGTGATTGTGGTCAGAAACATCGCCATTTTTCTGAAGAGCAGAAGGACACTGTTCTTTATTTTGATTAATATTGGATTATTGTTGTTGTTGTTATTATTATTATTATTATTGTGTAAATGTACATAATATTTAATTTTTAACTCGTGTACTCACTGTTTATCGCCTTACTTGTATTTCCGTTATTTTATTATGTATAGTGTTCTGTTTATGCACTGCTTATATTTTTCCGTTTGTATCTTACTTCTTTTTCATAATGACTTCAACTCTTTCCTTTTTACTTTCATGCTATCTACGGATTTCTTCTTATTTTATTTTGATGATGATGATGATGCTTGTTGTTTAAAGGGGCCTAACATCTAGGTCATCGGCCCTTAATGGTACGAAATGAGACGACATATTAAAAGCCCAAAAGCATCCACTGACCACAATTCAAAACGTAAGGACGAAAAATAAATAAATAAATAAATAAATAAATGGATGGATGGATGGATGGATGGATGGATGGATGGATGGATGGATGGATGGATGGATGGATGGGTGGATGGGTGGGTGGATGGATGGATGGATGGATGGATGGATGGATGGATGGATGGATGGATGGATGGATGGATGGATGGATGGATGGATGGATGGATGGAAATGAATTTAAAACGATCAGTGGAAGCTACCCACAGTGCCTCACGTGCACAGAAGCTGGCGTAGAAAAATAGTATTACTGACAAAGGGACTGCTTCTATAGCACAGTACTGAATCGATGATGCTTGTAGTCGAAACCAGTCCAAAATCCACGCCATCGGTCCCTCATAGTGGTATTTATCGCAAGAAAAGTAGAGCCATGGTATTTGTCATGGTGCGGTATTAATCGAAAATAGCGTGGACGCGCGGTATTCCAGACATTGTAGTACTACTCACAGGTAATGAAATTCGCACACGGAATATAGACCTATGGTATTTCGCACATTGCGACGCATTGGCAAGTAACGCAAACCTATGGTGTTCATCACATAAGGGTGCTAACCACAGCGACTCGTACTATCCCGTGGTGTTCCTCATATAGTGGGTACTAATCATACGCAAGCCAGAACCATGGTTTCCCTCATCCCATGGTGTCGCTCATACAGTGCTACAAATCACAAACCTATTTGGTACCCAACATAATCGTACTACGCGCAAGTAAAAGCGACCCGTGGTGTTCCCCACGTGGTGGTTATAATCACAAGTAGTTTCATGGTTCTAATTTGATCATCCCTTGGTTGCCCCTTTTAGTCGCCTCTTACGACAGGCAGGGGATACCGTATGTGAATTCTTCGTCTGCATCCCCCACCCACAAGAGGTAATGCTAAATTGCTGACAGATGAAATGAAATGATATTGATGAATGTTGCTGGAATGAATGATGACAGAGAAAACCGGAGTACCCGGAGAAAAACCAGTCCCGCCTCCGCTTTGTCCAGCACAAATCTCACATGGAGCGACCGGGATTTGAACCACGGAACCCACCGGTGAGAGGCCAAAGCGCGGCCGCCTGAGCCGCGGAGGCTTTCTGCTAAAGTCAAATAAATAATTAAATATTTATGTCAAAACAGGAATTTAGGACAGGAAGCAGATTGGAAAACTGGCTGACGATGGGTTTTAATCCACATTACTCAACAAGTACAAAGGAGACAAAAATTCCTATTAGTCTTTCTCCCTGTAGCAGTTGCAGGGATTATTTATATGACTGCTTATTTTCCTGCGCCATATAAATCACATTTTGTAGATATCAACCCGCTGTGCTCGCGTGCAATGAGAGAAAAACAACGCTAAATCTAAGTCTGGAGATTACAAGCTTGAGGATGAATTCGTTCATACCTTGAACTTGCAGGTCGATACTAAGAGGAAGATAACAGTTGTGTCTACACTGTGCCAGCCTTTAAGGCCAAGCTTCGTGTTTACTTCACTGTTGATTACAGTCATGGAGCATATGAGCCGCTGCAATGCAACTGTTCAATTCGAAAATTTCAAATTAATTGTGCCGGGCGTCAAACCCGGACCATCTAGGCAATAACGACTAATTCACAGATCCACTGATTTCAGGTCCGACAAAAGCAAAAGTAGAAGAAAACGTCACGCATATTCAAAACACGATCTACTGCAGTGGTTCCGAAACTGTGGAGCGCGCCCCCTGGGGGTGAGAAATTTGCAAGAGGGCCACAGTGTAGTTATTTAAAAGAAAAAGAGTGGCTCAGACGGTTGAGGCACCGGCCTTCTGACCTTAACATGGCAGGTTCGATCCTGGCTCAGTGTGGTAAGTACCTTAGCTTCGTGTCGGTAGATTTACTGCCACGAAAAATAACTCCTGCGGGACTAAATTCCGGCACCTCGGCGCCTCCGAAAACCGTAAAAGTAGTTAGTGGGACACAAACCAAATAATATTAGTAATAATTCGTGTGGTTGTTTCTAGCCGAGTGCAGCCCTTGTAAGGCAGACCCTCCGATGAAGGTGGGCTGCATCTGCCATGTGTAGGTAACTGCGTGTTATTATGGTGGAGGATAATGTTGTGTGTGGTGTGTGAGTTGTAGGCATGTTGGGGATAGCACAAACACCCAGCCCCCGAGTCACTGGAATTAACCAATGAAGTTTAAAATCCCCGACAGGCCGAGAATCGAACCCGGGACCGTCTGGACCAAAGGCCAGCACGCTAATCATGTAGCCATGGAGTCGGATAATAACATTAATAATTGTTTATTAAGAGAAAAAGCAGTGCGTAACCTCAAAAATATAGAAATTAATACATATAGAGCATGAAAACGCGTAATACATCCGACTGATGTTCCGTATTCTCGTGAGATTCAAACAAACAAACAAACAAACAAACAAACAAACAAACAAACAAACAAACAAACAAACAAACAAAATTATATAAATTTCTCCGCAATACGAAACAGCATAGAATGATGGCTCTGTTTTTAGGCTTAGAAAACGAGTGGGCGAGAATACAAATGCTTTGGTTCTTCCCCTCTTAGTAGCGTCTTACGCCAAGCAAGGGGGGGAGGTAATAATGGTCGCTGATTTGGCACACACAATTTCGTTGCCGTAAGTCACATAGCTATCAGCTAGCATGCGGGAGATTGTGGGATCGAACCGCACTGTCTGCAGCTCTGAAAATGCTTTTCCGTGGTTTCCCCATTTTCGCACCAGGAAATTGCTGGGGTTGGACCTTAATAAGACTATGTTCGCTTCCTTCCTCCTCATAGCCCGTTACTTTCCCATCGTCGCCATAAGACCTATATGTGTCGGTGTAACTTAAAAAAGAAGAGTATAGTGTCGTTCGCGAGTTGACTTCTTTCTTATAAAATACCATTGATCGCAAGTGTGAACTTACTGGATGAGCTTTTCTGCACCTTGCTTCAATCTCACTATACTGCCATCCTGGGAGAACACACATCCTAAATATTTGAAATGATCTACCTGTTCTGGTATTGATTTGTCGACCTAACATTCAATTCTCTTAAGTTTCCTCCCTACCTTCATGCTAATTTTCATATCATACTCACTGGACCTATTTTCAAGTTCTAAGATCTCAGCCTTCCATAAAAATAAATAAATACAATTATGTGATTTAATTTTCTTATTCTATTGTTGGACATTATAGTGTCAGAATTTTACAAGAGAAATAAATTCTTTAACGTGCCAGGAATATCATATGTTCAAGATACTGTAAAATGTCAACTGACTACGACCTTGCCGACAGACAGCTGCTGTTCTTGAGGAACAAGTGCAATGTTGTTGATATCATTCGAGTGGTGTGAAAATCATTTGTCTCCCGATAGAGTAGCGGTGGACAAGGAGGAGCGTATGCAATTTGGAATGGCGTTCCGGCTATGGCTTACCACTGCGCAGTCGCGCAGCCAGACTGAAGACTAGAGCTTGGACGTATAGCCGGTGATATGTTACAACAAGGCCTCTCAGGGTGCATGCACCAGTGCATTGCGCGGTGCACGGTGCAAAAGACAACTTCGCTTGATTGACCAGAGTGCAGACCCCCACTCTTCGATTTGGAGCAATAGAGCTGTATCTCTCTTTCTCCCTCTTCCTCACTTGCTCCGTAGCGCTCCAAATCCGAACCAAGATGGTCCGAACCGAGTGGGAACCTCTGCGCTTCAGTTTGCACGCGTGAGATTTTCAGCGTTTGAGACGGCCTGTGTTAGAATGCAAGCAGTCTGCCCCGCTCTTCGGTTGTGTAACGAGGGGGACACAACTTATAGGGGGAGGGTAATAATAGGCCATGCCCCCCAATGTTTATTCAAATGTCATAGTACAATTATTATTGTCCGGGCTAGATGATACTTGTTACTCGCTTGGATGAATAGTACTCACACAAGGCTTGTTGATACACAGCTCAAACATGCCATGGGTCTTATAACTGGCACAACGACACCTACACCTTATCCACATATCACCTTCTATGCGGCGGGAAAGAGCACTTGTAAGGGAGTACTACAGAAAAACCCACACCTCCCTGTTCACGCTGGCGTCCCAACCATCAGTAAAGGAAGGCTTTTCTCTCGCCATCCACCTCTAGAAACTGCAAGGATGTTAGTTGGCAACTGTTTTAATATTAATGCATTCGGGAGACGGTGTTCGAACCCCACTGTCTGCAGCTCTGAAGATGGTTTTCCGTGGTTTCCCACTTTCGCACCAGGAAACTGCTGGGGCTTTACCTCGTTCCCACTCCTAGCCCATTCCTACCCTATCGTCGCCATAAAACCTGTGTCGGTGCGACGTAGATCATTCTTGAGGAATGGCAGATCAGTGCTAGGACGGAATAACATAAGATGAGATAGTGTATATTCCAAAAGTGAAAACCATACGTATCGAAATGAATACTTAGTGCAGGTTAATTAACGTTTGAAGTGGTGAAAAGGCGCGTGGAGGCGCACCGTACGGTAACGCGTGGCTGAAAGAAGGTTGAGGTTGATGAGTCACTGTTCCACAACAAAGGGTTAGGACGACTACAGACTACGCTGACGTTCCATATTAACACGTTCATTTATTTTTACTGTCCGGCTCCATGGCTAAGTGGTTAGCGTGCTGGCCTTTGGTCACAGGAGTCCCGGGTTCGATTCCCGGCGGGGTTGGGAATTTTAACCATAATTGGTTAATTTCGCTGATACGAGGGTGGATGTAAGTGTCGTCTTCATCATCATTTCATCCTCATCACGACGCGCAGGTCGCCTACGGGAGTCAAATCGAAAGAGCTGCACCTGGCGAGCCGAACTTGTCCTCGCACACTCCCGACACGAAAAGCCATACGTAATTTTATTTCACTGTTGATGATGATCATAATGCTTGTTGTTTATACGGGCCTAACATCCAGGAAATCAGCCCCTAATGGTACAAGATGAAACGACATGTAATGATAACTCAAATTTTAACATTTATCCACTGACTAGAATTTAAAAAAATGATCATGGAAAAACAATATGGATGTAGAATAATCAGTATTAGTAATGTCTTGTTTTCTTACAAAATTGATTTAAAAGTAGATTAAAATGTAATAAAATGAAATATGGCATTGCCTTTGAAGTGAAGACAGACTAAAAACGAAGTCAATATAATAAAACTGTGGTGTAGTGGTTAGTGCGATTAGCTTACACCTCCGGAGGTCCGTGTTCCATTCCCACTTGAGCCATCCTGGACGTAGTTTACCGTGGTTTCCCACTTCTCCTCCAGGCAAATGCCGGAATGGCACCTAACTTAAGGCCACGGCCGCTTCCTTCCCTCTTCCTTGTCTATTCCTTCAAGTGTTCCCATCTCCAACAAGGCCCCTGTTTAGCATAGCAGGTGAGGCCGCCTGGGCGAGGTACTGGTCATCCTCCCCAGTTGTATCCCCCGACCCAGAGTCTGAAGCTCCAGGACACTGCCGTTGAGGCGGTAGAGGTGGGATCCCTCGCTGAGTCCCAGGGAAAAACCAACCCTGGTGGGTAAATAGATTAAGTAAAATGAAGTGGCGTGTGGCTTTTAGTGCCGGGAGTGTCCGAGGACATATTCAGCCCGCCAAGGTGCAGGTCTTTCGGTTTGACTCCCGTAGGCGACCTGCCCGCCGTGATGGGGATGAAATGATGACGAAGACAACACATACACCCAGCTCCCTTGCCAGCGAAATTAATCAATGATGGTTAAAATTCTCGATCCTGCCGGGAATCGAAACCGAGACCCCTGTGACCAGAGCCCAGCACGCTAACCATTTAGCCATGGAGCCAGACAAGTGATTAAGTGAGTAAGTACAATAGAATAAAAACGTAGTTAACAATACAATAAAAATTAAAAACAAACAGAAAAATTACTTTTAATCATGATAATACAGGCCACTATACCCCTAAAAAGAGATGACGTGGTCTACTGTCTGGTCCTCAAATCGTAGAATTAGGGAGTGGTACACGGAAGTTTTAGACTAGAACGCAGATCGATCAGGTCCATATACTCCGTAAAGATGTGTATACGGTTGGATGACGGCCACAAATACATACCGCTTGGTTTTATTATTATTATTATTATTATTATTATTATTATTATTATCATTTATGGCCTTCGTCCTTAGGACATTTGGCAGTGAACAATGTACAATGATTAAGATATTGCAGCAAAAGGGAAGAACAATTGGATAACATAAAGAAACGACAGAAATGGCCTAGGAAAGAGCGAAAATAAAAAATACACATGGAATAAACACTTATTTCGTTAAATATTTACACCAGTTTTCTTCAAATATTTTGCTACTGCACTCTCCGGTTGTTGGTAACAGCTGCGTATGAGTTGGAAACGAATCCCGAAGGTGCCCAAGGGTGTCGAACAATTCTGTGCGATAGGATATAGTTCTATTGCATTCGAAGATGAGGTGGTTCACATCTTGCACTACACGGGCATTGTTCTGATTGGAGAACTGCTATCCTGTCGAGGTTAAACGTGTTAACACGTGATATCACGTGTTAGTAAAATAATTAGTGCACTCGATTATATTTGAGCTCTCAGATTGCTCTGATATACCGTGTTGTGACATGTTACGAATCATCTGACGTAACAATGCGGGCGAACGCGTCTGGACTGCCAGATCATTGTCAGACGTGTTGAAGCGTCAAAAGGTGTCACTAGTGATTTAAAATAATCCTGCGTTTGTTCAACAATAAAATATTTCCATTGAAAATGATGCCTCCGCGGCTCAGGCGGCAGCGCGCCGGCTTCTCACCGCTGAGTTACGTGGTTCAAATACCGATCACTCCATGTGAGATTTGTGTTGGACCAGACGGAGGCGGTGCGGGCTTTTCTCGGGGCATTCCGGTTATCGCTGTCATCTTTCATTCCAGCAACACAATCCATTATCATATCATTCCATCTGTCAGTAGTTAATCATTGCCCCAGAGGAGTGAAGCAAGCTTCGGCAGCCGGCACAGTTCCTATCCTCGCCGCTAGATGGGAGATTCATTCCATTCCTGAGGCAGTTGAATCCGGAATCAGGCTGTGGATTTCCATTTTTCATTGAAAAATATTTTTTACAGTTAAACTGAGGAATGCTCAACAATAAAATGCGTCAATAATATTCTAGGGGAGCGGCCCAGCGGTGTAGGGGTGACGTGCCTGCTTCTTTCCCGGAGGCCCCGGGTTTGATTCCCACCCAGGTAAGTGATTTTGGACGCTGAGATGACCAGCCCCAGTCTAGAAAGCAAAGAATGGCGGCCGAGAAGATTCGTCGTGCTGACCACACGTCGTCTGATAATGTGCAGGTCTTCGGGCTGGGCAGCGTTCGCTTGGCAGGCCAAGGCCCTTCGGGGCTGTTGCATCGTGAGTTTTTTTAATATTCTATGCACATAAATTGATATTTGTCGCAAAATGTTATATGCAGAAAGGCACGAGAAATGGCACGGTCTAAACGTGGCTTAAAGAATGCTATGCCCCGGGTGTATCAGTAACTTTCGCAAACACGTTCAGAGACCACGAGAGTGGAGAACTGCTAGACAGTGCGTGACAACAGGTGGTTCTTGTTCTGCATAGTGGTAGTGTCGTTCTAGCTCAGGAAGTGCGTGTTCACGCTAAAGCCCTTGAGCTTTTGGAGGTATATGGTGAGTTTCTTCGTAATTTTCTGGACGGCTAAATTAAAATAAGGGGTAAGGAATGCCATCTCCCTTGGGGAGGGGTGAAAGGAGAATGCTTCCATTATGCGGAATCTCGGCACTTGGAGGTGTAGAGTGGGTAGCTCTGTGCCCAGCTGCCTTTGGCTCCAGAAATTAAATTGATACTCAGTTTTTGTGAAGGCTGAGCGAACCTGAGGGCGATGTGGAAAACTCATTCCTTACATTGTACGATTTCCTGACGGAAAATCCCGTGTGGATGGGATGGTAGAATACACCCACGGTATCCCCTGCCTGTCGAAAGATACGACTGAAAGGGAAACAAGGTATCTTACCTTGAGAGCTAGCTACTTCCACTTACTTGTGCCAGGCTCCTCTCTTTCATCTATCATGTCCGACCTCCCTTAGTCAACACTTGTTCTCTTCCGGCCCTGACGCTATTAGGTTTGCGAGACCTAGGGAGTCTTTCATTTTCACTTCCTTCGTGGCCATTCCCCTTACCTTTCCGATACCTTCATTTCTCAAAGGGTCAGACCTCGGTCCTTTTTCCTTTTATTAATGTTAATGGAGGATAGTTGCTCAGGTGGTGGTGGTGGTGATTATTGTTTTAAGAGGAAGTACAACTAGGCAACCATCCTCTATATAACACTAATCAGAGAGAAAAATGGAAGGGGTCCGACACTTCGAAAAAATGAAGGTATCGGCCAAAGGAAGACAAGGGCCACGAAGGGCATGAAAATGAAAGACTCCCTAGCCCTCGCAAACCTAATAGCGTCGGGGTCGGAAAAGAACAAGAGTTTACCAAGGGAGGTCGGATAGGATAGATGAAAGTGAGGAGCCTGGCACAAGTAAGTGGAAGAAATGCCAGGACTCAGCTGAGGGCCCCGTGGTCGCCAACCCACGCTCCATAGATCAGAGCCCCTGGGGCCCCTTTTAGTCGTCTCTTACGACAGGCAGGGGATACCGTGGGTGTTATTCTACCGCCCCCACCCACAGGGGGAAGGATAGTTGCTCAGTCGTACCTCCTGTTAAAACAATAATATCCACCACCACCACCACCACCGGCTCCATGGCTGAATGGTTAGCGTGCTGCCCTTTGGTCGCAGGGGTCTCGGGTTCGATTCTCGGCAGGGTCGGGAATTTTAACCACCATTGAACATAGAAAAGCGTTTATACATTTGAAATGATCGAAGGAAGTAAGTATAGGCCTAACTTTCACTTACAAATACGCAGAACAGGATACAAGGAACTCTCTGACTGACGAGGAATCAAACCCAGCCTCTTGGTGTAGCCTGCCTGCTTCTCACCCGGAGGCCCTGAATTCGATTCCTGCCCAGACCAAGGATTTAAATTCTGAACCACGTGAGACCAACTGAAGAGCTGTTTGGTACGAGAGGCAGTGGCCCGGTCACGAAAGACTGCTAAAGATCTCGTCACGCTGACTATGCAATACTCCAAAATCTGAGAGCCACATGGATGAACAGTAGTCATGTTGAAAGATCAAAGCCGTTAATAGGCTGTTGCGCCAGGGCTTCTTTTAGTATTAATCAGGGCTAGGCTGAATACAGGGTGTTTCAAAAATATATGGCAAAATTGCAGGTTTCGATTCCTCATATGTAGAGTGGACAAAAAGTTTATATATACATTGTTCCGGAAATTTATATTTATTGGGATACCAGACTCTGAAATATCGTAAGCCGAAATGTTATTTGTCAGAATTTTGTTTGGATTTCCTGTAATGACGCACCCTGTCGATTACTTTACAAGAAGTGGTCCAAAATGACTAAGCCCTGGTATACTACAGACTTCTGTCCATCATCTCATTGCGTTATGAACATGCGCAAAACAGCCTGTTGTTCTATGTATCATTTGAATCTCTGTACATTTCATCCACAAAGCGTTAATCCATCACCACATCAACGACTTAAAGTACCCACAAAAGAAGTCGAAAGGTTTAAGATCAGGTATGCGTGGCGGCCAAACAATTGGTAGACCTCCACCTATCCAGTGATCACGAAGGCATGCATTATGCTGCTTACGCACACAAAATTACTTAAGTTTACGATGCCTGATAACTCAGAAATTACTTATTTCAGAACACTGTTTATGTGACCTTTTTGTGAAAAACAAACCACTGTAATCTTGCTGTATATTTTTGAAACAGCCTGTGTGTGGGCCAGTGAAAGGCAAAGTGCTATAAGTCAGTTTCTTACCGATATATGGATTCTTCATGGATAGGAGTACTTCTTTTGCTAATGTCAGCTAACGAAGGAACAATACGAAGTTGTGAAGGTCTTTTAAGTTGTAACACGTCGAGGGGGTCTAATTTTTCGCTGGTCCTCCTTTAGGGAGGGAGGATCTGGGAGCTACAAGTTCGCGGTATGCGCTGTGAATTTTACCATACGGTGCGTCTTTGATGTTCCTTGCCTTGTGACGCGCCAATGAGAGTTGCTATGGACTAGGAGGCAAATATTCTTTGATTCAATCCGCAATAGTGAGAGCCCTGGGGTAACATAAAATCAGCTTCATGGTCCGTATCGCACTTCAATAGATTCACAATTAAGTATTTATTTTCCACCTAGTCGATACAATGATTGCTTAAGGCAATTTTTAATGGTCAAAAGTGGTACATGTTTCGTATATTATCAACATCTTCAGCCACATAACACTGTTTAGATGAAAAATGTATAAAATTGACAAAGTAATGCTTTAGAGGAAGTGTCCTTAAAATTAACATAAGATTGACAAGATTAAAACAAACAAATAACTCAAGAGAAAATATATAAATTATTTCTACAATAGAAAGCAGTCGTCAAGGAAACACTTGTACAATATTCCATAGAGAAATTGTCCTAATAAATATTCTTTTCTTAATAATTCATGAAAAAAGATCAATTTATAAATTAAAAATTATACAATTTATAAGTAATTATCGAAATGAAGAAATCCTGATATCACAGGTGCAAGAGCAAGGAAGAACGCATCATCAATATTACACCCGGCGCAAAACTGTGAAAGAATGACAGGAGTTACTATTCCAAAGGAAAGCAGGCTTAATAAGATTTGACAACTAGGAATTAGTTATATCTTCATCTACATTAATAATAAGAGCCGCACTGTGATATCAGGATTTCTTCATTTCGATAATTGCTTATAAATTGTATAATTTTTAATTTATAAATTGATCTTTTTTCATGAATTATTAAGAAAAGAATATTTATTAGGACAATTTCTCTATGGAATATTGTACAAGTGTTTCCTTGACGACTGCTTTCTATTGTAGAAATAATTTATATATTTTCTCTTGAGTTATTTGTTTGTTTTAATCTTGTCAATCTTATGTTAATTTTAAGGACACTTCCTCTAAAGCATTACTTTGTCAATGTTATACATTTTTCATCTAAACAGTGTTATGTGGCTGAAGATGTTGATAATATACGAAACATGTACCACTTTTGACCATTAAAAATTGCCTTAAGCAATCATTGTATCGACTAGGTGGAAAATAAATACTTAATTGTGAGCCCTGGGGTATGCAATGAAAACCTGAGAATACTAGATGACACCTTCCTGTCAAGTCTGCGTGGAATGACGCGCTGGGTTGCAATATCTTGTCGTATCGTTATCACCTAGCTTACAGGTTCCATATAAGTGATTTGGGTACTAAGAAACTCACAACCTGAAACTCAATTGATCAAACCATAAAATAAATATGAAGTAAGCAACAAACGTGAAACGAATAAACACTGCACTGCAGAAAATAAAACTGACAACACCGCTTCCTCGTCTTCAAATCCCACTGACTAGTACAGCTACTACCTGTTGTTAACCTATAGAGCAAGTTTGTCTAGGACACGAGCTGAATGTCAACTCTGAGGGCACGAGAAAAAGCTGCTACGAGCGCTAGTCCAGGACGTTATCAGATAGCGCAAGCTTGGAGAGATATACTTTACAGGTTCATAACTACAATACTCCGTAGAATACATGTATATACAGGGTGTTCGGTAACAACGTTAACCGGGTATATGAGCATTAGAGAACTGGTCATACTAATAAATGATTTGAAAAAAATCAATTCGATACCTTGCACCATTGTCATTTTATTACCTGCCAATGAGATCGCTTCGCGGGCGAATTCAAATGAGATTTGCGAGGCGGTGTTGCTAAATCTGTACGTGTTATAATACCGCCTTGAGATGGTGGTGGTGGTGATTATTGTTTTAAGAGGAAGTACAACTAGGCAACCATCCTCTATATAACACTAATCAGCAGGGAAAATGGAAGGGATCCAATACTTCGAAAAAATGAAGATATCCGTCAAAGAAAGACAAGGGTCACGAAGGGCGTGAAAATGAAAGACTCCCTATCCCTCGCAAACCTAATAGCGTCGGGGTCGGAAAAGAACAAGAGTTGACCAAGAGAGGTCGGATAGGATGGATGAAAGTGAGGAGCCTGGCACAAGTAAGTGGAAGCAATGCCAGGACTCAGCTGAAGGCCCCGTGGTCGCCAATCTACGCTCCAAAGTTCAGAGCCCCTGGGGCCCCTTTTAGTCGTCTCTTACGACAGGCAGGGGATACCGTGGGTGCTATTCTACCGCCCCCACCCACAGGGGGATATCGCCTTGAGAGCCATACCGAGAAATCAGCATCAAACACAAACACACCCCGTGGCTTTCGACCAATGTCACAGTAGCGCACTTGCTATGGCGCGATCCTGTGAGCTCGGAGGACCCTGTTTCTATCCCTCCTCCTCTCAAGCCGGTCTTAAGGGAACCGGGAAGTGTGATAGGCCCAAAAAAGTCAATTTTCGTTTTTTTTTTTTTTCATATCTCCAATCTTTCCTGAAGAGTTTGATGTATCAATTATTGTCCTGAAGTTATATTTGATGCAATAACATTAGGTCTAAACATTACTCTGCACGCTGAATATCATTAGATGCCAGCTACCAGTCATACATTCTCTCTGGATTTTCTGTGTCATGTTTTTAAAAATTTGTGTACCTTTTCCTCAGAAACTATCACATCAATGTATTTGAAACTTGGTAATCTCTTAGACACTATATAGATATGCTCGTGGAAATACATTTAACCAGATACCGTTATTAGTTCATTGAGGCCAGGTTGAAATGCACTAAATATTTTACAGAAATTTTCAGTCTTCATCTAGGATATATAAAAAATATTTCCTCAACTCCTGTAAAAAATAGGACAATCATTTTACTTCAGCAGCTCAAAAAATGTTTAAACATTATGCATGGAAAGTTTATTTGGTCTGGCTTGAGTATTTTCTCAGAAAAAGGTACACCAGTTAATGGAAATTTTAAGAAAATGTTTTAAAAATTTAAATAATGTTCTGTCTGACACAAAATATTAAACATATACGCTTCATGTTCAAACCCAAATAATGGGGAATGTATTCTGAATATATCGAAAGAACATTCATCGAAATACCTCTTTTAGTTTCTAAGATATGTAACTAAACATCAGAAGTTACTCTTTTATATTGTTTCACACCTCCCGGTTCCGTTAAGCCACGTTCAGATTCAGCAACACCGCCTCACAAAGTCCATTTGAATTCGCCCGCGAAGCGACGTGATTGGATAAATTGAGCAGCTGATAAATTGGCAACGGCGCGAGATGTCAAATTATTTTCTTCAAATTACTTATCAGTATGACACACCCTCTAACGGTCATGTACCGGGTTCATGTTCTTTCCGACCATCCCGTATTCTTTCGTATAAGAATACAATTAAATGTGTTCAATAAGGTGTTTCCATCACATGCGCGTAACACCATGGTTTCGTAGCAGGAACATGAATGAAATGAAATGGCGTATGGTTTTTAGTGCCGGGAGTATCCGAGGACTTCTTTGGCTCACCAGATGCAGGACTTATTTGATGCCCATAAGCGATCTGCGCGTCGTGATGAAGATGAAATTATGATGGAGACAACATATACACCCAGTCCCCGTGCCAGCGACCAATGATGATTAAAACTCCCGACCCTGCCCGGAATCGAACTCGGAATCCCCCTGATCAAAGTCCAGCACGCTAACCAGGCAAAGTTTGCCATTAAGTATGAAGTACAAAATAAGAGGCATTTATTTTCTCGGGGTTTAGAATGCTCAAGGGGCTGCCTGGCCGAGGCGGTAAAGGCGTGCTCGGTTCGCCCGGAAGGACGTGGGTTCGAATGCCCGTCAGGAAGTTGTAAAATTTAAGAAACGAGATTTCCACTTCCGGAGGTGCATATGGCCCTGAGGTTCACTCAGCCTACACCAAAAATGAGTACCAGGTTATTTCCTGGGGGCAAAGGCGGCCGGGCGTAGAGCTAACCACTCTACCCCATCACGTGCCGAGGTTAACAATGGTGGAAGCCTGCCTTTACATTCCACTCCTCCAAGGGCCTTCATGGCCTGTACGGAGGTGACTTTGCTTTTTTAGAATGCTCATTGAAGCAGAATAGTGCCGAATACTATCCTGCTTCTACATCAGTTCTGTAGTAAAACGTCATGTTTTCATATGGTTTTATATAATTAACGGTCAGGACTGAACACGCATTTCACTTTTCACCACTTCAAACTCTGGTATAAACTATTATTTCCCTCCCCTTCCCCTCAACCCCAGCCCTATTTACAGCATCTTTTCAGCCATTGATATAAATATATCTTTTCTAAATCAAATGGATAATCTGGGTGGGGTGGAGGGATATTTTTATCATATTTATGGTTATCAGCTGAGGGAACCGGGGTTGGTGGGTGCGAAGAAGAAGAAGAAGAAGAAGAAGAAAGGAATAAAAAATGCTCACTCATTCATACTTCCCTCTTCCAATCGCTTACCCCATATTCTTATCATCCCCAATCTATTCAGTACCACCACCACAAGAACATTAATTAAAAAAGAAAGAAATTACCATATTTAAGATAAAAGTACAAAATTATTATTATTATTAGAATTAGAATTTGATTAATAATAATAATGTTATTGGCTTTACGTCACACTTAACTACTCTTTTACGGTTTTCGGAGACGCCGCGGTACTGAAATTTTGTCCCGCAGGAGTTCTTTTACGTGCAAGTAAATCTACCGACACGACCGGACTGAGCGGGGATTGAACCTGCCAAGTTGGGGCCAGAAGGCCAGCGCCTCAACCGCCTGAGCCACTCAACCCGGCTACAATTAGATTTACGTCGCACTGACACAAATAGGTCTTATGGCGACGATGAGATAGGAAAGGCCTAGGAGTGGGAAGAAAGCACCGTGACCTTCATTAAGGTACAGCCCCAGCATTTGCCTTGTGTGAAAATGAGAAACCACGGAAAACCATCTTCAGGGCTGTCGACAGTGGGATTCGAACCAACTATCTGCCGGATGCGAGCGTACAGCTGCGTGCCCCTAACCGCACGGCCAACTCCCCCGATCACGAATACTCAGCCAAAAGGCTGCATACCTCTTCCCATCTTCTCACTGTCCATATCCTTTACCCTCTTCATTAATCATTTACTTATCTCCAACCTGCCTGAATCTCCGGGCCAGAGAGAGGAAGTTACCTTCTAGGTGGCCGCCCCTCCCCTTCAGCGAGGGAAATGAAAATAAATTAGATAGATAGATAGATAGATAGATAGATCCACTGAGTTGTTCGTACTTAAAATTAGTTTCATTTTTTAGTAACTCTGTAACCGATATGGAAGTCTCAGTTATGATTATTTATTCGATCACAACACAAAAAAATATACGAACAAAATTACATCGAAAACTGTTCAAATTAAATTTGAAAAACATCAAAGAGCACAAGTGATAAGCCTACTATTAATATCGCGTATAAAGAAAGCTTGTTCGAAGCTGAATTGACTAATTGTTGTCATCACACAAACTTCTTACTGGCATCATACAATGTTGTCGAATAATATGTAATAAACTTTCAGCAAAATGTGTGCATAATATGATCTCACGTGTACTGCACATCAAATAAGTGTCATTTTCTAACTAAAATATTAGACTTTTTTTAACAATTTGCATTGCTGTGTTTCAACTCAACATGGTTATAATAACTACTGCTTAATGCAACCAAGTGACATAAAAAAATCAGCGCTGCTGGGGTAAATAACTTTGTATTAACATTTTCCAATTATTCCTTAGAACGCTTTTCATAATGTTTAAAAATTGCGAACGTCTAAGCCAAACCAAGTACAGCTGTCTCGACAATCCGCTCGCACTACCGCAGTTCAGCTTCTCCAGCGAGCTGAGTTTCCTTGCCGGCGTGATAGAGAGCTACCCCCAGCGAAATTTAAGGTCGCTCGGATGACACATGCACTTGGAGCTTCCTCGAGGCGGAGCTGTGGCTCCTCCCCCGACAGCAATTTACGGCGACAGGCCACCTAGCTTAGGCAAGGTAATGTTAGTTTTAATACTTGACACTCGGAGTGTTCAGTGCCACAGACTACAGACTACAAGAAAAATATCAACACGTTAACAGTAGAATCACTTGAACACCGTCTTGCTAATAAAAATAGAGCCAGTTTATGAAATCAATTGTAATACAGAAGAATATATTTTAGTCTTGGGTTTCGGCACGTATACAGCTTTTTCGAGCAATTAATTGATGGCACGTGTAGGGTATATGTTCCGATAACTGGAGACAAATATTTCGGTTGCCCAGCATGAACACAGAGTTAAACGCGAATGGTTTGTCTGTGATGGTGGTATATAGTGAATTTTTGCAGTGTTCCTCTTCGATTATAGGTGAAGGTTTCGCGAGTTCTGTGTTATACGTCGTGTCAAATATTTTCCCTCGTTTGTCGTTGATACACGTACATTCAGTATGCGAGTGAAAGTATAAAACTTCAACGACCGTAAAATACCAGTTCAATTTTGCTGATTCAGTTTAGATTAGGCTTTTTGAGTTAAAAGCAAATAGTTGCAGTGTATTTTTGTGAAAACCATGGCTGTACAATTACGAAGCGTCACCCGGTGAAACTATACGTACATTGTTTAAAATCGGCTATAGATTAAGTTATGATGGTGTCGTCACTGCCTTGATATCAATTTGGAAGTATGTGCAAGTGTGTGGTTGAAAATATTCTTGAAAGATCTTTCTCAGGTAGACCTTTCCACAAAAAATGTAGCCTTATAAAATGGTAATGTTGACTTTAGAGAGTGTAGTGGGGATACGATTGTTTAGACTTAAAAAAAAAAAAAAACATGTTTGCGCCTGGGGAAACGAATGTGTTCACCGCACGCCACTATATACATAATTTTCTTTTTGCGAGAAGTCTGCGGGGCCCTTTGAAGTTCCGGGCCCGCCTGCAGGCCCTATCGTTAACCCCTGTTTTCAGAGCTTAAGGCAGGCAAGGTTTGACACTCGTGCTATAGAGAAACACAATACTACAGTACATGCCGGCACACGTCAGCGCTCACAACCAGAGGCTGTTTTGCCTGGCCTTCCTTCTCCGCACTGTCCTCAGCCACACACGGCTGCCTACAGTTGTGTGTTTACACGGGACGGCCAGTCCTATTCAAATTGTTCACGGCGGATGGCTACTTCACGAGCAGGACAGCGCACTAGATGTTTCAGTGGTAGCTAGTATGTTGTGATTTATTTATTTATTTATTTATTTATTTATTTATTTATTTATTTATTTATTTATTTATTTATTTATTTATTTATTTTAAAACCGGTTTACAACAGGGTAGTAACCCCCAATTACAGTACTAAAAATCTTTAAAATATTTATTAAATTACATTGACACAAATGTTTAATCTCAATAACTAAAAATACAATTCTTAATAACTAAATTATGAATTAAATTACATTGTTACAAGTCTTAGATCTTAATAAATAAAAATAAACTTCTTACTAACTTAATTATTCAGTACCTGTAACTTTTTGACAGCTTTCAACGTGATTTTAATGCTTAGTGTCGTGAGAGTGTAGCTAAAAAATGTGTTATGAATTCCGATATTGACACGTGAAAGTCCAAGTTATTGTCTATGCTAACAGCTTCACCGGGCGAGTTGGCCGTGCGGTTAAGGGCACGCGGCTGTGCGCTTGCATCCGGGAGATAGTGGATTCGAATCGCACTGTCGGCAGACCTGAAGATGGTTTTCCGTGGTTTCCCATTTTCACACCAGGCAAATGCTGGGGATGTACCTTAATTAAGGTCACGGCCGCTTCCTTCCAACTCCTAGGCCTTTCCTACCCCATTGTCGCCATGAGACCTATCTGTGTCGGTGCGACGTAAAGCCACTAGCAAAAAAGAAAAAAGCTAAGAGCTTCATTATAGTTGTTACATAACGTATTGAGTGGTGAAAGGTTGTGAGCGGTCGTCAGATCTCCTTCAGTCCTAAACGTGCTGCGTTCTCTTGAATGCAAGCGAGGTACGCGAAAGTGGTGGTGGTGGTGGTGGTGGTGGTGATTATTGTTCTAAGAGGAAGTACAACTAGGCAACCATCCTCTATATAACACTAATCAGAGAGAAAAAATGGAAGGGGTCCGACACTTCGAAATATGAAGGAATTGGCCAAAGGAAGACAAGAGTCACGAAGGGCGTGAAAATGAAAGACTCCCTAGGCCTCCATACGTAGTACTGTCGGGGTCTGAAAAGAACAAGAGTTAACCAAGGGAGGTCGGATAGGATAGATGAAAGTGAGGAGCCTGGTACAAGTAAGTGGAAGCAATGCCAGGACTCAGCTGAGGGCCCCATGATCGCCACTGCCGTTTTGAGGGCTCGTGGAAGTGGAACTTGTTATTAACATTACATTCAGTATCTTCCCAAGACTTCTGGCTACTTAGAGAAAACGTTCTTTTAAATACACATCGTAAATAAGACTAGAGTGTGAAATTAAATACATTTTTATAGAGCATCGCAAGTAATTTTTGAGTTTGTGTCTGTAATAATTATAATACAACGATAATAAGGTAACAATATTATTGGCTTTTTGTCCCACTAAAAATTTTAACGGTTTTCGGAGACGCCGAAGTGCCGGAATTTAGTCCAGGAGGAGTTCTTTTACGTGCTAGTGAGTCTAAATGCACGAGGCTGACGTATTTGAGCACCTTCAAATACAACCGGACTGAGCCAGTGTCGAACCAGCCAAGCCAGTGCCTCAACCATCTGAGCCACTCAGCCCGGAGATTTTAAAGTAACCCAGGTTACCCTGTTTGTATGGAAGTTTCAGAAAACGCTATTTTAGCCTCGATATAATATTTATAAATAAGGACGAAAATACTCCATCTTAATTCTGGAATTCAGACATTGCGAACCATCAAAACTTCAATGGACGGGTGCGTTTGCAGTTTTCTGATGTTTCGTAGTCCAGGTGACACTTTCAAGAAGCGCGGTTCCATATATACGAATTCAACTTTCTACTTATTTTTTTTCCATATTTCATATTTTGTCCGCCTCTGTGGTGTAGTGATTAGCATGATTAGCTTTCACCCCCGGAGGCCCGGATTCGATTCCTGGCTCTGGCACGAAATTTGAAACGTGGTAAGAGGACTGGAACGGGGTCTACTCAGCCTCGGTACGTCAACCGAGTACAAGGGGAACCGATTCCCACCTCAGCCATCCTCGAAGTGGTTTTCCGTGGTTTCCTACTTCTCCTCCAGGGAAATGACGGGATGGTACCTACCTTAAGGCCACAGTCGCTTCCTTCCATCTTATTTCTCTATCCCTTCCAATCTTCCCATCTCCCCGCAAGGCCCCTGCTCAGCATAGCAGGTGAGGCCACCTGGACGAGGTACTGGTCCGCCTTCCCAGTTTCATCCCCTCGACCCAAACTTTCACACTCCAGGACACTGCCCTTGAGGCGGTAGAGATGGGATACCTCGCTGAGTTCGAGGGAAAACCAACCCTGAACGGTAAATAGACTAAGAAACAAATCCCAGGTATTCATGCTCATAGGGCGGTAAACATTCTTGATATTTCACAGACATCACTGATTCTCGTAACCCATATAAAATAAAATGGGTTCGGTATCATGGCGTACAGTACTTATAGGCAAACTAAATTGGTCTTAATGGCAGTCTACGTTGTAGGACCACAATCTAATACCTTAGAGACTGAAAACTAGTGCAGTATATCTTATATTAAAAAACCGTAGCAGGCAGAAGACCTAATACGCCGACCTGAGTAACTCAGACAGTTGAGGCGCTGGCCTTCTGACCCCAACTTGGCTCAGTTCGGTGGTATCTGGAGGTGCTCAAATACGTCAGCCTCATGTCGGTAGATTTACTGACACGTAAAAGAACTCCAAAACCAAAACCAAACTCCATGGCACTACAGCCCTTGAAGGGCCTTGGCCTAGCAAGCGACCGCTGCTCAGCCCGAAGGCCTGCAGATTACGAGGTGTTGTGTGGTCAGCACGACGAATACTCTCGGCCGTTATTCTTGGCTTTCTAGACCGGGGCCGCTACCTCACCATCAGATAGCTCCTCAATTCTAATCACGTAGGCTGAGTGGACCTCGGACCGGCCCTCAGGTCCAGGTAAAAATCCCTGACCTGGCCGGGAATCGAACCCGGGTCCTCCGGGTAAGAGGCAGGCACGCTACCCCTACCCCACGGGGCCGGCTTAAAAGAACTCTAGCGAGGCAAAATTCCGGCATCTCAGCGTCTCCGAAAACCATATAAGTAGTTAGTGGGACGTAAAGCAAATAACATCATTATTCTCGTAAAAGCAATTATTAATACTACGACGACCCAATGCAATATGTTTTATACTCTTTAGCCCTGGCACGAAGGATTTTTATTTCTTGAAAGTATGACTTGCACCCCGTGAAATGATGCAACAGGTAAGTGTACACGTTTATAGAATTAATTTTATGTGTGAATTATTGCTGAAAGGAACAATGGTAATAAATGCGGTATCAAATGAAGGACACTATATTTCCGCCGTCAATACCTGATCGTATAGCTTTTGGATCTCACAAATTGTACACATCGTTTTGGCATGGAATCTGCTAGATTGTGAAGGGTTTCGGTTGGCACGGCATGGCACCAGATGTTCACAATAGCATAAACCAGTTCAGCTTTGATCAAATATTAAGTTTGTACATGCGTAGGAGGGCACATTTAGCAGGTGGAGAGATATATCACCCCTAGTACATGGACACAGCATTGTATTTATTACAGCATAGATTACAGTGGTGTCGCCTAGCCAGAGAGAAGGTGTTCCCTTCTAGGTGGCCCGCCCCACCCCTTCAGGGTTGGTAATGAAAAAGTACCGGGACGTACACCTCTACGCCGCACATTTAAATCTTGCACCAATTAGAACTCCTCTACAGGAGAAACACTGAACTTGGAACTAGACCTACTTAAACTTTTCCTCAGAAGATGTCACTACCGCAAATTTTGTGATTATAAAGTTGCCAGTACTGTGTGAATCTCAACTTGTTTTGTTTTCCATTGATCAAGAAGTGTGGACATTCTCTCATAGATGTCACTACAAAAACTATGATCATGCACCCTGGTGCGAAGTGAAAGAACTTTTTTTGTAGAAATTTCGTATTCATAAGTTTGTTCTTTACTAAATTTTGTTCATTCATCTTTGGGTTGGCAATATTCATCTTTTCTTTCAGCCAATCCCTAATTTCTGTAATTAATTTTCAGCCTATCACGTATTTCTACTTCGATTTCCATAGTTTGGGAATAGTCCCTGTTTCATCGGCCTAGTGCCTTTTAGGTTTTTGAATGAGTATTTAGGAGTGCAAATACACGCCTCCATTCATTTTGGTATTTCGGGCCATTTACTTAACCTGTTCTTTTTCCGCTAAGGCCCAGTAGATTGGGTACAAGATACCTCCGTGCCATTTTTGTAAGTTGTGCCTTGATGGCAATTAATTGTAAAGTCTGGTATTGCCTTTAAGAGGCTTGAAAAACTGAGAACGTGTCAGCTCTTTTCAAGTGTTGTAAAGGTGCCTCTGGGGGGCTTGACATTGACATTTTGGGAGCATTACGGGATTTCTGCCCTTGCATTAAAATTTGTGCTTTGGTAAAATTGAGCTAAGAGTTCAAAATTGAAAAACTAGGGGCGCGTAGCCCAAGAGTGTAAAAATCACTAAAGTAGGGATCTTTCTTGTCTTGTTTCTAGTTTGTCATTGTACCTGATATATTATTGTGTTCACTTAGTGAAAGATTGTTAAGTTTGAAATTCTAAAAAAAGGAAAGAAAATATAACCTTGTTACAGATTTAACATTAACTTTGATTTGGTAGTTAGACCCATTCACCCCGGCACCTTCTTTCACCTCTGCTGATCCACAAACCACGGTAACAGAAAACTTTAGTAGAGAGATCGTGGTGTCACAACGGTGTGCTAGCTGGCCAGTGTCTTGGAAGGGTGCGGTTTCCACCATAGGAGCCCAAGAAACTCTAGGGCGAAACGCTAGTACACTTATGATTGAAGACATAGGGGCATTTATCACTCATTAATAAAAATCACCTTGGGAGTGGCGACCCCATTGTAATAACAGGCTATATATGTTTCATTCATTACATTCCTGACCCGGTCAATGACTGGAAAACAGGGTGTAGGTTTTCATTTTCATATTATTGCAAACATTCCTAGATAATAATAATTTTCACAAACAAACAGAAAAACAGAACAATAATAAAGCTTATTTTTCAGAAACATTTTTGAACGAGTCTTACGTACGGAGTTTTCAATAACATTCACAAGTAAACAGAAAACTAGACGACCTTGATTCATAAATATATGTATTGAAGGCACGTTTTATGTACGAAGCTATCAAAAATTTCTTCTTCTTCTTTTGCTACCGCTTTTTCCTACACCTGTGGGGTCGCGGGTGCGAACTGCGTCGCACATGTGGATTTGGCCGTGTTTTACGGCCGGATGCCCTTCCTGACGCCAACCCTTACGGAGGGATGTCAGCACTATTGCGTGTTTCTGTGATGGTTGGTAGTGTGGTATGTTGTCTGAATATGATAAGGAGAGTGTTGGGACGGACACATACACCCAGTCCCCGATCCAGAAGAATTAATGAGAACCGATTAAAATCCCCGACGCGGCCGGGAATCGATCCCGGACCCTCCGTCGGCCAGTACGCTGACCATTCAGCTAACGAGTCGGACAGTTCCATTTCAATCTCATTGTCATTATTTAATTTAATGTATTCTAATTATTTTATTTTATTTTATTTGTTTTATTTAGTTCCTAAACCATTATTATGCATTTTACAAAGTTTGAGTTAAATCAGCAATGCTTCTTAATTCTGTTTTTTTTTTTTAAGTCCTAGGTTAGCTTCTCTAATTCTTAGCTAATTATGGGCGTCCGCCTCCGTAGCATAACGGTTAGTGTTATTAACTGCCGTCCTCGGGGGCCCGGGTTCGATTCCCGGTACTGCCAGAAATTTAAGAATGGCAGGAGGGCTGGTATGTGGTTGAAATGGTACATGCAGCTCACCTAAAAAGAGCTGCACCACCTCAGGATGAGGGCACGAGTTTACTTTAGCTAATTATGGGCAATGGTTACTCCTATTCTCAGAGTATATTACCATTTTAACCCTACTCTTTGTATTATTTAAATTTATTACGAAAGTTTATCCTATTCTCTTGAATAAATTAACTGGTACTATAATTATTATTCTTATAGCTCAATTTCTACGCCACAATTCACTCATGAATCAATAACTAATTACTTCGGGTTACTCAATAGACGAAGCTATCAAATATAATCACAAGTAAAAAAAAAATCGAACTTGCTTCATAAATACATTTTTTTAAAATAAATATCCTGTTAATGTGTATTATGCATTTCATGATACCCACGAAATGTGAAAATCTCTACCAGCAGATGTGCCACCTGAACAGTCTCCGTTGGTGAATTTAGTTATCTGAAGGAATGCCCGTTTTCTAATCTCATTTCTTGATATGAAATCATCTACCATTTTCGCCAGATTTAACGTCTTAGCAGCCTCCCAAGACGACCAGACTCCACGCTTTAAGGGAACTTAACACGTAGAAGAAGATTTTTGGGGGAGAGGCAGGTGGGAAAATGGCACTCTGTTCACCCCAAGATCATTTTTGAGGGAGGGGCAGAAAACGCCTCCTCCTCTCCTCCACCCTCCAAGTAGGCGCCACTGATTGCTTTAATTTAAAATACTATACCGGTAATGTACACGTTCTTTTCACTGAACAGAAGGTTTAAATATGTACCTTAGCTCATTTCATAAGTTATTTTTTTAAATCCGGACTTTTATTAATTCCGACAACCTAGAGCCTCAATTAATTCGGACTAAAGACGTTCTACTGTACTGCAAAGATTGTCAAGCGCAGTCCATAGACGCCTGAAACGAAAGAGAAAGCAAATAGGATAACTTGATTGTAACCTTACACTTACCGTAGAGTTATTTCGGTTCATTCATTCATACAGACTGCATAGCTATATAATAGCACCGATATGCCATTGATGTTGACAGGAAGGTGTAATTACTGTTGCCACCCACAGAAACTCGCCGCGCTAATACACTATGCATGTACACAGCCAGATTGTTCACTCCTATGAACGCAACTGACGTCACAACCTGCAATTCATGAATGGCTAAGCAGAGGCAACATTTCCTTGAATCAATTCCTGGTATTCCTTGTAAATGACCTGCACGAAATATTTTCATTCTGAATTTCCCTCATAATTTGGTTAATAATAATAATAATAATAATAATAATAATAATAATAATAATAATAATAATAATAATAATAATAATAACAATAATAATAATACCGGGCGAGTTGGTCGTGCGGTTAGGAGCGCGCAGCTGTGAACTTGCATCCGGGAGATAGTGGGTTCGAACCCCACTGTCGGCAGCCCTGAATATGGTTTTCCGTGGTTTCCCATTTTCACACCACGCAAATGATGGGACTGTACCTTAATTAAGGCCACGGTCGTATCCATCCCACTCCTAGCTCTTTCCTATCCCATCGTCGCCGTAAGACCGATCTGTGTCGGTGCGACGTAAAGCAAATAGCAGTAATAATAATAATAATAATAATAATAATAATAATAATAATAATAATAATAATAGGTAAGGTAAGGGTTATTCTGCCCGAAGGCAGGTCCGAACCTCCGCAGAGGTGTTCCTGAGCCGGAGTTTACGTGCGGTAGGGTGGCCAGTTCCTTTCCGCTCCTGCATTCCCTTATCTCCCACCAACAGCGCGTGGCAACCCATCCAACTCCTGACCACGCCCGATGTTGCTTAACTTCGGAGATCTCACGGAATCCGGTGTTTCAACACGGCTACGGCCGTTGGATAATAATAATAATAATAATAATAATAATAATAATAATAATAATAATAATAATAATAATAATGTCCTAAGACCAGAGGCTTTGTATGCAGCGGAATGCCCTGCTATGAACAAGAAAGGCCTGTTAGACAAATTGCAAATTAAAGAACGATTTTAAGGTAAATTCTTGGTCCAATTAAGAGGGGAGACCCAGCTTAACACGGGGAAAATAGGTCAATATTAATTCGATTGTTATGTATGCTACAAACGTTGTTGACAAATGCTGCACATATTCCATTATTGACATGCTTCAGAGCAACCAGAAGCAACTTCAATAATGTCAAAATTCTAATTATAAAATTTTCAAATAAAATGTTCAAAATTTTCCGCCTTTTTAACAATATAACAGCATTGTTCCCTTCATAACTCTCTTACTGTTTCACGGATAATTATGATTTTTTCAGGGTTTCCTCCCATAGTGTTGTACTACAATCTGTACCTCATTCAGATTTTATATAACGTACTTATTTACAAAAATATTAATATTTTCAGGTGCTGGGAATAAAAACTCGGCAAAAATATCTAAATCACAGTCTATGTCAATGATTGAGGTTCATTTTGTAGCTGGAGGTTTGTTACACACTTTAAAAAGGAAAAGTACGAAAATTCTTATAAACCTGGAATTTATAAGGGAAACAGTGAAATATTGTTAAAAAGGTGTGAAATTTTGAACATTTTATTTTAAAATATTATAATTATTACATGTTTGACATTATTGAAGTTGCTTCTGATTGCCAGGAAGCATGCCAATACTGGGACATGTGCAGCAATTGTCAACAACAATTGTAGCATATTTAACAATCGAATGAAAATTAACCTTCTTTTTCCTTTGTTAAGCTGTTTCTCCCCCCTAAAGACAAAGATGAATATAGACGTCGGCATAACCTTGAGCTGTATACTCATGTCCAGCAGATCTCTGTTGTCACGGGAGAAGGAGAATTGCATTTCGTGGCCACTTGCTAAGAATGAAATCAACACGAGTATCGAACGACATCTATATAAAAATAAAAAAAACCACATGGCGCAACAGCTCCAAACGGCCTTGGCCTACCAAGTAACCGCTGCTCAGCCCGAAGGCCTGCAGATTACGAGGTGTCGTGTGGTCAGCACAACGAATCTTCACGACCGTTATTCTTGGCTCTCTAGACCGGGGTCGCAATCTCACCGTCAGATAGCTCCCCAATTGTAATCACATAAGCTGAACCAGCCCTCAGATCAAGGTAAAAATCCCTGACCTGGCCGGGAATCAAACCCGGGACCTCTGGGTTAGAGCCAGGCACACTACCCCTACACTGCAGCGCTCACACCTATTTTAAAGATAAGAGGGCTCAGCCAACTTGGTTCAAGGAGGTGAAAAGGGACCTACAGGAGATGGGGGTCACTTATGAAGATATACAAGAACGCAACCCACTCAGGAGGAAACTAAAAGACCACCAGAGTTTTCAAGAAAGGCGAAAGTTGAAGACGGGAAAGAGGAAAGGAAAGAGCAACACCGACAACGAATGAAGAAGCAATGGGCAAAGATCAATGCCCGGAGAAGAACGTGGTCCTTAGTTCGCCGATACGAACAAAATAATAATAATAATAATAATAATAATAATAATAATAATAATAATAATAATAATAATAATAATAATAATAGTGTAATAATAATGTCCGCTTCTGTGGTGCAGTGGTTAGTGTGATTAGCTGCCACCCCCAGAGACCCGGCTTCGATTCCCGGTTCTGTCACGCAAGTTTGAAAAGTGGCACGAAGGCTGGAACGGGGTCCACTCAGTCTCCGGAGGTCAACTGAGCAGAGGAGGGTTCGATTCCCACCTCAGCCATCCTCGAAGTGGTTTCCGTGGTTTCCCACTTCTCTTCCAGGCAAATGCCGGGATGGTACCTCACTAAAGGCCACGGCCGCTTCCTTCCCTCTTCGTTGTCTATCGCTCCTAATCTCCCCATCCCCCTGCAAGGCCCCTGTTCAGCATAGCAGGTGAGGCCGCCTGGGTGAGGTACTGGTCATCCTCCCCAGTTGTAACCCCCGCCAGAAAACAGCTCGCAACCCTCCCAATAATGCATAATTAGAATTAGAGGATCATCCCCCAATGTCTCACGCTGCAGGACACTGCCCTTGAGGCGGTACAGGTGGGATCGCTCGCTGAGTCCAAAGTAAAAACAAACCCTAGAGGGTAAACAGATTAAGTAAGAAAGAAATAAATAATAATAGTAATAATAATATTTGCCGAGCAAATTGGCCGTACGGTTAAGGTCACGTAGGTGTGAGCTTGCACTCGGGAGGCGGTGGGTTCGAATCCCACCGTTGGCAGCACTGAAGATGGTTTCCATGGTTTCCCATTTTCACACCAAGCAAATATTGAGACTGTACCTTACTTAAGGCCACGGTCACTACCTTCCGGATCCCAAGCCTGCGCCGCCGTAAACCCTTCATGTGTTAGAGACAAAAAGCAGATGTAATAATAATAATAATAATAATAATAATAATAATAATAATAATAATAATAATAATAATAATAATAATAATAATAACGGCATGTGGCCTCCGAATGGGCCTGGTGCAGGTCTTTCGAGCTGACACCGTATAGGTGACCTGCGCGTCTGCGAGGTTGGGCCTTATTAATGATGTAGGCGGCACACATAACCAGCCTTCGAACTATCGGAATTAACGAATTAACGTTAAAATCCTCGACCCAGCCGATAATCGAACCAGGGACACTCTGGACCGAATGCCAGCACGCTAACCATTTGGCCATGGAGCCGGACTATGAAATAATATAATATTTAAAAATTTATCTCCATTGTACGATGCAGTTCAGTTTCAAAAAATATTAATAATATTATTGTCGTTATTATTATTATTATTATTATTATTATTATTATTAGTGAACAACCCTATTAGGATTACGCAGAGTATTTAGAGGCATACTTTTGACTTAATTTGTGCCCATATTTCTTCCATACTTTTACTGTGGACTTCCTTTCTTTCTCTTCAGACCAGGTTGTTCCAGTCTTCTTCTTTGATCTTTCCTCTTAGTCAACTTGCCATTCGTGAATTTTGGATCTGAAGATTACCCAGTTTTGGGCATCTGCTAGTGTAATTCCTGCCTTATCGGATAGGTTTTGATTTCGCCAGACCATTTCATTGTGTCTGTTTTGGGTTTCCTTCTGTTTTCATAGAATTCGACTACTGTATTTGTTTTATTAGTATGTCTGGGTCCATTTTTAATATGACCATTGAATCTTAACCTTATTATTATTATTATTATTATTATTATTATTATTATTATTATTATTATTCCTTCTTTCATAATCCGTTTTAACTTCCAGGGTTTATTCCCCTCGGACTCAACGAGGAATTCCACCTCTACCACCTCAAGGGCAGTGTCCTGGAGCATGAGACTTTCGGCCGTGTGGATACAGCTGAGGAGGGGGACCAATACCCCGCCCAGGCGGCCTCACCTGCTATACTGAACAGCGGTCTTGTGGGGGGGATGGGAAGACTGGAAGTGATAGACAAGGAAGAGAGAAAGAAGCGGCCGCGGCCTTAAGTTAGGTACCATCCCGGCATTTGCCTGGAAGAGAAGTGGGAAATCACGGAAAACCACTTCGAGGATGGCTGAGGTGGGAATCGAACCCACCTCTACTCAGTTGACCTCCCGAGGCTGTGTGGACCCCGTCCTAGCCCTACAGTTTAACGTGGAATATAAACCACTGTGGCGAGATTTTCTACTCCAAAAATCTTACTTGAATTGATAGAACTTAGTTTAGTTTAGTTTAGTTTAGTAATGTTTTACACTGACTGACAGAGCAAATGCAACACCAAGAAGGAGTGGTCAGAACTTTATGCTAATTGCAGGGTAGACTGACGTCACTGAGGTATGCTCATGATGTGAAATGCGCCGCTGTGCTGCGCACGTAGCGAACGATAAATGGGACACGGCGTTGGCGAATGGCCCACTTCGTACCGTGATTTCTCAGCCGACAGTCATTGTAGAACGTGTTGTCGTGTGCCACAGGACACGTGTATAGCTAAGAATGCCAGGCCGCCGTCAACGGAGGCATTTCCAGCAGACAGACGACTTTACGAGGGGTATGGTGATCGGGCTGAGAAGGGCAGGTTGGTCGCTTCGTCAAATCGCAGCCGATACCCATAGGGATGTGTCCACGGAGCAGCGCCTGTGGCGAAGATGGTTGGCGCAGGGACATGTGGCACGTGCGAGGGGTCCAGGCGCAGCCCGAGTGACGTCAGCACGCGAGGATCGGCGCATCCGCCGCCAAGCGGTGGCAGCCCCGCACGCCACGTCAACCGCCATTCTTCAGCATGTGCAAGACACCCTGGCTGTTCCAATATCGACCAAAACAATTTCCCGTCGATTGGTTGAAGGAGGCCTGCACTCCCGGCGTCCGCTCAGAAGACTACCATTGACTCCACAGCATAGACGTGCACGCCTGGCATGGTGCCGGGCTAGAGCGACTTGGATGAGGGAATGGCGGAACGTCGTGTTCTCCGATGAGTCACGCTTCTGTTCTGTCAGTGATAGTCACCGCAGACGAGTGTGGCGTCGGCGTGGAGAAAGGTCAAATCCGGCAGTAACTGTGGAGCGCCCTACCGCTAGACAACGCGGCATCATGGTTTGGGGCGCTATTGCGTATGATTCCACGTCACCTCTAGTGCGTATTCAAGGCACGTTAAATGCCCACCGCTACGTGCAGCATGTGCTGCGGCCGGTGGCACTCCCGTACCTTCAGGGGCTGCCCAATGCTCTGTTTCAGCAGGATAATGCCCGCCCACACACTGCTCGCATCTCCCAACAGGCTCTACGAGGTGTACAGATGCTTCCGTGGCCAGCGTACTCTCCGGATCTCTCACCAATCGAACACGTGTGGGATTTCATTGGACGCCGTTTGCAAACTCTGCCCCAGCCTCGTACGGACGACCAACTGTGGCAAATGGTTGACAGAGAATGGAGAACCATCCCTCAGGACACCATCCGCACTCTTATTGACTCTGTACCTCGACGTGTTTCTGCGTGCATCGCCGCTCGCGGTGGTCCTACATCCTACTGAGTCGATGCCGTGCGCATTGTGTAACCTGCATATCGGTTTGAAATAAACATCAATTATTCGTCCGTGCCGTCTCTGTTTTTTCCCCAACTTTCATCCCTTTCGAACCACTCCTTCTTGGTGTTGCATTTGCTCTGTCAGTCAGTGTATTTTACCTTCAAACTATGGCTGTCAGAATGATTAGTTAATGACAGAGGCACTCAGCTTTCACGCCTGCTTTCATCATAATAATTAGTTAATGACAGAGGCACTTAGCTTTCACGTCCGCTTTATAATAATAAAATAAGAATAATAATAAGAAGACGGTTAATTTATAACTGTTAGGTTTTCAGTCTGTCGAAATTAATGAATAAGTAAAATTTATAAAGTACTTGATAAAGAAAACTTAGAATAGGACATTACATCAAAGATAAACATCTTAATTACCGGGCGAGTTGGCCGTGCGGTTAGGGGCAAGTGGCTGTGAGCTTGCATCCGGGAGACAGTGGTTTCGAATCCTACTGTCAGCAGCCCTGGAGATGGTTTTCCGTGGTTTCCCATTTTCACACTAGGTAAATGCTGGGGCTGTACCTTAATTAAGGCCACGGGCGCTTCTTTCCAACTCCTAAGCCTTTCCTATCCCACTGTCACTACTACTGATCTGCATTTAGGGCAGTCGCCCAGGTGGCAGATTCTCTATCTGTTGTTTTCCTAGCCTTTTCTTAAATTATTGCAAGGAAACTGGAAATTTATTGAACATCTCCCTTGGTAAGTTATTCCAATCCCTAACTCCCCTTCCTATAAACGAATATTTGCCCCAATTTTTCCTCTTGAATTCCAACTTTATCTTCATATTGTGATCTTTCCTATTTTTAAAGACACCATCCAAACTTATTCGTTTACTGATGTCTTCCCACGCCATCTCTCCACTGACAGCTCGGAACATACCACTTAGTCGAGCAGCTCGTCTCCTTTCTTCCAAGTCTTCCCAGCCCAAACTTTGTAACATTTTTGTAATGCTACTCTTTTGTCGGAAATCGCCCAGAACAAATCGAGCTGCTTTTCTTTGGATTTTTTCCAGTTCCTGAATCAAATAATTCTGGTAAGGGTCCCATACACTGGAACCATACTGAAGTTGAGGTCTCACCAGAGACAAATATGCTCTCTCCTTTACATCTTTACTACAACCCCTAAATACTCTCATAACCATGTGTACCCTTTATTTACAATCATATTTATGTGATTACCCCAATGAAGATCTTTCCTTATATTTATACCTAGGTATTTACAATGACCCCTTTATTAGACCTATCTGTGTCGGTGCGACGTAAAGCCACAAGCAAAGACATCTTAATTAAAATGTAGAGTATGGGATATAGTAGCATATCTCAAGTACGTATTTGATTACTTATTTACAAGAAGGAGCTATACAAAATGACTGAAGAATTGTTATAGTAGCCCCTGTGCATAAAGGAAAGGGTGATTACTTAAAGGCGAAAATAACAGCCCAGTCATTTTTGTCGTGTGTTGCATGTATGATTTGGGAAAGCATTGTTTCTGATTACATTAAACCTGTTCGTGAAATTAAAAACTGGTTCGATAGAAGGCAGTTCGCGTTAAGGAAAGGTGTGTCCACCGAAACTCAGCTTGTACGATTCCAACACGTTATAGCACATATCTCAGATTCAGGAGGTCAAATGAACTGTATAGCGATTGACCTATCTAAAGCAATTTGATAGGGTAGATCATGGGAGACTACTGGCAAAAATGAGTGCAACTGAACTGAAAAAAAATAGAGTGACTGAAAGGGTGGCTATATTTCTAGAAAAGAGAAGTCGGAGAATTAGAGTTATCTGATCGTATAATCAATAAGAAGGCAGTACCTCAAGTCAAGGCAGTATTATTGGAACTTTAATTTTTCTTCTGTATAAATGATATGAGAGCAATCAGAGACAAGGCTTCGTGCGGATGATGTTTTACTGTATAGAGTAATCAGTTACAAGATTGTGAGCAACTGCAAAACGATATGGACAATGTTGTGAGATGGACAGCAGGCAATGGTATGATTATAAACGGTGATAAAAGTCAGGTTCTGAGTTTCACAAAGAGGTAAAGCCCTCTTAGTTTTAATTACTGCGTTGACGGGGTGAATGTTCCTTTCGGGGATCACTGTAAGTACCTAGATGTTAATATAAGTGATATAAGGGTAATCACATAAACGGGATACGGGTACAACAGGGTATTTAGGGGTTGTAGTAAGGATGTAAAGGAGAGGGCAGCTAGGGTATTGTTCCAGTGTATGGGACCCCTCACCCCGATTACACGATTTGATAACAGGAAAAATTCCAAAGAAAAGCAGCTCGATTTGTTCTAGGTGATTTCCGACAAAAGAGCAGAGCAACGAAAATGTTGCAAAGTTAGGACCGGGAAGACTTGGAAGTAAGGAGACAAGCTGTTGGACTAAGTGGTATATTCCGAGCTGTCAGTGGAGAGATAGGGTGCGATGACATTAGTAGACGAATAAGTTTGAGTGGTGTCTTTAAAAGTAGGAAAGATCACAATATGAAGATAAAGTTGGAATGCAAGAGGACATTGGGGCAAATATTCCTTTATAGGAAAGGGAGTTAGGGATTGGAATAACTTACCAAGCAAAATGTTCAAAAAATTTCAAATTCTTTGCAATTATTTAAGAAAAGAGTAGGTAAACAACAGATAGGTAATCTGCCACCTGGGCTACAGAACTAAATGCAGATCAGTGGTGATTAATTGATTGATTGAAATAGAAATATATTTCAATAATTCTCTATCTTCTTGCGTTATTCCCGCACGATCGCAGGGTACGCATAATTCTATAATAATTCCATTTTAATTAATTTGTTTCTCTTGCAGGTATATTCTGTTATTAAATGTTTCTTTTTTCAGTTTTTTCTAAATGTTATTTATCCATAAATTCATTCCGGCAGAATTCAGTACCCAACAGTTATAAATTAAATGAGACGAGAATGAAAATAAATGGCTTTCACAAATAATAACAACAACAACAATAATGAATTTGAATGTCGTAACCGGAAATGTTTTTATATCCCACAAGCTACTGTTGCGGATTTTAGAGACGAGTGCAGTAGGAACACTGCTATTCCCGGTAAAGCTATCAACACGAGACTGACGTATTTAGCGACTTCAAATACGAGTTGAGCGAGCAGAGATTTACCCTAGCTCGAGCTCTGAAGGCCAACACTTTATAGTCTTAGTTACTCAGCCCGCTTCTGGCCGGGATTTGATCCTATAGCCTTGAAAGAAAGAACAAGCGTGTAACTTAATGAATACACTATCCAGTCGACCTTTCTCCCTCTATTTCCCAAGGTAAACCCGAAATTGAATGTCAACAAAATACTGTACGTGCATTGATTCCTTTGTTATTTGTGTATGTTCTTTCTCTCACTTAATTTCATAACATTCCGGCTATTACGTACCTTCTAAACTCTTACCAGTAATAATAATAATAATAATAATAATAATAATAATAATAATAATAATAATAATAATTGCTTACAATGTTGCTTTACGGGAACGAAAGCTGTGTGGACTCAGGATATCTTATTCATAAGTTAGAAGTAACAGACATGAAAGTAGCAAGAATGATTGCTGGTACAGACAGGTGGGAAGAATGGCAGGAGGATACTCGGAATGAGGAGATAATGTAGGAATGAACTCGATGGATGAAGCTGTACGCATAAACCGGCTTCGGTGGTGGTGTCATGTGAGGCGAATGAAGGAGGATAGGTTACCTAGGAGAATAATGGACTCTGCTATGGAGGGTAAGAGAAGTAGAGGTAGACCAAGAAGACGATGGTTAGACTCTGTTTCTAACGATTTAAAGATAACAGGTATAGAACTAAATGAGGCCACAACACTAGTTGCAAATCGAGGATTGTGGCGACGTTTAGTAAATTCACAGAGGCTTGCATACTGAACGCTGAAAGGCATAACGGTCTATAATGATAATGTATGTAATGTATGTATGTATGTATAATAATAATAATAATAATAATAATAATAATAATAATAATAATAATAATAATAATAATAATAATAATAATAATAATACTTGAAGAAATCAAAAAGGAAGGGAGGAAGATCATTATGAAAACCTTAGGAGCAAGGTACACCCAAGACGGCTACAGGTTGCAATCAATTAAAAGAACAGAAAAGTTCTCAAACATCGAAACTGACAGTAGGAAAAGACGAATTAAATTCTTCGGACATCTCACTAGATTAGCAGAAAATCGATTGACAAGAAGGATAATAGATTATGTGACCTCGCTTAAGAACTCAACAGCCTGGCTTAACGAACTTCGAAAGGACCTCAAAAACGCAAACATAAGTTCAACAGACATTCTAGGAAAAGACATCTTTAGACACAAAGTAAACAACTGGGAAGCTACATCACAGCAACCACAACAAAAACAGTACAGACCAAAGTGGTCGGAAGAACGTAAACAAGGCTTCTCGGAGAGAATGAAAACCTAACGAAAAAAAAAAGACGAACCCACAGAAGAAATTATTTGAGTTATTTGCTTAACGTCTTCCAACAGCAGAATTCACTGCTCCAACAAGAAGAAAAACAACAACGACTACTACTACTACTACTACTACTACTACTACTACTACTACTACTACTACTACTACTACTACTAAAATAATAATAATAATAATAATAATAATAATAATAATAATAATAATAATGTCTGGTTCCATGGTTAAATGGTTAGCGTGCTGGCCTTTGGTCAGAGGGATCCCGGGTTCGAATCCCGGCAGGGTCGGGAATGTTAACTATCATCGGTTAATTTTGCTGGCCCGGGGACTGGGTGCATGTGTCGTCTTCATCATCATTTCATCCTCATCACGACGCGCAGGTCGCCTACGGGAGTCAAATCAAAAGACCTGCATCTGGCGAGCCGTACTTGTCCTCGGACACTCCCGGCACTAAGAGCCATACGCCATTTCATTTTTTCATTTACCGAGCGAGTTGGCCATGCGGTTAGCATCGCGCAGGCGTGAGCTTGCGTTCGGGACATAGTGGGTTCGAATCAAACCGTCGGCAGCCCTGAAGATGTTTTTCCGTAGTTTCCCATTTTAACACCACGTAAGTGTGGGGGCTGTACCTTAATTGAGGCCATGGCTACTTCCTACCCACTCCTATCCCTTTCCTATCTCATTGTCGCCGTAAGACCTATCTGTGTCGGCGCGACGTGAAACAAATTATAAATAATAATATGCCAGGCATTTTGATTTGACGTTAAGACTCCTTGGCTAAATTGTCAGCATTTACGTCTTCGGTTCAGAGGTCCCCGAGTTCGGTTCCCGGTCGGGTCGGGGATTTTAATCACTTCTGATTAATTCTTCTGGCTCTGAGACTTGGAACTTGTGTTTGTCCCAACACTCTAGTTCTTCATATTCAGGCAATGCACCACACTACCAACCACCACAGAAATGTCAATAGTGACTGTATCCCTCAACATAGGATTGATGTTAGGAAGGGCATCCGGCCGTAAAACAGGGCCAGATTCACATGTGGGGGACATAGGCACACCCGCAACTCCACAAGATGTTGGAAAAGCGATAGTAGGAGAAGTGTAGGGGGCAACGCGTCCGCCTGTCACCCAGTGGCCCCGGGTTCGATTGATATCCCTGGCCTGAGGACTGAGTGTTTGTGTCGTCCTTAACGTTCATTTCCTCACATTGAACACTCTACACTTCCGCCATTCCTATTGCACGCAGGTTCATATGGCACGGTGCAAGCAGGGGCGACGCCCCGAATAAATAGCATTTATCCAAAAAAGGAGAAGAAGAATTCATGTTGATTTTACGTCATTTAGGCTACCTCTCTGCCAATTTTGACGTTCCGTTTTCCACTACCAGATCGCAGAGAAATCTTGACTCAGATTTATAACATCCCACCTTAATAGTTTTTTTACAACCAGGTGCCCTTCCTGGCGTCAACATTATCAGTGGATTTAATGAGATGAATGCCGTGATATATCGGTGCCGGCACATAGCCTACTCCTGTCAAATAGCACAAAGTTGTCTACTCAAGGCTTAACGTCCCCAACCGACGGACGAATCACCATCACGCTCCATTTAAACAGTGCGGAAAGGTTTGGAACTGAACCCAGGCTTTTGGCACGCAATCTGATGACGTTGATGATGCTTGTTGTTTAAAGGGGCCTAACATCTAGGTCATCGGCCCCTAATGGTACGAAATGAGACGAAATTAAAAGTCCAAAATCCTCCACTGATCAGAATTCAAAACATGATGACGAACAATGAATGGATGGATGTGAATTTAAAACAATTAGTGGATCCGACCCGTAATGCACAGAAACTGACGAAGAACATAGTATTACTGACCAAGGGACTGCTTCTAGAGCACCATACTGAATCGATGATGCGCGTAGTTTAAAGGGGGTCCAAAACCCAACTCATAGGCTCCTCATAATGGTACTTAACGCTAAGAATGTAGAACCATGGTACTCGTCATGTTGCGGTACTAATCAAAAGTAGCGTATTCCACACATGATGGTACTACTCACATTCGCACATGGTGTTCATCAGATAATGTGTTAACCACAGGGACCCCGCACTATCCCGTGGCGTTCCTCACATAGTGGGTACTTATCACATGTACTGTAAAATGAAATGGCGTATGGCTTTTAGTGCCGGGAGTGTCCGAGGACAAGTTCGGCTCGCCAGATGCAGGTCTTTTGACTTGACTCCCGTAGGCGACCTACGTGTCGTGATGAAGACGAAATGATGACGAAGACGACACATACACCCAGCACCCGTGTCAGCAAAATTTACCAATTAAGGTTAAAGTTCCAGACCCTGCCGGGAATTGAACCCGGGGTCCCTGCGACCAAAGGCCAGCACGCTAACCATTTAGCCATGGAACCGGACACAGGAACTGTAAAAGCCGGCAACCCACTCTGTTGCTACTAATCACAAACTTATTTGGCACCTAACAGTGGTACTAAGCGCAAGTAAAAGCGACCCATGGTGTTTCCCGCGTGGTGGTACTAATTACAAGTAGTTTCATGGTGCTAATACAATCATCCCTTGGTCGTCCCTTTTAGTCGCCTCTTACGACAGACAGGGGATACCGTGCATGTATTCTTCGTCTGCGTCCCCCACCCACAGGGGATTCTGTGTTTGGTCCGCGAGAGGTATTTTATTTCCCTCAAGTCCGCCGGCAAGCCGGTTAGGACCCCCCTATCCGCCATCTGGGACGAGCCACGTGGGAGTATCACCTCTCCTACCCTGCCGGACAACATTCGAATGGTGATTTTTTTTTTTTTTTTTTTTTTCGTTCAACGAAACTCGAAATGGCTAATCACGGTGTCAGCCATTTATAGGCTTGGCGTCTCAACGACCACGTCCGCTAGGCAGGCTAAACATTTAATCGTTTAATAAAAATAAATTACCGCAAGGTTCATTCGTTGGACCTGTGTTTTGACAGAGATACATAAGCTACGTGTGCTATTTAAATGTACACTGACTTTCCGTTTCCAAAATTGGGCCAAATATTCCAGTACCGCTTTGATCCGTAAATACATAAGCGTAACAAACTTTGGAATGATGCCGCGGTAATAGTTTCCTGTTACACTACAACGAAGGCTCTGTTGCACTGTACGGAGGTAAAAAAAAAAAAAAAAAAAAAAAAAACACCTCTCAGTGATTTGATATTCAAATGAAACCTACAGTACAAGGACAAACAGCTTGTTGAATTCGGTATTTTTTATTCTTACGCTGGATTTCAAAAAACAATGTTCAGACATTTAAATCTACTATTTATAAGTAGCTAAAGTGTGTAAGTAGGTTTAAACTGACTGCGAAATATTTGATATAAAACTCATTCTTAAGATGTTTTAGCTCCTTAGCAATGTATCGCCACTATTTCCGCATTCCTGGCAAAGAATTATTTTCTGGTATTATATTTCATTTTTGGGGGGCGAGGGCGGCTCTTTGCTGGATGGTCAAAGTAATGGTGTTCGAATCAGAGGACTCCAGGTTCGATTTCCGGTTGCTAGTCATCATACAAAACCGTAATTGTCGAATACATTCCTGCACCAGGTTTGATGTCAAGCATGCCATTCAGCCGTAAAACTGATCCAAACCCACATGTGCTACACAGATCTCATCCATATCCCCACAGAGTTTGGAAAAAGCGACGGAAACCAAGTAACATTTTACCAAGAAATTCAGTGCGACGTTGTTTTAGTTCCTCAAGAATTTTGGAGAGTACATAATAACTCTGAATACACATGATTTATTTTAAAAATACACACATACAGAAGCGAATTTAGATAATCGGCGCCCTTAGACAGAGAAACATATTATTTCGAGGTGAATCACAGCGAGAGGCTCAAGAGATTCTGGGAAAAGAGGAAACAAATTCATCTGCTAAATAAGTTCAATCCCGCTCCTTAGCTGGGTACAACATTGTGAAAAAAATAATAATAGTATGGCAGACGTTTTCATTTGACGTTATTTACGCTGCCTCTGCGTCAATTTTGACGTTCCGTTTTAAACCACTACCAAATCGCATAGAAATCATTTCGTTTCTCTTAATTTGTGCTTTGCAAGTGGATTACAAATGTAGCCCACTTAGCTGAATAATAATAATAGTAATAATAATAATAATAATAATAATAATAATAATAATAATAATAATAATAAACCTCCTCTGTGGTGTAGTGGTTAGTGTGATTAGCTGCCACCCTCGCAGGCCCGGGTTCGATTGCCGGCTCTCATACGAAATTTGAAAAGTGGTACTAGGACTGGAACGGAGTCCACTCAGCCTCGGGAGTTCAACGGAATAGAGGAGGGTTAGATTCTCACCTCAGCCATCCTCGAAGCGGTTTTCCGTGGATTCCCACTTCTCCAGTCAAATGCCGGGATAGTAACTTAACGCCATAGCCTCGTCCTTCCCTCTTCCTTGCCTATTCGTCCCAATCTTTCCATCCCCCATAAGGCCCCTGTTCAGCATAGCAGGTGAGGCCGCCCGTACGTGGTACTGATCCTTCTCCCCAGTTGTATACCCCGACCCAAAGTCTCACGCTCCAGGACACTGGCCTTAAGGCGGTAGAGGTGTAATCCCTCGCTGAATCCGAGGGAAAAGCCAACCCCAGACGGTAAATAGATTAAGAAAGACAGAAAGAAAGAAATAATAAATGACTGAAGATACCTATGATAAGAAAAATGTGTCAAGGAATACAAAAATTAAACACTATAACACAGTAATCAACCCAGAGAGTCTGTGTGCCACAGAGTGCATGTAATCTATGAAAACCGATGAAATAGAAGAGAGAGAGAGAGAGGAAAGCAAAATCTTGGGACCATTGCAATTTTGAGGACGGAGTGTTTAGACCTGAGAAGAATGTATACAAGGACGAAGAAAATTAAACGTCGGGCTGAGTGGCTCAGACAGTTGAGACGCTAGCCTTCTGACCCCAACTTGGCAGGTTCAATCCTGGCTCAGCCCGGTGATATTTTTCCATGTGGCTATTTCTAGCCGAGTGCAGCCCTTGTACGGCAGACCCTCCGATGAGGGTGGGCGGCATCTGCCATGGTTAGGTAACTGCGTGTTATTGTGGTGGAGGATAGTGTTATGTGTGGTGAGTGAGTTGCAGGGTTGTTGCGGACAGCACAAACACCCATCCCTCGGGCCACTGGAATTAACCAATGAAGGTTAAAATCCCCGACCCGGCCGGGAATCGAACCCGGGACCCTCTGAACCGAAGGCCAGTACGCTGACCATTCAGCCAACGAGTCGGACAGCCCGGTGATATTTGAAGGTATTCAAATAGGCCTACGTCAGACTCGTGTACGTACATTTACTGGCACGTAAAAGAACACCCGTGGGACTTAATTCCGGTACCTCGGCGTCTCCGAAAACCGTAAAAGAGTAGTTAGTGGGACGAAAAGCCATTATTATTATTAAGAAAATGAAAAGCTGTCAAACACTATGAAAAATAAAAGAACGAAATTCTTTGGTCACGTGTTAAAAATAGCAAGGATCTAAGGAGTAAAAGAACAGGTATGACAGAAATTGGAATAACAGAAGATATAGGCCTAATATAAGACAGAACGACTTTCAGAAGATTGATATAAAATATCAAGTATTTCCTAGAGGAGAAGCAGAAGAGGAAAGGTAATAACATCTGGACACAAGAGAGGAGGAAAGAGCAAAATGGAAGGATGAATAACTATTGGAAGTCAAGAAAAGAAGGGCCAAGGTGAATGCACAGTGTAGATGGCCAAAATCGAAAATAATAATCTTTCTTTCTTTCTTAATCCGTTACCATCCAGGGTTGGCTTTCCCCTCGGAGTCAGCGAGGGATCGCACCTCTACCGCCTCAAGGGCAGTGTCTTGGGGAGTGAGACTTTGGGTCGGGAGATACAACCGAGACAGAGGACCAGTACATTTCCCAGGCGGCCTCACCCGCTCGCCGTAAGCCTTGCGTGGGGCATGGCAAGATCGGAATGGATAGACAAAGAAGAGGGCAGGAATCGGCCGTGGCCTGGAGAAGTGGGAAACCACGAAAAATCACTTCGAGGATGGCTGAGGTGGGAATCAATACCCCCTGCACTTAGTTGACCTCCCGAGGCGAATGGGAGGAGGGTGCCAGTTAATTTCACTAACCACTACACCACAAAGGCGGAATAATAATAATAATAATAATAATAATAATAATAATAATAATAATAATAATAATAATAATAATAATTAAGGCCACGGCCGTTTCCTTCCACTTCCTAGGCCTTTCCTATCCCATCGTCGCCATAAGACATATCTGTGTCGGTGCGACGTAAAGCAAATAGCAAAACAAAAAAAAAAGAATAGTTTCTGGACAGAACATCATGTAAAAAAGAGGCGCCCTTTGGATAAAGGGAAGAAGAGAGAAGTATAGGCAGAGAATGCGCGAGCATTGGAAAAATATTAAGTCCCTCTCCAAGCAGAAAAGTTGAACATTGTGGTCCTTAGTTGGCCCACTCATAATATTTTTTTTATTTTTTTGCTAGTTGCTTTACGTCGCACCGGCACAGATAGGTATTATGGTGACGATTGGACAGGGAAGGGCTGGGAGTGGGAAGGAAGTGGCCGTGGCCTTAATTAAGGTACAGCCCCAGCATGTGCCTGGTGTGAAAATGGAAAACCACGGAAACCATTTTCAGGGCTGCCGACAGTGGGGTTCGAACCTACTCTCTCCCGAATACTGGATACTAGCCGCACTTAAGCGACTGCAGCTATCGAGCTCGGTAGATATAATAATAATAATAATAATAATAATAATAATAATAATAATAATAATAATAATAATAATAATAACAACAGGCAACGAGTGGTTACGACGTACTTTCTTGCAAATTCGTCGATCACATCTCCATAGTGTACTCTAGTTATGTTCTGTCAGAATTCATGGAGAGAACGGGAAGTCTGTTGAGTGTATCTTGCGACATGAACGAGTCTTTTGAAGAGTGATAAGGAGGGCTCGGCCAAACAATTGATTGCAGTGGTTGACAAAAAATATTCGTAATACAATCTCTTAAGTTAGGAAACAGTCCTTGAATGCGGTTTTCAAGTAACACATTGTCCAATGCACTGGAGGAGAATATTTTTATTTCGTTGCTGTTAATGTGTGCTTTAAAATGAACAACGTCATAACTCAAAAATGTTTTAAGTAGTCAGTGTAACGCTCTTTCAGTATTCGAGAAAATTTTAATAAGTTCTTTAAGGCATAACATTGAAAAAAGTGCTAATGATCTCACTGTGACAACGTGACATTATTACTAAAACAAAACCTGCCCTCTTTCTGTTGTCAGACAGTTCATTAAATATGAGCTCATAACTGCCAACGTTATTCATATCAATTTCATTGTAAGATACGTTCACGTTCTCGTTTCAAAAGTTTTGAATAACATGTTTTAAAAATTAAACAGTGGAAGCTTAAAAGGCCGCCTCTTAAAATCCGTCGCCCTAGGCAGGTGCCAAGTCAGTCCAGGCCTAAATACGCCTCTGCATACATTTATACCATAATTCCGAGTGAGCTTTGCAAAGAAAAGTGCAATACTTAATAATAATTTCAAATGCTACCAAAGATCATGTCTGCTATAATAAAATTGTGAAATAATGTGTTAAATATTTACCTTGATTTCAGCTTCCAAGAATTCGTCTCCTGTTTGTATATCAGAATTCTTCTGTTTCACTTTCAAAACAAAACACTTCACAACACTGAATTTACTATTTAAAAACAAAAGAGAGTAAGCGAGAATTATATTTCAATAAATACGTTAGTTGTAAAAATTCACAATCCTTTATAACTGTCACTCGTCAAAATTAGAACTTGCTACATAACCTCCAATTGAACATGTTTCTTTTCGCGGGAAACAGTTGAAAGTTAACAAGGTCTCCTGTTGAACATTGCGATGTACGTTCTAGAAGTGCTGTCAAGGTGTCATTCCCGTTGCTAAGTAACGTGAGTCGAGGTAGGAGCTTTAAAAGCACTTCCTATGCGCCCGGTCCGCTGTTCTGTATTTCGCGTAAGCTCCTCGTTCGACGGAAGCGCGCGGCGAAATACATGAGCTAGGGACGGTTCTCCCGCATGAACTCAGACACACCACGTGATTCAGCGCATGGCATAGCGCGAGCAAAGCTTTGCGAACACAAAGGAACACCTCTCTGTCGCAGTCTTTTGTCTTCTTTTAACATCGCTGATTGATTAATGACGAATATAAACAAATGCTGTTCTATCCAAAGAACATAACTGTACAATAACATCAATCTTCATATTGTTGGTATAATCATAATCTGTTTCTAGGTTGGGTTGTGAAACAGAAGGTTAATTGCTTTTATAAAAAGGGAGGATTACTGTTATTCATCTACTTCCTTGAATATTTCATTTCCTGATCTAATATTTTTTGTATCAACTGACTTTATTCGACCACACTCCATTATTTTTGTTTTCGATTTAGGCCTATTTGTTTTCTTCTTGTACTCCTCCAATAATAATGTTTGTCTAGACCTCCACTCTACAGGTGTACTACATTTTGCAGCATATAATAATAATAATAATAATAATAATAATAATAATAATAATAATAATAATAATAATAATAATAATAATAATGTTGTTCTTATGTTGGTCATCAGTCCATAGACTGGTTTGATGCAGCTCTCCATGCTACACTATCCATTGTCAACCCTTTGATTTCTACGTAACTACTACATCCTACATTTACTCTAATCTGTTTGTCATATTCATACCTCTACCGTTCTTACCACCTACACTTCCCTCAAAAATAACTCAACAAGTCCTGGATGTCTTAAGATGTGTCCTATCATTCTGTCTCTTCGTCTCGTCAAATTTCATCATCATCAACATCTGTTTACCCTCCAGGTTCGGTTTTTCCCTCGGACTTAGCGAGGGATCCCACCTCTACCGCCTCAAGGGCAGTGTCCTGGAGCTTCAGACTCTTGATCGGGGGATACAACTGGGGAGTATGACCAGTACCTCGCCCAGGCGGCCTCACCTGCTATGCTGAACAGGGGCCTTGTGGAGGGATGGGAAGATTGGAAGGGATAGGCAAGGAACAGGGAAGGAAGTGGCCGTGGCCTTAAGTTAGGTACCATCCCAGCATTCGCCTGGAGGAGAAGTGGAAAACCACTTCCAGGATGGCTGAGGTGGGAATCGAACCCACCTCTACTCAGTTGACCTCCCGAGGCTGAGTGGACCCCGTTCCAGCCCTCGTACCACGTTTCAAATTTCGTGGCAGAGCCGGGAATCGAACCCGGGCCTCCGGGGGTGGCAGCTAATCACGCTAACCACTACAGCACAGAGGCGGACCTCGTCAAATTTAGCCGAATCAAACTCCTCTCACGAATTCGATTCAGTATCTCTTCATTCGTGATTCCATCTAGCCACCTCACCTTCAACATTCTTCTGTAACACCACATTTCAAAAGCTTCTATTCTCTTTCTTTCTGAGCTAGTTATCGTCCACGTTTCACTTGCATACAGTGCCACGCTCCAGATAAAAGTCTCCAAAAGAAAAGCATCTTTCTAATTCCTATATCAGTGTTCGAAGTGAGCAAATTTCTTTTCATAAGAAAGGACTTCCTTGCTTGTGCTAGTCTGCATTTTATGTCCTCTTTACTTCTCCCACAGTTAGTTATTCTACCACTCAAGTAACAATATTCATCTACTTCCTTTAAGACTTCATTTCATAATCTAATGAATTCATAGTCGATATTTTCAAGGCTGATCCTCTTCCTGTTGCCAACCTCAGTTGAGGAAATAATGAGGATGAAAATAAATATGATGAATGAAATTGGGTAAGGAGGTGGAAGAAATCGTTTGTGGCCTATGAATTGGAATTGCCCCGGCATTTGCCTTTTCAATTTACTGGGGTTGGGACTTGATATGGATTTTTTTTTTTTTTTTGCTTTACGTCGCACCGACTCAGATAGGTCTTATGGCGACGATGGGACAGGAAAGGGCTAGGAGTGGGAAGGAAGCGGCCGTGGCCTTAATTAAGGTGTGAAAATGGGAAACCACGGAAAACCATTTTCAGGGCTGCCGACAGTAGGGTTCGAACCTACTATCTCCCGAATACTGGATACTGGCCGCACTTAAGCGACTGCAGCTATCGAGCTCGGTGATATGGATTTGGCCAAGTTTTACATCGTGTTACCCTTCCTGACGACAACCTTGTGTGTAGGGATGTACAGTGTCCACTATTGTCTGTCTCTGTGTTATTTTGTGAGTTGTTGAAGGTAAGTACTTTATCTTAAACACAAACGCCCAGCCCCCGTGTCAGCGGAAATAACCAATTATGGTTAGAATTCGCGGCCCTGCCGTGAATCGAATCCGGGGCCCCTGTGACCAAGGCTAGCACGGTAACCATTCAGCCAAGGGGGCGGACAACATGTCCATGTCAATATTTTTTCGAGAAATTGTGTGAGGATGTACCGGCAACTCCATACCTCATCTCATGTAAAATGTTAGAATGGACAAATCGTTCTACAAGGTGACCCAAAAATCTGTTAAAATTTGACGAGGCAATACTTCACGGAATATTGGAGGTAGTGAGCTAATAATTGACACACATGATTTAATGACATGGGGTTTTATTGACACCAAAATAAAGTATACAAAATGACCAACAGATGGCGCTTCATATGATACACAAGCAATGATTAGCATAACAATCAGCTCGCTTTGTCAACGATTCGTTAGACTTGCCTTCAGATGGCCATGAAGATCACTTTGGGACAATTCTATCAGATGCTGAAAGCTGTCACATTTTACCCTGATTGAATCAGTCAACTTGCGCTTAGCATGGCTTTAACTGGGTCGCGAAAGAAAAACGAATTCTGTCGCTTGCTCTCAAAAGCTAACATTGTCTGCGAAGAAATTGTTTCTGAAAGCATCTCTTAGGATAGAAGCTTATAGGAAGTATTTCCTCTTGAGCCAGTCATTACGCAATGGAGAAGTTACGGTTAAGCTGGAATTTTTTATTATAAACTCTTCCCCCACCTAGAGGTTGCCCGAGGACAAAACATATACAATACAGTGAATATCAATTACAATAGTTTGTAAAGAAGTCGAAAAATTACGAGGGAAAGTCAATAAGTATCTGCTATAAATTTTTATAATTTATTACAAAAAGAGTACACACTTTATATTGACATATTTTTTCAACATGGCCACCCTGATGTTCAATGCACATGGTCCACTGTTTCACAAGCTTTCTGATACCCTCTGCAGAAAAGGTTTTTGGTTGCGCAGCAAGCCACGTATGCACCGCTTCCTTCACCCGTTGATCGGAGCTGAATCGACGGCCTATGGTTTGCCACGTCATCATCTGTTATTCAGGATTATATCACTCACTTGTTCAATTACAGCTGCAGATGGAGGCCCGGATGTTTCCTCATCCACCACGCTCGTGCGATCCCGTTTGAACTGTTCAATCCACTGGTAAACACTTCGCTGTGGCAAAACATTGTCCCCGTGTTGTGCTGAAAGTATTCTATGCATTTCCGCTCCTGGTACACGCTCAGACCACGCTGTTCTTTCTTGGTGCAAGCAGAGAGTGGCGTGGCCATTTTTACGTCGCAACAGCGCAAGCTGTGTTGATACTGATCTGATAATGCTGAAACCTATCACAGACGTAGACAACGGTGCCATCTAGCGGCTGGTGAGCACACAACGCAGCAGCGTATACGAGTCCAACACTCGGCCACCTGGATTCCTCGCTACACACCCTCTTTTCTGCACAACTTGTAAGCAAAGTGAATGCTTGTAAGGAGCGGTAAGGAGTCTCGATTTCAGTAAATAGTTCCTACAAAACTTAAAATACAGAGTGGTCTAAAACAAACGTAAACCGTGTATATATGCGTTAGAGGGTTGGTCATACTGATAAATGATTTGAAAGAAATAATTTGGATATCTCACACCGTTGTCATTTTAACAGCTGCTGAAGTCAGCCAATCAGAGAAGTCCACTTAGAAACAAATATATAGTTGATTTCAACCAGAACCACTGTAGGATACTTGCTGTGGCGCTCTCCTGCCCGTCTTCAGCCACGAGCAGATTCAGCAACACCGCCTGCAAAGCTTTCGAAGTGATCTGATTGGCTAACAACGGCGCGAAATGTCGAATTATGTTTATTCAAATTATTTATCAGTATGACCAACTCTCTAGATAAAATGAAGCCGGGCTGAGTGGCTCAGATGGATGAGGCGCTGGCCTTCTGACCCCAACTTGGCAGGTTCGATCCTGGCTCAGTCCGGTGGTATTTGAAGGTGCTCAAATACGTCAGCCTCGTGTCGGTAGATTTACTGGCACGTAAAAAAACTCCTGCGGGACTAAATTCCGGCACCTCGGCGTCTCCGAAGACCGAAAAAGTAGTTAATGGGATAAGATGACAACGGTGTGGAATGTCCAATTTTTTTTCACATTATTTATCAGTATGACCAACTCTCTAACGCTAATATACCCGGTTCACTGTGTTTCTAACCATCCTGTATATGTTTCTTCCACCGTCAACTTCAGCTCCTTGAGTCATATGTGATTCGTATCTTATCGTGACGTCTAGAATATAACGTGCTTTTCCCTTAATGGCGATCATATCAATTCTCCTTGTGCTGCCGTTGTTACAAGACCATGAACCTACTCGTATACTTGAAAGCCTTTGCCTCGGAGGGACTGCGCACTAGAAATGACCTGATAGTGCGGTGGCGGGTATTTCTAAGGCGTGAGCTGGTCTCACCACATCTTCTGCAGTGGCATTGATTGCCAGCATTGCGATAGAGCAAAAGGAGTGACAGAAGTGCTAGCGATGTTACTCATATTTTACTGAAAAATACGCCTTCATCAATGAAACAGTTTACGCTTGACTGAGTGAGAAAGAAAAGGATACCATCTCACTGTAACACGTTCAGCCCGACGGTGAACTACCATTGAGTTCCCGAAATTCCCACGCGCTATGTGGTTCGAGATATATGTTGCTTTATATTGCAGCTGGCGTTTTATACAAGGAAATAGAGTAATGCTTAGGCTTTATTAGAATTGTATACATTGTTTACCACCGGTGGTACATGATATAACATAAATTGGTGCACAAAAAGTTTGTAAATAACAGTCGTTCAATAACATCCTTTTATTACGAAAACATAGCAATTTATCTACTTAAACATGTTGTAAGATTACAAAATTGCGTATAGTTATAAAAATAAGGTTGATTTATTAAATTCAAATGCAAACTGAATTTCATGGAGTAAAATTACACAGGTTTGACAAAACATAACATATCACTAAGTTTACACAAGGAGTAATTTAAATACCACCTATTCAATACAATTTTAGTATATTTTATTCAATATTTTTGTGCTGTAACTATTACATAACAATAGTATCAATACCATTAAGAGTTCATCAATACGATTTATGTAATTTGATAAGACAACAATATGTGTTTTAACATTGAACGAGGCTGATGATGCCCAATAAAAAAGTGGGCGAAACCTGTACCTTTAAAATTCTGGTAATTTCTCTGTGCATTTGACCACACAATAGTGGAATACATTGTATTGAATAGGTCGTATTTAAATTACTCCTTGTGTAAACTTAGTGATATAGCTACTATCAATACGGAATAATGGACTAAAAAACATAACACCGAGCTCGATAGCTGCAGTCGCTTAAGTGCGTCCAGTATCCAGTATTCGGGAGATAGTAGGTTCGAACCCCACTGTCGGCATCCCTGAAGATGGTTTTCCGTGGTTTCCCATTTTCACACCAGGCAAATGCTGGGGCTGTACCTTAATTAAGGCCACGGACACTTCCTTCCCACTCCTAGACCTTTCCTGTCCTATCGTCGCCATAAGACCTATCTGTGTCGATGGGACGTAAAGCAACCAGCAAAAAATAAATAAAAATAATAACATATTTACGAAAAGAAAGCAGTTGTAAATTGAAGTCTGGTAACTCGGTCCCTTCTCATAGTTCTCTTTATAATCTAATTTCCACACATAGGATTGTTTGACCAGTATATTTTTCTTTGGGGAGGAGGACAAATGCCCTAAATAGGAATGTAGTTTTACTCTTTCTAAAACAGCGCCTGAAAAACGTACCGTTTTAGGCTATGAAATACGCCTACGAAAACGATACAAACCGTAAACAGTGAAATGAAAATTGTGTCAATATTTTTCGAACGTAGAGGTTCACAGACTCACTGAAAGAGTGCTCTGCCGATTACTCACACACTATTAGATCTGAAGAACACGGGGGAAATAGACTAGCACCGATCAATCTGTCTGCAAACACTTCCGAGCAGTTTCGGAAATTACAAAGCTTGAAAATCTACCTGAACGGCCATGAAATTGCATGTAGCACCGGTGGTACACGTCGGGATGAACGTGTTAAGTTATTAGAGTATGTGGGTGTTTTTCAAATAATTTCGTAAATGATATATTTTGAAATAAAGCACAGTTATCAAAAAGTTAAGTTATCTGATGTAATGAATTTACCCCATGGGGACTGCTGTAAATACCTTGGTGTTAATATAAAGTAAGATCTCTTCATATGGTTATAAGTAAAGCCCAAATTTCTAGGCAGTAATGGGTTAGAATACAAGCATACTGAAGCGAGTGACAAGAATATTCTACTCTGCTCAACGGTTACGTTATGAGATTTGCATAAACATTAGGGGTACAGCACATCAAGACCCCTAGAATGTATGTTACTCTCGCTACATGAGAGTTACGAGGGTGCTGAAGGGTTGCAGTAAGAAAGTAAACAAAATAGCATATACAGAGTTTCTCGTACAAACTCAGGCCGAACGCACGGTGTTTGTGTTGACTCAGCCGAACTTACGTCGCGCGTGGCCGCCCTGCTTTAAACGTGCATACAATCTTACCTTATAAAAGATGTCGTTCTTCCTGGATTATACAGACATTGTATTTGGTAACCACATTCTGGCTGACGGGAGTGAATTCTGGAACTGTAATGTTTCTGATTTCATTCGTAATATTTTCTTTTGGCTCCTCCAATGTGTGAGGATTTTTTCGATAAAGTTTTTCTTTCATTTTATCCCAAAAGTAAAAAAAAAACACACACACACACTATTAGATCTGGAGAACAAGGGGGAAATAGAACAGCACCGATCAATCTGTCTGCAAACACTTCCAAGATTGTAAGAAGGGAATCTTCTGATGTAATTAGTAGGGGCAGAATCTTGTTGAAACCATCCACACGATTTTTCTTCTTCCATTACCTGATGGCCAAAATATTATCTTGATACTCTCTGCATTTACTGTTGTCTTGAAAAAATAGGCCTAATTATTCGTCTTGCACTAAAAGCACACCAAATACCAACTTTCCTACCATAATGAGGGATTTCATAACAACCATTAGGATTTTCTGCACACCAATCGCGAGAGTTCACACCACCATTAAGATGAAACCAGAACTTTTACGTACGATAATATGGTGTTGCAAGGATAACTATCTCACCATGTTGACAGCTGAGATTCATACTAGCGACTCATGCTTGCCAGGACGAACACGTTCAATCTGCTTGCAAGGTCAAGAACTATGCGCGTCTCCCATACTGGAGTTTAAAAAGCCCGCTTCGACGGTCTCAGTGTATATGAGACCCCGTAAGTTTCTGGCAAGTCCAGTGTATCGAACTCTCACCAGGATTACATTATTCGAGAAATAGAAATGATCCAACGGAAAGCAACAGGATTTGCTCTGGGTGATTTCTGCCAAACTGTAGTGTTACGAAAATGTTGCAAATTTTGGGCTGAGAAGACATGGGAGGCCCTGGATTCGATTCCCGTCCAGGTTAGGGACCTTTTTTTTACCTAGATATGAGTTCAAGTTCCACTCAGTTTACATGGTTACCAGGCTTTAGATAATCACGCATATTGCATGTTTGGATTAGTTTTATCACAATAGTGCATATTTTTGTTTTCCTCCTGTCATGACATATTTTCAAAGTATTATGCATTTAAATGTAGACGGGACAATACTGGAAAATTTGGCATGTATTTAAGTGGAACCGACCCACAGTGTTTGACATGCACAGAAGCTGGCTTAACACAGTAGTATTACTGGCCAAGGGACTACTTTTATAGCACGATACTGAATCGATGATACTTGTAGTCGAAAGGAGTCCAAAATCCTAGTCATCTGCTCGTCATAATGGTTCTTATCGCTAGAAAAGTAGAACCATGGTATTTGTCATATTGCGGTACTAATCAAGAGTAGCTTACACTCGCGGTATTCCACACATTATGGTACTACTCACAGGTAATGAAATTCGCACATGTATTAGAGACCTACTGTGTTTCGCACATTGCGGCGCCATTGACAGGCAACGCAAACCTATGGTGTTCGTCACCTAAGTGTACTAACCACAGGGACTCGTACTATCCCGTGGTGTTCCTAATCATAGGCAAGCCAGAACCATGGGTTCCCTCATCTTATGGTGTCGCTCATACAGCGCCACTAATCACAGGTACTGGAAAAGGCGTCGAGCCCTCGTTTGCTACTAATCACAAACCTATTTGGTACCCAAATAGTGGTACTACGCGCAAGTAAAAGCGACCCATGGAGTTCCTCGCGTGGTGGTACTAATCACAAGTAGTTTCATGGTTCTAATTTTATCATCACTTGGTCGCCCCTTTTAGTCGCCTCTTACGACAGGCAGAGGATACGGTGGGTGAATTCTTCGCCTGCATCCCCCACCCACAGAGGGTTGTGTGTTTGGTCCGCGAGAGGTATTTTGTTTCCCTCAAGTCCGCCGGCGAGCCGGTTAGGAACCCCCTATCCGCCACCTGGGATGCGCCACGTGGGAGTATAACCTCTCCCCCTGGTACGCCACAGGTTTGTGAACAGACTGTTTGGCCAGTAGGTAGTGCGTTTAAAATTAGCAGCACAAGCTCTACATCCAGGCATAGCTTTGTGTACCTGCAAGGCAATTAGACATGTAGGCTACTAATTCCTGGGGATTCATTTATGACAGGACTGTCTTTTCCCCACTTCTAATATACTTAAATACGATGTCCTTTAATATATAATTAGTTTTTATCAGTCCTGCTTTGGTTTGTTGAAACAGGTTGTGGTTCTCAGTACAGGAGAAGGGGACTCTTAGTGGTGTATTGAAAGTATATGTACGAGAGTTTTAAGACTTTTCAACAGACGGAATTATTTTGTTCCGTGAATATTGTAGCACAGCTTTAACGGGAACTACAGTAAAAAGTATCAATTTCAATAATATCTTCAAAAGATGAAACTCTTTTCTTAATCAGTTTACCCTCTAGGATTGGGTTTTCCCTAATAATCAGCGAGGGAACCCAGCTCTACCACCTCAAGGGGAGTGTCCTGGAGCGCGAGAATTTGGGTCGGAGGTACAGCTGGGGAGGAGGACCAGTACGTCGCCCAGGCGGCCTCACCTGCTATGGAGGGATGGCAAGATTGGAAGGGATAGACAAGGAAGAGAGAAGGAAACGGCCGTGACCTTATGTTAGGTATCATCCCGGCATTTGCCTGGAGGAGAAGTAAGAAACCACGAAAAACCACTTCGAAAATGGCTGAGGAGGGAATCGAACCCCCTATACTCGGTTGACCTCCCAAGGCTGAGTGGACTCCGTTCCAACAATCGTACCACTTTTCAAATTTCGTGGCAGAGCCGGGAATCGAACCCGGGCCTGGGGGAGGGGGGTGGCAGGTAATCGCACTAACCAGTTCACCACAGAGGAGGACCAAACGATGAAACAATAAATTAAAACAAAGATACCAGCCTCTTGTAAGCACAGCTTTAGTTAAACCTCTACCAACACGAAGTGAATTCAATTAAAACTTGTGTAAAGCGTTTGTCTCGCCAAACATACCATTGGCTAAGCTAAACAATAACAACTTGGTTCAGTTTCTGGAGTGCCACTCCCACATTAATCAACGGTTAGGAAGGATTACGTTCCTGACCTTTATAAAGTGGCGTTAGATAAACTAAGGGAAAAGACTGATGGAAAATATATTTGGGTCTCGCTAGACGAAACAATGGAAGTGGAACAAAGATCTGTAACTAATTTCGCGTTTGCAATTTTACGAGAGGAAGAAGAGAGAGATAAATCATATCTACTAACCATGGGTGCGTTATCTAACAATAAGATGAATCGCTCAAGAGCTGTTGCATGCATTTTTCAATGATGAACTTAGGTTTTTGCGGCCATCAGGCATTCTTAACAATTACACTTAAGAAAATGGAAATTGCAACACCATGAAGGCATTAGTCTTTTGTGTTGATTTTCAAGATATGGAACGATACCATGTAGATATGTAAACGATCAAAGTTTCAGACCCATTGGATTGTTGCTACGTGATTGGTCGCGGAGGAATTAACTCCAGTATACGGACTCTGTTGTAGCGTAGTTCACTTGCAGTCTGTGCAGTGAAGTGTTCCCCGTCAAACATGCCTCGACGACAGAGAAGAGCACGCTATTAACACCTGTCGCCGTATGAGAGGGCTCGGATATTTGGGCTGTGTGGGGCTGGATTATCGCTAAGGACTGTCGCTGCACGTGTTGGCCGACAGGCATGTACGGTACAACGTGTATGGCAGCAGTGGTCAAATGAAGGTACCCTCATTCGTAGACCTGGCACAGGCCCAGCGCGACAGACAACTGTGAGAGAGATAGCCGCATCACTCGGATGGCTCGGATGCAACCCCATGCAATAGCAGCGCAAATTCGAGCAGCTGTGGCACCCCACGTTACACAACAAACAGTTGGTAATCGCCTGCGTCCAGCTGGCTTACGAGCCCGTGTCCCTGCAGAAGGTGTTCCATTGACCCCACAACAGCGACGTGTAAGGCTGGTCTGGTGTCGAGAAAGATCGACGTGGGTCGACGAATGGCATAGGGTCGTCTTTAGTGGTGAATCGCGCTTCTGTCTTGCCCGCAGTGATCGCCGGAATCGTGTGCGCCGACCTACCGGGGAGAGAGGCCGCCCAGACCTTATTGTCGAGAGGCACACAGGGCCAACGCCAAGCATTATGGTCTGGGGAGCTATTGGCTTTAATGTGGAATCACAATTAGTGTTTGTTGAGGGCACCATGGCTGCTCGACAGTACGCTGATAAGGTACTCAATCCAGTGGTTGTCCCTATGATGGCGAACATTCCTAATGGGAAGTTTCAGCAGGACAATGCCCGGGTTCACACTGCACGCATCTCCAGAGAAGCTCTCCACGACATCACAACCTAAGAATGGCCCGCCAGATCCCCGGACCTCAGTCCTATTGAGCATGTGTGGGATGTGATGGGTCATCACCTGGCCAACCGTCCTCAGGCACCCACAACTCTGGAACAACTGACCCGTGCAGTGCAGCAAGCATGGGCCACAATTCCTCAGGAAGCGATCCAGGGCCTTATTGACTCCATGCCTCGACGAATTCATCAATGTATTGCAGCTCGTGGTGGGAACATCCTGTATTAATTGTTGTCCACCTTGCAGTCAGAGGGACCTGAAAGTGTAATCATCGGTGTAGAACAAAACACTCGTCCTGCATGTTCAATTACAGCAATGTAGCACCACTCCTTCTGGGTGTCGCAATTTCCATTTTCTTCAGTGTATGTTCTTGGGCCTGCACTGATGCTGCACCTTACGTGTGCAAAGCCATGGGAAGTAGTTGGAATATTACATCCCAAGATTATACACTTCACGTGTGTATCACATAGACTTCATCCAGTTGCTAAAGCAGTCCAGGCTTCCTATCCTGAAGTAAACGTTTTGATCCCTACAGTGAAAAGAGTATTCCTGAAGGCTCCACATCACAAGAATATATTTTTGGAATTGATAATCTGCCACTCCCTCCTTCAGCAGTTCATGTAAGATGAAGCTACTGCTTATTATGCCCATTATTTTGAAGTAGTAAAAGAGTTAGTTGAAGGCTTCGGTTCTGAAGAAGCTTCCTCTATTAAAGAAGCACAAGAAGTCTTGAACAAAGAGCAACTTACGCTCATTCGTTCCAGTTTGACGTGCAAATCTTTAGCCATCAATACATTGCAAGAAGAAGGTCTGTTCCTTCACGTTACTACTTGAATGATATACTGACTGCCTTAGGAGAAACTAGCATGGCGAGGTTATTCCGTTTAGTATGCAAGATGTATGATGCAGGAGAAGTGCCATCCGATATTAAGGAGAATGTTGTTATACCTATTCCCAAGAGAGCAGGTGCTGACAACTGTGAAAACTACAGCATCATTAGTCTAGTATCCCTATCTTGCAAAATTATAACACATATTATTTACAGAATAATGGAAAAAGACCGGGCGAGTTGGTCATGTGGTTAGGGCCGCGCATACGGGAGATAGTGGGTTCGAATCCCTCTGTCGGAAGCCCTGAAGATGATTTTCAGTGGTTTCCCATTCTCACACCAGGCAAATGCCGAGGCTGTACCTTAATTAAGGCCACGGCCGCATCCTTTCCCACTCATAGGCCTTTTTATCCCATCGTCGCCATAAGACCTATCTGTGTCGGTGCGACGTAAAGCAAATAGCAAAATAATAATAATAATAATAATAATAATAATAATAATAATAATAATAATAATAATAATAATAATAATGGAAGAACAAGTTGAAGCTGAGTTAGGAGAACAGTTTTTTTTGCTACTTGCTTTACGTCGCACAGACACAGATAGGTCTTATGGCGACGATGGGACAGGAGAGGGCTAGGAATTGGAAGGAAGCGGCCGTGACCTTAATTAAGGTACATCCTGCCTGGTGTGAAAATGGGAAACCACGGAAAACCATTTTCAGGGCTGCCGACAGTGGGGTTCGAACCTACTATCTCCCGAATACTGGACACTGGCCGCACTTAAGCGACTCCAGCTATCGAGCTCGGTGGAGAACAGTTTGGACGCAGAAGAAATGTAGGAACATTGGAAGCAATCCTGATCTTAGAGGATCGAATTAAGAAGGACAAGCCCATGTAGATTTTGAAAAGGCATTCGATAATGCTGATTGGACCAAGCTGTTTGAGATTCACATACTGAAAGAGAAGGAGAAGGATTATCTAAAATACGCATAAAAATCAGTCTGCAGTCATAAGATTGGAGGGCTTTGAAAGAAAGAAGCAGCAATCCAGAAAGCAGTGAGGCAAGGCTGCAGTTTGCTCTTTTCCTTTTCAGTGCTGATATAGAACGGGCGGTGAAGAAAGTCAAAGATGAATTTGGGAAGGGAATCGTAATCCAAGGAGAGGAAATCAAACAACTCTGAGATTTTCCTATTATATTGTTATTTTATCTGAGTCTAAAGAAGATCTGGAGAAATTGCTAAATGGTTAAATTTCTAAATTGCTAAGTCCAAAACAAAAGTAATGGAGAGCAGTCGAGCGAAGTCTTGTGATTCAGGAAATATTAGATTAGGAAGTCAAGTCTTAAAGGAAGTGGATGCATCTTGTTAGTTGGGTTGTAGAATAACCTATGATGGCAGAAGTAAGGAGGATATGAAATGAAGATTAACACAAGCAAGGAAGGAAGGCCTTTCTTAAGAAATGTATTCGTTCGCCTCTGTGGTGTAGTGGTTGGTGTGATTAGCTGCCACCCACCCCCCGGAGGTCCGAGTTCGATTGCCGGCTCTGCCACGAAATTTGAAAAGTGGTAGTAGGACTGGAACGGGCAGGCCAAATGAGCAAAGGTGGGTTCGATTCCCACCTCAGCCATCCTGGAAGTAGTTTTCTGTGGTTTCCCACTTCTCCTCCAGGTGAATGCCGGGATGGTACCTAACTTAAGGCTGCGGCCGCTTCCTTCCCTCTTCCTTGTCTATCCCTTCCAATCTTTCCACCCCCCCCCCAAGGCCCCTGTTCAGCATACAGTTGAGGCCACCTGGGCGAGGTACTGGTCATCCTCCCCAGTTGTATCCCCGAACCAATGTCTCACGCTCCAGGACACTGCCCTTGAGGCGGCAGAGATGGGATCCCCCGCTGAATCCGAGGGAAAACCAACCCTGGAGGGTAGCCAGATTAAGAAAGAAAGAAAGAAAGAAAGAAAGAAATGTATTCACTTCGAACTTTAATATAGGAATTAGAAAGATGTTTTTGAAGACTTCCGTCTGGAGCGTGGCATTACATGGAAGTGAAACATGGACGATAACTATCTCGGAAAGAAATAGAATATAAGTTTTTGAAATGTGGTGTTACAGAAGAATGTTGAAGGTGAGGTGGGTAGATCGAATCACGAATGAAGAGATGCTAGATCGAAATGGTGAGAGGAGATATATTTGGCGAAATTCGACGAGAAGAAGTGAAAGGACACATCTTAAGACACCCAAGACTTGGGTTGTGGGTGAAGTGCATGCAGTATAAACGGCAGGGGTAGACCAAGGTAAGAATATAAAAAAACAGATTAGAGGAGATGTGGTAAAAATGAAATGGCGTATAGCTTTTAGTGCTGGGAGTGTCTAGGTGCAGGTCTTTTCATTTGACTCCCACAGGCGACCTGCGCGTCGTGATGAGGATGAAATGATGATGAAGACGACACATAAACCAAGCCCCCATGCCAGCGAAATTAACCAATGATGGTTAAAATTCCCGGCCCTGCCGCGAATCGAACCCAGGACCCCTGTGACCAAAGGCCAGCGTGCTAACCATTTAGCCATGGAGCCGCACGTAGGATGGGGTAGTTACGTAGGAAATGAAAAAGTTAGCACAGAACAGGAAGCTGTCTATGGTCTGATGAATGAAACACGTGTGTGTATGACGGTCAAACAGGCAAATGTGTTCATATTTTATATTTGTTTATATTTGTACTGGGTGGGACAGTAGCAGGTCTGAGTTACCTCCTGCTAATATCCTACAGTAAAAAGCCTATTCAGACGTACCACTATTCCTCAACGCCGCAGCTGCAGGCTGAAGTGTAATGGAAGTATTTACAAGAAGAAATGCATAACATGAGGCGATGATGTATCGCGAGGTTGTGTTTACAGTAGGGTAATGTAAAGCGATCAGCAGAATATCTCACGAAGTACAATGGGTTCTTATACTTCATGCGCGAACAGACTCGACACGTCAAGGTCAAGGCTGAAATTGAGGGGAAAAAAAGGACTTTTTAAGTCAGCGTTCCCTAGCCTGCGCAGCGGGGATCGACTCCTGGAAAATGTGACCAGAATTCTTGGTAAGGTGCGTGCAGTGCTTGCTGATGATATAAGTGTTGGCAACTTCACGGAATTACAAACTACACGCTGGAAAAAATAATTGCATGGATTGATGACAGACATGACGGGAATTGTTACGAAGTAATTTGTCTTCAAACCAAGCCATGAAGGGCCTTGGCCTACCAAGCGACCGCTGCTCAGCCCGAAGGCCTGCAGATTACGAGGTGTCGTGTGGTCAGCACGACGAATCCTCTCGGCCGTTATTCTTGGCTTTCTAGACCGGGACCGCTATCTCCCCGTCAGATAGCTACTCAGTTCTAATCACGTAGCCGAGTGGACCTCAAATCAGCCTTCAGGTCCAGGTAAAAATCACTGACCTGGCCGGGAATCGAACCCGGGGCCTCCGGGTAAGAGGCAGGCACGCTACCCTTACACAACGGGGCCGGCAGTTTGACTTTAAAATGCTCAATAATTTGAAACTTTCCCTCAGAAAAATGTGAAAAACGATACTTTGTTTGGGCCATCAGTCCATAGTCCGGTTTGATACAGCGTTTCATACCACCCTACCTTTCTTTCTTAATCTGGTTCCCCTGCAGTGTTGGTTCTTCCCTCGGACTGAGCGAGGGATCCCACCTCTACCGCCTCAAGGGCAGTGTCCTGGAGCGTAAGACATTGGGTCGGGGGATAAAACTGGGGAGGATGACCAGTACCTCGCCTAGGCGGCCTCACCTGCTATGCTGAACAGGGGCCTTGGTGGGAGATGGGATGATTGGAAGGGATAGACAAGGAACAGGGAAGCGGCGGTGGCCTTAAGTTAGGTACCACCCCGGCATTCGCCTGCAGGAAAAGTGGGAAAGCACGGAAAACCCCTTCCAGGAGGGCTGAGGTGGGAATCGAACCCACCTCTACTAATTTGACCTCCCGAGGTTGAGTGGACCCCGTTTCAGTCCTCGTACCATTTTTCTTTTTCAAATTTCGTGGCAGAGCCGGGAATCGAAGCCGGACCTCTGGGGGTGGCAGCTAATCACACTAATCACTACACCACAGAGGCGGACCAGCTCCAATCTGCTGGTCATATTCATACCTTGGTCTAACCCTACCGTTCCTACCGCCTACACTTTCTTCAAGAAATATCCGAAAAAGTCCTTAATTCCCTATAATTCTATCTCACAGATAAAGTGGCCGTTGGATTGGTTACTAAGTTATCAGCTTGCATTCGGGAGATAGTAGGTTCGAACCTTATTGTTGGCAGCCCTGAAGATTGTTTTCCGTGGTTTCCCATTTTCACACCAGGAAAATGCTGGGTCTGTAAATTAAGGCCATGGTCGTTTCCGTGCCACTCCTAGCCCTCTCCTATCCTATCGTCGCCATAAGACCGTAAAGCAGAATTGTGTCATTCTGTCTCTTCATCTCGTTAAATTTCGCCACTCCACTTTCAGTTCGATTCACTATCTCTTCATTCGTGATTCAATCTAAGCATCACACCTTCGGGATTCTTCTGTAACACCACATTTCCAAAGCTTCTATTCTCTATTTTCTGAGCTAGTTACCGTCCATGTTTTACTCCCATACAGTGCCACGCTCCACACGAAAGTCTTCAAAAGCTTCTTTCTAACTAGTCTGCATTTCATGTCCTGCTTACTTCTGCCATCGTTAGTTATTTTACTATCCATCTCAAGAACATGTACTTCGGTGCATGATGAAAAGGAACAGTCCGCCTCTGTGATGTAGTGGTTAGTGTGATTAGCTGCCACCCCACGGAGGCCCGGGTTCGATTCCCGGTTCTGTCACGAAATTTGAAAAGTGGTACGAGCACTGGAACGGGGTCACGGGAGGTCAACTGAGTAGAGGAAGGCTCGATTCCCACCTCAGCCATCCTCGAATTGGTTTTCCGTGGTTTCCCCCTTCTCCTCCATGCAAATGCCAGGATGATACGGAACTTAAATCCACAGCCTCTTCCTTGTTTATCACTTCACCGAGCTCGATAGCTGCAGTCGCTTAAGTGCGGCCAGTATCCAGTATTCGGGAGATAGTGGGTTCGAACCCCACTATCGCCAGCCCTGAAGATGGTTTTCCATTTTCACACCAGGCAAATGCTTGGGCTGTACCTTAATTAAGACCACGGCCGCTTCCTTCCCACTCCTAGCCCTTCCTATCCCATCGTTGCCATAACACGTATCTGTGTCGGTGCGATATAGAGCAACTTGTAAAACAAAAAAGTCTATCCCTTCCAATCTTCCCATCCCTCCGCAAGGCCGCTGTTCAGCATAGCAGGAGAGACCACATGGACGAGGTACTAATCCTGCACACCAGTTGTATGCCCCTGACCCCAAGTCTAGCTCTCCAGGACACTGGCCTTGAGGCGGTAGAGATGGGATCCTTCGATGAGACCGTAGGAAAAACGAACCCTGGACGGTGAACAGATTAAGAAAGAAAGAAATATCATGGCCACTTCTCAATGCACACCAAGCCGGGCTGAGTGGCTCAGACGGTTGAGGCGCTGGCCTTCTGACCCCAACTTGGCAGGTTCGATCCTGGCTCACCGGGCGAATTGGCCGTCCGGTTAGGAGCCCGCAGCTGTGAGCTCGCATCCGGGAGATAGTGGGTCCGAACCCCACTGCCGGCAGCTCTGATGATGGTTTTGCGATGTAAAGCAAAATAGCGATCCTGGCTCAGTCCAGTGGTATTTGAAGGTGCTCAAATACGTGAGCCTAGTGGCGGTAGATTTAATGGCACCTCGGCGTTTCCGGAAACCATTAATTAAAGTATTTAGTGGGACGTAAATCCTTATAACATTAATTTGGGCAGACCGAAGCTTACCCATAATTTAAACGTGAAGCAAGCTTTAATTTCCTCTTCTGCTCAGTCCCGAAAGCTCCAAGGTTTCGTGTGTTCTGGACCTTCCTGTACCTGTATTCTCGGATAAGCCAGAAATTCCTCATCAACTCCTTGCTGGTGGGGGGATCTTCAAATATTCGGCAGTAAGATTCCATAAACATGACAAGAGTTCGCAGCTCCACACGAGAGCCGAGGTTAGGTGTCCCATTAAGTCTCGCATTGAGCAGATATTATACTGCCGCTCCCTTCGCAGTGCGTGCGACCTTCATTTGTGTGAGAGAGAGAGAGGTTAGATAATTACTTAACGCTGAATAAGCTCTGCGCAAACTACTTCGCCTGTATAACACTGGATTACTTACGGAGCCGATTACTGTGTTTGAACCGACGGGTTTCACTAGTAAGGGGTGGTTTCTACAAGAACTTTTGATACACAATATGGTTCAGTTACATTGTAACCAAATAATAAGTATAATAAAGCAGATATTCTAGACAGGGTTACATTAACCGGGCGAGTTGGCCGTGCCGTGAGGGGCGTGTAGCTGTGAGCTCGCATCCGGGAGATAGTGGGTTTGAACCCCACTGTCGGCAGCCCTGAAGATGGTTTTCCGTGGTTTCCTATTTTCACACCAGGCAAATGCCGGGGCTGTACCTTAATTAAGGTCACGGCCGCTTCCTTCCACTTCCTAGGCCTTTCCTATCCCATCGTCACCATAAGACCTATCTGTGTCGGTGCGACGTAAAGCAAATAGCAAAAAAAAAAAAAAAAAAAAAAAAAAAGAACGTTACATTCACATAATATTAGGAAGTTCCAGGGTTTTAAAAAATGACGGAAAGCGTGCAACTGTTTGGACGGATGGAAGAAGTGAAGAGGAAGAGGATGAAAGGTTGGACAAATATTGGACAGACCGAAAATCAAGAAAGGAGACCTTCAGGCAAGCAACTCAATGTTAATAATAATAATAATAATAATAATAATAATAATAATAATAATAATAATAATAATAATTGTATGGCCTCAGCTACCGTTTGCAGACATTTCGATTTGACGCCATCTGCCTGTCTGCTCGTCAATTTCGACGTTCCGTTTTACTCTAGGTCCGCTAGATGGCAGACAGAGTAAACCGGATCTCTCTTGGGCGTCTATGGCTGAGATTTAATTAATTTTGTCGGGTAAACACCAAATATTTTACATGCCGACATCGTACGACATGGAGTGTCGAATGGACTTTTTTCCGCCCTTCAAAAATCCGACTACCTCTGCCGGGTTTGAACCCGCTGTCTTGGGATTCGGAGGCCGACACTCTACCACGGATCCACAGAGGCAGCTAACTCAATGTTGAAAACATCCTAGGGATATGATCTACGAATTTTAGCTAAACACAATATAATAAAATATGAAAATATATTGTTTATTTATTCCTAACAATTATAATCTTCTTCTTGTTCTTCTTGTTCTTCTTCTTCATCTGCTTACCCTCCAGGGTCGGATTTTACCTCGGACTCAGCGAGGGATTCCACCTCTACCGCCTCAAGGGCTGTGTCCTGCCGCTTCAGACTCTGGGTCGGGGGATACAACTGGGGAGGATGGCCAGTAGCTCGCCCAGGCGGCCTCACCTGCTATGTTGAACAGGGGCCTTGGTGGGGGATGGGAAGATTGGAAGGGATAGACAAGGAAGAGGGAAGGAAGCGGCCGTGGCCTCAGATACTATTCCGATATTTGCCTGGAGGAGAAGTGGGAAACCACGGAAAACCACTTCGAGGATGGCTGAGGCGGGATTAGAATCCCCTCTATTCAGTTGACCTCCCGATGCTGAGTAGACTCCGTTCCAGCCCTCGTAGCACTTTTCAAATTTCGCGGTAGAGCTGGGAATCGAACCCGGGTCTTCGGGGGTGGTAGCTAATCACACTAACCACTACACCACAGCATAGCAGGTGAGGCCGTCTGGGCGAGGTACTGGACATTCCCCCCCAGTTGTACCCCCGACCCAATGTCTCACGCTCCAGGACACTGCCCTTGAGGCGGTAGAGGTAGGATCCCTCGCTGAGTCCGAGGGAAAAACCAACACTGGAGGGTAAACAGATTAGGAAGAAGAAGAAGAAGAAGATGATTCGGCCTTGGATATCCGTAATATGAATATTGTCCTCACAGTGAAACCCTGAACAACGCCAGACAGCATCGAGCACGATCGCTAATTGCAGAAGCCCTGAGGAAGAAGAAATATTCCATGAAAGAAGAGGACCAGGGTATCTCCGAAAATGGCACTACCCGGAGCACTTCAGAGACAACAGCTTGTAATGGATAATTGAACCTACAGTAAGAATCGAGACCCACACAGCTGAAATCCACAACGATAACAGTAGCATTTGCAACTCTACAATTCCTTACTACAAAGAAACGTATCAGTTGTCAGACATCTGTCAGATAGCCTCATGGTAGGGTCTAGAGTAGAGGTTCTCAAACTATTATGAGATTGTACCCCTCACTCATGGCTATAACTTCAATGCGGCAGCCCTGAAAATGGTTTTCGGTGGTTTCCCATTTTCACACCAGGTAAATGCTGGGGCTGTACCGAAATTAAGGCCACGGCCGCTTCCTTCCCATTCGCAGGCCTTTCCTGTCCCATCGTCGCTATAAGACCCATCTGTGGCAGTGCAAAATAAAGCAAAATAGCAAAAAATACCTTCAAAGTACCCCCACAAAAAATCCCTAAATGATAGGTTTAAAACAGATGGCTAATTATTAAGGCAATGTTAATTGATTATAAAAGCATTCTTTTAATTAGTTATCGTAAATGTGATGAGATTGTGAAATTAAATGTATTTATAACACATCACAACAAAAGTAAGACAGGATAACCTGTGTGTATGAAAGTTTCACAAAACAGTAGATTTTAGCCTCAATTTTTTTTTTTTTTTTTTTTGGAAGGCTGCTCGTGTACCCCACTAAATTTCTCAGGCGTACCCCTAGGGGTATGCGCACCACAGTTTGAGAACACTGGTCTAGAGCTTGACCAGCCAATGAGAGAGCCCCGCTCCTTGAGCTAACAGCATGCGCGTGGGAGGACCCGAGAGCAGATGACTTCTAATAGTTAGTGCTGTACGCACTAGATGGCGACATGTGGAGTGAAGGCGCAAGCAAAGCCACAGCAGTGTACCTGGCTGAGTATATTATTTTTCCTTTTCTTTCTTTATTTTTTAATGCGTTTACCCACCAGGGTTTTAGGTCGGGGGGATACAACTGGGAACAGGACCACTACCTCGCTCAGGCGGCCTCACCTCCTATACTGTACATGGACCTTGTGGGGGATGGGAAGATCGGAATGGATAGACAAGGAAGAGGGAAGGAAGCTGCTGTGGCACGATGTTAGGAACCATCCCTTCATTTGCCCGGAGGAAAAGTGGGAAACCACGGAAAACCTCTTTGAGGATGACTGAGGTGGGAATCGAACCCCCTCCACTCAGTTGACCTCCCGAGGCTGAGTGGAAGTAGCACCAGCCCTCGTACTACTTTACGAATTTCATGGCAGAGCCGGGAATCGAACCCGAGCCTTCGGGGGTGGCTGCTAATCACACTAACCACTACACCACAGAAGCGGCTATATTACTTTTACGTAATACAGGGAGACAGTTCGTTCGTCGTTCATTGTGAGAGCCTTCGGGATCAGCTCTGCTGAACTAAAAGCTCCTCATTTTGAGACATCTCATCGAAATAAGATCAATTTAGCCTCAGGTCCGAAACATAGTTATATTTTAAGTTTTGTAGGAATTATTCCGGTCCGCGTCTGTGGCGTAGTGGTTAGCGTGAAAACTTGCTTTACAACTAACTTATTTCAAAATCAAATTGTCAAAGAAATCTGATCATTCAGTCATTATTGATCTGCATTTAGGGCAGTCGCCCAGGTGGCAGATTCCCTATCTCTTGTTTTCCTAGCCTTTTCATAAATGATTGAAAAGAAATTGGAAATTTATTGAACATCTCCCTTGGCAAGTTGTTCCTATCTCTAACTCCCCTTCCTATAAACGAATATTAGCCCCAGTTTGTCCTCTTGAATTCCAACTTTATCTTCATATTGTGATCTTTCCTACTTTTAAAGACACCACTCAAACTCTTTCGTCTACTGATGTCATTCCACTGACAGCTCGGAGCATACCACTTAGTCGAGCAGCTCTTCTTCTTTCTCCCAAATCTCACCAGCCCAAATTTTGCAACATCTTTGTAACGCTACTCTTATGTCGGAAATCATTCAGAACAAATCGAGCTGCTTTTCTTTGGACTTTTTTCAGTTCTCGAATCTAGTAATCCTAGTGAGAGTTCCATACACTGTAACCATACTGCAGCTGGGGTCTTACCAGAGACTTATATGCTCTCTACTTTACTTCCTTACTGCAACCCCTAAACACCCTCATAACTGTCGTGTGTCTGCGCGCTCCTCGCTCTGCGCCGCCTGCTCCGCGCACGCAACAGCCTGCATTGTTCTCGACTCTACGAGACGTCTGTACTGCGCTTGCCTGTTACATCAGCCAGCGCTGCCTTCCAGCCACAGGAGAGGACTTGCCAGTGCCCACCCGGACCGGGATCTCCAAGAGGCTTTTAACATTCAAGAGCTCTGGTTGGGGACACGACGACTGCTCTCCTCTGCTTCAACGCAACGCATATTTTTTCTTCGGCCGGGTGACTGCTCAACTTTACTTATCACCCTGCCGAGACAACAAAGCATATAGGCTGGCACCACGTAGGAGGTCGGCCTTCCCACAATGCTCTACACCTGCCTTGCCCGCAACGTTCCTCTCGTCTTCTCAGACCAAGATGTCCTCGCTGCTCTTCGTCCGGCGGGTGCCTATGGTGCCTGCCGGGTAGTCGACGACGAAGCTCAACCACTATCCGATGTACTTCTCTATTTATCCACTCCAGCCGACGTCTCTACCATCATCAAGAATGGCGCACGCATCCACAACCATCTCTATACAGTTGAACCTACTCCAGAGGATCTTTTGGCTGAGCTACCGGACACCGACGACCCTCCGCCTGGAACCATCGATCCGCCCGCTACGACCACACCACCTCCCTACTGCTCACCCCCGCCCCCTTTGTCCTTCCCTCCTGTTACCTCTGCCACTACTCTAACCACTGCTACCTCCACCATTACCACCTCAGTTCACACCTCCTCTTCCCTTCCTATCACTACTACTGTTACCACTCATCCTTCCCCTCTCATGACATTTCCTTTCCCCTTACCTCCCTCCACTGACCCCACACACCCCCAGCGCTCATCACTTCCGTCATCTGAAGAGGGATATTCCCATCAAGATACTCCTGGCAACTTGGCACAGCCACCATTGGTCCCACCGCCTTCCACCAGCACTACCACCTTTAGCTGTGTCGTCTGCGGTGTGGAGCCCAGTCTTCCATCAGCATCTATCATCCAAACACTCCGCCAGACAGGGATACCAGTGCGCCGAGCCTTTCGGATCTATAACTCCGCTGGACCCACCTATCTCGTCCGCCTTCATCTGCCGACTGCTGAAGACGTTGAACGCCTCATCGCCACCGGGATCCACCTCAACGGCCGTCATCATCGCATAGAACCATCTCGCTCACCTCCACCACCTTCATCTCATCCCTCCACACCTCGAAGTAGTCCCCGGCCGGCCCCACCTCCCCAACCACCTCCTCCATCATTTCATCCTTATCTCTTCCCGCCCCCACCTCCTTACTTTCCCCCACCTCCCTCTTTTGATATCCTTCGCCTTCTTCTAACTTCGCTTGTTAGCTTCTCCTCCTTTTATAACACCCTTGCCCTTCATTTCTTTTCCTCTCACCTTGTATAACCCCTCTCCTCTTTGTTCACAGCTCATTTTGACATAATCACAACTGTATTCTCACTTCAATAAAGAATAAATACTTAGGAATAGACGCAATTCCCCTCCCATCTCCTAACTTTCCACATCCTTTACCCACCTCCTTCTTCCATCACATCTCCCCAACCCGCCCGCATCTCTTGGCCAGAGAGAGGGCGACACCCTCTAGGTGGCCCGCCCCACCCCTTCAGGGTGGGGAATGAAAGCATTTAAGCAGCAGCAGTGCCCAGCACCAGATTACGCCGAATGTGGAACACGGAGGCTATCCCTCTTAAAAAGGTGTCTCGAATAGGTGGACTGATTCTGAGTGTTTGAGGTTTCACCTCGGGTTACTGCCTCCACTCCCGTTTCCCGCAGCCACGTCGAGCCCGACGACATGTATTCCCTCAGTCCCACCTAGGCTCAAACACATCAATTAGTATTCTACTAATTATGCATTTCAATGTCAGTTCCTGACAAGTTACAGAAACAACTAATGTTCTATTAGTGCAAGCTTTCGCTACTGATTACACTTGTGACGGTATAGAGCAGATAGTTTTCAACTATCAAGAACTCTAGCTTTTCAATGGACTTTCGCATCAAGATAGATTCATGTATATACGTATATAAAGTGTACATTCTTTTTGAACTTCAGTCTACAAGCAACATTAACTGTTTATAATTTTCATACTGCTTCGAGGAAAGTTTTATTTGAATTTATGTATATATGTTGTTAAGACTATCTGAAGCAATAAAATATAATTGTGTTCCTGTATACCTGTTCTTGTATACAACAATAACCATTGTTAGTGATAGCAATGACTGCTCTGAAGAAATTAAAGTAAGAACTGGGCAAGTCAGAAGTACATGTAATAAACACGTCATGTATGATGCAGCAGAGATCTTGGTTTGCTTTTAAGAATCAGATTGGTGTGATGCTATCTTTTTAGTACCATTGTAGAGACCATGGAAGCGTGGACACTAAAGCAACATATAGTCAACCGATTGGAGGCATTTGAGATGTAGATTTACCGAAGGGTACTGCGAATACGTTGGATGGACAGACTTACGAACCTTGAAATAATGCATGAGATTGGTAATTGTAAAGAGAGGGTTAACACAGTTAAAAGAAAACGTAAGCTACAGTACTTAGACCATATAATGAGGTGAGACTGATGGATAAAGGAACCGTAATAGACGAACTTCTTGGTTGGATGACTTTAAATACAGCGTGCCCACGAAGCCTGTATACCACTATGAAAATCCACAGCCTGTTTCCAGTCATTTGAGCAGGTCAGTATAGATGTATGAAGCCCCATCTAGTGGCGAGGATAGGAATTGTGCCGGCTTCCGAAGCCTGTCGCACTCCTCTGGGGCAATGATTAATGCCTGACAGACGAAATGAAATGTTAATGGAGAGTGTTGCTGGAATGAAATGAAATATGACAGGGAAACCGGAGTACCCGGAGAGAAACCTGTCCCGCTTCCGCTTTGTCCAGCACAAATCTCACATGGAGTGACCGAAATTTTGACCACGGAACCCAACGGTGATAGGCCATCGCGCTGCCGCCTGAGCCACGGAGGCTTTTCTGTATAGGCCTACCCCTATATTATAAATGATATAAAAGTACATATACTCTTTATTTATTTCTACTTACATCTTAGGAATGCCAACGGCCGTAGCCGTGTTGAAACACCAGATCCCGTGAGATCCGAAGTTAAGCAACATTGGGCGTGGTCGGGAGTTGGATGGGTTGCCACGCGCTGTTGGTGGGGGTAAGGGAATGGAGGAGCGGAAAGGAACTGGCCACCCTACCGCACGTAAACTCCGGCTCAGGAACACCTCTGCGGAGGTTCGGACCTGCCTTCGGGCAGAATAACCCTTACCTACATCTTAGGAATCTAAAACATCATATGTGTTTCTCTATGGTCTCTGCACAGCTGAATACGCCGCCATGTTCTTTTGCTCATATTAAGCACCTTCCATGCGATCACTGTCTGGAAAGCTTGGCGCACCGCATTTTTTAGATCATCAATTCCAATATACCGCTGCTTCTGGACCTTTCCCTTGATGTAACTCCAGAGTGCGCTATCGGGTGTTGTTAGATCAGGGCTCCTTGGTGACCATGGAAGAGGAGCTGGATCATTGTCCGATCCTCGACCGGTCCAGCGATTCCCAAAGACTACGTTCAGATGCTGTCGAACGGCCCCTGCGAAGTGAGCCGACGCCCCATCATATTGAAACCAAACAACGTCTAAGATTCCCTCATTTATCAGCTGCGGGATGAGCCAGTCATTAATCATCTGGAGGTAAGTGTCCTGATAAACAGAACGATCAAAGAAATATAGGGCTAAACAAATGCGTTTGTGTCATTCCGGCCCATGAGGTAGGTTGCGCTCGATTTCTTGAAAAATGTGGATTATCCTTTCCCCAAGAAGTAAACATTGCGACTACGGCAGCTGCGATAAATCTACATTCGTCAGTGAACATGACTTCTGCCTTCTGAGCCCCTGTCTGGAATTGTTGCAGCATCAACAAGTCTCTCCAAATCATCATTGACACTCAATAGACGCCAGCCGGCCCCCTGCTGCAGGGGTAGCGTGTCTGCCTCTTACGCGGAGGCCCCGGGTTCGATTTCCGGCCAGGTCAGGGATTTTTACCTGGACCTAAGGGATAGTTCGATGTCCACTCAGCCTACGTGATTAGAATTGAGTAGCTATCTGACGGTGAGATAGCGGCCCCGGTCCAGAAAACCAAGAATAACGGCCGAGAGGATTCGTTATGTTGACTACACAACACCTCGTAATCTGCAGGCCTTCGGGCTGAGCAGCGGTTGCTTGGTACGCCAAGGCCCTTTAAGGGCTGTAGTGCCATGGGGTTTGGTTTGGTTTCAATAACGCCAACACCTCATTTTCAGATCGTCCGGCTCCATGGCTAAATGGTCAGCGTGCTGCCCTTTGGTCCAGAGGGTCCCTGGTTCGATTCCCGGCTGGGTCGGATATTTTAACCTTCATTGTTTAATTCCCATGGCTCGGGGTTGGGTATTTGTGCTCTACTCAACATCCCTGCAACTCACACACCACACATAACACTATCCTCCACCACAATAATACGCAGTTACCTACACATGGCAGATGCCGCCCACCCTCATCGGAGGGTTTGCCTTACAAGGGGTGCACCCGGCTACAAATAGCCACACGAAATTATTATTATTATTATTATTATTATTATTATTATTATTATTATTATTATTATTATTATTATTGTTACGAAGTTCTCCGTGGATTGCAGAGGTGAAAGAAGGTGCGGGCTAGAATGGGTCTAACTACAAGTCCGAAAGATGAATTAAAATTTCAATAAAGGTTATATTTTCAATAGACAACAAGATTTAACAAATTTTCACTACGTGAAATAACAATGAAAAATCAGGCACAATTATAACTTTACAAACGAAAGCACAAGTTAAGCGGTCTTTACAAGTTCTGGCTTCGAGCCTCAGTTACACAATCCTTGAGCTACTAGCCCAACATTACCAAGGTACACTCATTTATTCAAAGGGCAGAAAACCCCTTCATTCAAGGAGCACTTGCTCCCAACTTTTAACCTCAAGCCTCCCAGAGACACTTTTCAAACACAAGAAAGAGCTGACCCGCTCTCAATTTTTCAAGCCTATTAAAGGCAATACCAGACTTTACAAAAACTTGCCATCGAGGCACAACTTACAAGAATTAAACAGGGGTATCTCGTACCCAGCCTACAGGGCATTAAAAGAAAAATAATAGGTTAATTAAATGGCCCAAAATACCAAGATGAATGGAGGCGTTGCTTGCACTCCTACATGAAACTTTATAAAACCCAAGGGGCACTGGGCCGATGATACAGGGGCTATTCCCAAACTAGGGAGGTGACTCGTATAAGAAATTTTAATACATTAAGAGCAGAAAATCGGTTATGAAAACGTAGTCAGCTCAACTAAAAATGAAGGGGAGCTCGAAAGGGTAAAGCACTCTCTATCCCCGATTTACAGTTAAATATTGAGAAACTTTTACATAAGCCGGCACTAAGTTATATTTTTCGAAAGGTAGGTTACATTGAAAAAGTTTCGGACCTTCCCCGGGGGCTAAACTGCTGAGCTAGCAAGAAATAAAGATGTTAAAAGACCATTACCTTGTAGAAGAGCTGCTGGCGGATGAAAGAGGCGTTTCCCGCCTCCTGCTATACTTCCATACACTAAGCTAGATGTTGTACGAGTGGCGGAGAGCCAGGGAAATCAGCACTTTTTATACTCTCGGGGAATATTCGAGACCTTTCATGAATGATTAAGACACACCCACAGTCGTTTATTGGGTAGCTTACAGTTACACATCAACATTGGGGAAGAAAGACGCCATTGGCTGATAATTAATTACAGAAATTTACGATTGGCTAACTTCAAAACTGGCGGAAAGAAAGATTAATATTGCCAACCCACAAATGAAAGAACAACATTTAGTAAAGAACAAACTTATGAATACAAAATATCTTCAAGAAAAGTTTCTTCACTTCGCCCCAGGGTGCATGATCATAGTTTTTGGTAGAGACATCTGTGAGAGAATGTCCACACTTCTTGATAATTAGTAAACAAAAACAATTCGAAATTAACACAGTGACATCTTCTGATAAACGGTTGAATTAATTTAGTTTTAAATTTCAGAGTTTCAGCTGTAGAGGAGTACTTTAAGGCGGAAAATTCAAATGTGCGGCGTATAGGTGTACCAAACGGTACAATTATTATTATTATTATTATTATTATTATTATTATTATTATTATTATTATTATTATTATTATTATTATTATTATTATTATTATCAAATCCACTTTGACGTGTTTCCTCATTGTTGATTCCCGTATCCCCAACTCTGACGCACGTTTCCGTATGGATTTAACCGAGATTGTTCGTTAGATTTTTCCACGTCAGCACGAGGTTCAAGTCTGGTGTTCTCGTCGCGAACACTGCCCCTTAGAACGGATTTCTTTTCCCACGCTAACAAAGTCTTATTTCTTTGTCGGTGCTGCTTTCACAAACCGTGCAACGAAATCGTCCTTCATATTTTTTATTGATTTTGCACTAATTTTATGCTCATGCATGCACACAGCGGCTCACTTGTAACAGCCATGCTTTCAATATCTTCGCACCAACTGCTGTCAACAATCGATTTCGATAACAATGAGTATCTTACAATGGAAATAAACAATGAGTAGAGGTATACGGACTTTGTGCGCACTCTGTATATTTTGTAGTGAACCATTCAGGGCTGCTACATCTAACGACCGGATGGTTGCCGTCCTTCTAAGAGGAGACAGCACATAAAGAAGAGAAGAACCCATCTATGTTGTCAAGATCACACGTCTCTAAGGAGAAGCACATTATACTGTATGTGAGCGGCAAAATATGATGAAAAGAGAATTGCCAGAGGGATTATAAGGAGAAACAGTATATCTCCGGACCTTCTCTTTAGAACGTAGTCCAGTAAAATGCCCCTACATATAACTAAAAGTCATGAACATGCTCTCTAATTAAACGTCAAATTTTGAACAATGCAGTCCGAGCTCTCGAAAATATCACCCTTTGACACTTGCTGCGTACATGGACTCAATCCAAAACCTGTCATCAGAAAACAATAATCATAACTATTCCGTGAGTTCGTATCTTTTAAAATAATTTGTTTTACGTCGCACCGACACAGATAGGTCTTACGGCGATGACGGTATGTGGGAGGAAAGTGGCCGTGTCCTTAATTAAGGTACAGCCCCGGCATTTGCCTGATGTGAATATGGGAAAACACGGAAAATCACCTTCAGGGCTGAATACAGTGGGGTTCGAACCCACTATTTCCCGAACACTGGATACTGGCCGCACGTAAGCGACTGCAGCTATATGAAAACGCTAGTGCGTGTTTCAGCAATGAAGAATGGTGGATGCTAAATTACATTCGGTTATGAAAGTAAATGTACTGTACGTCTGCGAGCCGGTGGGTGGGTCCCTGGCTGTCACAGCGAACACATCTCCCCTCTACAAGCTCTACAAGGTATTCCGCATAAGATTTGTACTATTGAAATCCATTATAATGCTATGAAACTTAGGGCGCAGTTAGTGAATTTCTACCCATTTCTTTCTTTCTTTCTTAATCTGTTTACCCTCCAGGGTTGGTTCTTCCCTCGGAATCAGCGAGGGATCCCACTTCTACCGTCTCAATAGCAGTGTCCTGGAGTGTGAGAATTTGGGCGGGGTATACAACTGGAAGGGAGAACCAGTTTCTCCTCCAGACGGCCTCACCTTTTGTGCTGAATGGGGGCCTTGTGGGTGATGGGAAGATTGGAAGGGATAGACAAGGAAGAGTCCTTAAATTAGGTACCATCCCGACATTTGCCTGGAGGACAAGTGGGAAACCATGGAAAACCACTTCGAGGATGACTGAGATGGGAATCGAACCCCCCTCTACTCAGGCTGTGTGAACCCCGTTCCAGCCCTCATACCACTTTTCAAATTTCGTGTCAGAGTCGGCAATCGGGATGGTAGCTAATCATAGCAACCACTACACCACAGAGGCGAACATTTCTACCGATGTACCATTCTTAAATTAGTTCCAAAGTCAAATAAATTAACTTTATTTTATTAAAGTCCTCTTGCGGTACTTTATCTAGTTTACTAACCCCTGTGAAGGACTGTGTTTTTGGCGGTAATGGCCTGTCTCACGTCTCTACAATAACAACAACAACTTTTACGACTCTATAACTGGTATTACTGCAGCCGGCTCGGAGAAGTAACACTCAAAACTTCGTCCTCATTGCTGCGGTAGTTTCGCAGAGAACTTCAATGAACTAGACAGAAAACTAGGTTCATTATCTACTGTCCTAGACTTGACTCAGATGTTATCACCTCTGTTTACAGACCTCAAAGTAATGTCTAAGAGAAGGGAAATATATTCATCTGTCTGTTAGGTCATCAGCCCAGAGGCTGGTTGGATCCTCGAATAGCACCACTAAAGGTTATGCGGTTATAAGGAAACCCCAAAAACCAATGACAGCACCAAAATGAGGCGTACTAGACAAGATGAGGAGTGAGGTAGTTTGCCATTGGTTTCCTCACTGGGTCAGAAAGTACTATTGCAGCACGATTGACCCTATGAGCAGCACCTTTCGTAACACTCAGACGCACTAGTCGTGCTCTGAATGTCATTACTCAGCACTACCCATACCCCAGCAACTTCCATATTGTCACAGCCATGGATGTTGACTGGGACTTCGGTGGAAGCTACACTTTACTCTGGCCTGTGCCAAGAGATGGATGCAAAAGTACTGTATCCATCATGAAATGACAGCAGGTAGAAATATATTCATATAAATTGTGTTTGTTCGCTGTGGGTGGAAGTAATGCACAGTGAGAAAGACAAACGATGTTACAATAATACAAGAAGGAGACAGACTCTTGCAGTTAAAACATACACCGAAAAAAGTTTGAGTCCACCTCTGTGGTGTAGTTGTTAGTGCTAGCCAATCCCGGAGGCCTGGGATCGATTCCCAGCTCTGTGACGAAATTTGAAAAAAGTGGTAGGAGCACTGGAACACAGTGCACTTAGCCTCCGGAAGTCAACTGAGTAGAGAGGGGACGATTCCCACCCCAGCCATCCTCTAAGTGGCTTTCCGTGGTTTCCCACTTCTCCTCTGGTGTACGGACTATTTATCAACAGAGCGTACAACTATCGCCAGACACTACCGCTCGCCCGGGTTACATTAAAACGTGGCTGTCTGCTGTTGGAACTGGCCGTGTGTGGACGTTTTGAGGCCATGTCTCCACTTTACTCTGCTAAAATACAAGACTACTCGTCTACCTAACTTAAGGCCACGGCCTCTTCCCTCTTCCTCGTATATCCTTTCCAATCTTCCTATCCACCCTCCCCTAAGGCCCCTGTTCAGCATAGCAGGTGGGGCCGCCTTGGTGAGGTAGTGGTACTCCTCCCCAGTTATATCCTTGACTCAAAGCCTCACGCTCCAGAGGTGAGATCCCTCGCTGAGTCCGAGGGAAAAACCAACCTTCGACGGTAAACAGAAATGCTGAAAACATCCTAGGGATATGGGTTACGAATTTTACGTAAATAAAATATAATACAGTATGAGTATATATTCTTTATTTATTCCTAAAAATTACAATTAAGTTTGCCTTTTTCTACCACTACGAGCCCTAATGTGAGTCAATGCACAGTTTCACTTAAGCCCTTATAAATACATTCGGTGTGGACATTTTTTAAAATTCAAAACACTTCTGAGCGCATTGAACCAAGGAACACATTACAGAAAGAATTATGTAAATAAGTTAATTTGGTTAGAATATGAATAAAAAATGAAACGAGTGAAGAAACGAGCAATTTTAGACTATTTTTCAGAAACTGCATTGAGGCCGGAAGTGATTTTCGAATTTTTAAAAAGTTTGTTAGAGTTATCCAAGACTCACAATTTGAAACCTTACCCCACCCCTTAGCCGTTCAACTTTCTAATTTTACGTTTTTCGTAGTGGGTTGTGGGGACTTTGTCTGCTAAGAAATGTTTTCAACGTTCTTCTTCTTATTCTTAATTGGTTTAACCTCCAGGGTCGGTTTTTTTTCCCTCGGACTCAGCGAGAGATCCCACCTCTACCACCTCAAGGGCAGTGTCCTGGAGCTTCAGACTCTAGGTCGGGGGATACAACTCGGGAGGATGACCAGTGCCTCGCCCAGGCGGCCTCACCTGCTATGCTGAACAGGGGCCTTAGGGGAGGGTGGATAGGAAGATTGGAAAGGATATGCGAGGAAGAGGGAAGAGGCCGTGGCCTTAAGTTAGGTACCATCCCGGCATTTGCCTGGAGGACAAGTGGGATACCACGCAAAAACCACTTCCAGGATGGCTGAGGTGGGAATCGAACCTACCTCTACTCAGCTGATCTCCCGAGGCTGAGCGAACCCCGTTCCAGCCTCGTACCACTTTCCAAATTTCGTGGCAGAGCCGGGAATCGAACGTGGGCCTCCAGGGATGGCAGCCAATCACGCTAACCACTACACCACAGAGGCGGACGCAATCAATCAAAGTTACCAGATCAAACCAAACCTCATGGCGCAACAGCCCCGAAGGGCCTTGGCGTACCAAGCGACCGCTGCTCAGCCCGAAGGCCTGCAGATTACGAGGTGTTGTGTGGTCGACACGACGAATCCTCCCAGACGTTATTCTCGGCTCTCTAGACAGATAGCTCCTCAGTTGTAATCGCGAAGGCTGAGTAGACCTCGATCCAGCCCTCAGATCCAGGTAAAATTCCGTGACCTGTCCGAGAATCGAACCCGGGGTCTCGGTGTAAGAGGCAGCAACGCTACCCTTACACCGCGGGGCTGTACCTTATAGATTGTTGTTTATTGTACCGAGTTGTGGAAATCCTGGCATTCCGCGGACAAAGAATGTAAATACAGCCAACCAGCTAGGCTTCAAAAGCGTGCCGGTCGTTATCGAGGAAATTGTAAGAACTACACGTGTTTCTGTGGTGTGGTGTGTACATAGAAGTGTAACGAGCCAGAGGAATGAACCCTCAGCCAGCCCGGTGATTTAATCTAGGTCCCTCAGAATCGAAGGCAGTACGCCGACTATTCAACGGACAGTAATATATTAGAATGCAAACTTACTGAAGCGAGTAACAGGTATACTCTATCCTGCACAACAGTTGTGCTGAGAGTTCTGCATAGACGTTAGGAGTACAGTCCATCAGAACCCCTAGAAGTTATGTCACTCTGACTACGTTATGATAGAGCGGGCTGGTCTACACTTCCTAAGAAACAAATTAGTTTGCATTCTAGCCTACTACTGACAAATAATTTGGGGTCTAATAATGATCATTTGCACCTTCCGTTCCATTATTGACAGTTTGCCGAAGTATCACACCAAATCTCCTGGAGTGACAGACTCATTGTTATCTGAATGAAAAGTAGGGTACAAATCATTGTAATATTCCTACGCAGAAGGGAGTTTGGAATTCCCGAGTGCTGTATCTAAACCATGACGAATATAAGAACAAGTGTGAGGACTCCTCGAGTTCAAGCGCACCCCGCCAGGCAGCGCTAGAGTGGGCAAGCTCCACAGTACCGATCAGCTGGTCTTAGGAATGATGCAAGAGGAAACGTATTACTCCGTAACTTATAAGTACATTCACTGTCTTTTAAAAAACAATGAGAGATTACAATTAAAATAGCACGGCAGGGTACAATGGAAAAAAATATACATGGAAATAAGAGCTACGGCCTTCACCACATGTTGCGGAAAGCGCAGGTTACTGGAGTGTACATACAGATAAATAGCACATACCTCCCTGCATATTAAAACAAATACCCATGAAATATTTAAAGGTAATACTCTACTTACCAACTCAATTTGTCGGTTACTGGACTTTCGAAAGTATGCGTGAAGATTTGGCGGATGATCGAGATTGTAAATCTTGCCGAATTTCCTTCGTTCTGAAGAAATATCGGCACTTCAGATAATGATACCTATGGGCCATTTTTCAAATTGACTTTTATCCTTCGGTGGTGAAAAAAAATCGCATATCATCAATTACTCTACTTACAGCCTGGCACAAAAAAATGCGGTATGCTGAGCTATTAAATTATTCAAGCCACATATGATACATGCTTCAAGTAGACAACACACAGTGAACTGAGTTTAGGAACTGATAGCAAAGAAAATTCTACTTATTCACTCAAATATCTCACACAGTAACGTCTCCCGCATATTTCGCTATTCGGCTTGCCGAAGATATTGGAGCACGTATTGGATATAATCGCTTGCAGTGCTTGCAGTGGCGGGACCACTAACTACCACGCTATAAGGGCTGAGTCTTCACACTTGCTCTTATATTCGTCATGCTAAAACTGTAAAGTGTTTAAATTGCAGTAGGTGAGTGGACGGGAATCGGACCTACATCTATTCAGGCGAATCTAGTACGCCTTTAGCTCTTTTACTAGGCCAATAACAGCAGACAGACTGAGGACATGTTATTCTGGTTCATTCATTGTTTCTATTTCATGTTTACCTTCCAAATTGGCCATTATATTCCTAACAACCCATTATTCATTTCAAAAGGAAATGAGAGACCTCGAAGGATACCGCAAGCCAGTATTATTGGAACTGTATGTTTTCTTATATAAGAGTAAAGAACTCTAATCACAGAGAAGACTTCTTCTGGATAATGTTATCCTGTACGCACATAAACGAAGACTGGTTTTGACATGGTTACAATTGTGTGGGGAAATTGATGACGCTAATTCCAGATAGATCCGCAGCCCACAAACATGTCATCAGTCCATAGACTGGTTTGATGAGCTCTCCATGCCACCCTATCCTGTGCTAACCTTCTCATTTCTACGTAACTTATGAATCCTACATCTGCTCTAATCCGTTACCTAACTCTGTGGATCAGTGGTTGAGTGTCGGCCTCCGAATCCCGCGATAGCGGGTTCAAACCTGGCAGAGGCAGTCAGATTTTTGAAGGGCGGAAAAATGTCCATTCGACACTCCACGTCGTACGATGTCAGCATGTAAAAGATCCCTGGTGACACATTTGGTGTTTACCCGCCAAAATTAATTAAATCTCAGCCATCTGGTGGGCCTACAGAGAAACAGAACATCGAAATTGACGAGCAGACAGCCAGATGGCGTGAAATTGAAATGTCTGCACACGGTAGCTGAGACCGTACGATTGTTATTGTCTCTAATCTTCTTCTTCTTTTTTATCTGTATACCCTCCAGGGTTGGATTTTCCCTCGGACTCAGCGAGGGATCCCACCTCTACCTCCTCAAGGGCAGTGTCCTGGAGCTACCGACTCTAGGTCGGCGATACAACTGGGGACAGTACCTCGCCCAGGTGGGCTCACCTGCTTTGCTGAACAGGGGCCTTGCGGGGGGAGGGAAGATTGGAAGGGATAGACAAGGAAGAGGGAAGAAAGGGGCCGTGGCCTTAAATTAAGTACCTTCCCGGCATTTGCCCGGAGGAGAAGTGGGGAACCACGGAAAATCACTTCTACGATGGCTGAGGTGGGAATCGAACCCACTTCTACTCAGTTGACCTCCCGAGGCTGAGTGGACCCCGTTCCAGACCACTTTTCAAATTTCATGCCAGAGCCAGGAATCGAACCCGGGCCTCCGGGGGTGGCAGCTAATCACACTAACGACTACACCGCAGAGGCGGACATTCTTTCGGCTTACACCTCTCTCAAAAACCCGACTGAACAAGTTCTGAGTGTCTCAAGATGTGTTCTTTTATTCTATCTCTTCATCTCGTCAAATTTAGCTAAATCGATCTCCTCTCACCAATTCGATTCAATATCTCTTCATTCGTGATTCGATCTATCCAGCATTCTTGTGTAACACCACATCCCAAAAAACATGTCCGAGTCAAAATTGAACTGAACGCACTTTCGCCTCTTGTATACCTAATGCGATATAAAGCGAGGAATTAGACAAACATTAAACAAATGTTGCGAGCAATAAAAGGCAGTAACCTTCGTGTGTGACCTCCAGCTGGGAGCTGGCCAATGTTAGGTACACAGAAGCAAGGAAGGATTCACCGAAATGTTTCTGATGTAAAAGACATTGTTTAACATGTGAGTGGTCTGTCTAACTTCCGCACCTCCTGTCTTACGCGTGGGAAGTACTATTTTGTGTACCTACTTGAAAGGACGGGCTGTTGAACAAGCAAACCGAAGGTCAGCGCCATTACAAGTACATCGCACTTCTTGTGGAGATCCGGGTAGAGTTCTGCATTGCCCAGTCAGTGCCTAGTCCATTGTCATCTCATTCTACATCAAATGACACAAATCTAGACACACCTCCTACAATTGGAAAACTACTTCACTGGATGAAATGACATGGCGTATGGATTTTAGTGCCGGGAGTGTCCGAGGACATGTTCGGCTCGCCAGGTGCAGGTCTTTTGATGTGACTCCCGTAGGCGACCTGCGCGTCGTGATGAGTATAAAATGATTATGAAGACGACACATACACCCAGCCCCAGTGCCAGCGAAATTAACCAATGACTGTTAAAATTACCGACTCTGCCTGGAATCGAACCCGAGACCCCTGTGACCAAAGGCCAGCACGCTACCCATTTAGCCATGATACCGGACATTCCATATCAAATTTGTGCTGGACAAAGCAGAGGAGAGACAGTTTTCCTGCGGGTGCTCCGGTTTTCGCTGCCATCTTTCATTCCAGCGACAATCTCCAATATCGTTTCATTTCATCTGTCAGTCATTAGCCGGGCTGAGTGGCTCAGACGGTTGAGGCGCTGGTCTTCTGACACCAACTTGGCAAGTTCGATCCTGGTCAGTCCGCTGGTATTTGAAGGTGCTCGAGTATGTCACCCTCGTGTCGGTAGATTTACTGGCAGGTAAGAGAACTCCTGTGGGACAAAATTCCGGCACCTCGGCGTCTCCAAAAACCTTCAAAAGTAGTTAGTGGGTCTTAAAAACAACATCATTATTATTATGTCAGTAAGAGGAGTGTGACAGGCTTCGGCAGCCGGCACAGTTCCTATCCTCGCCGCTAGATGGAGCTCCAAACATTCCATTCCTGACCTTGTTGAGTTTTTTTTTTTTCATTTACAACATGGCTTTCAGTGCCGCGTGTGTCCGAGGATATATTTGACTCGCCTGGTGCAGATTTGTTTATATGACACCCATAGGCAACCTGCCCGTCTCAGTGTTAGATTATGAAGATAATAAAGTGAGGAGAGGGTGAAACCCGGTGTCGGCATATAGCCTACTCCTGTAGTAGAGCACCAAGGGGTCTGCTCAACGCTTAACGTCTCCGTAAGACGGAGTACTGCGGAGAGGTTTGGAATTTAATTCCGGCTTTTAGCACGCAATCTAGTGATTAGATAATGAGTAAGACCACCTCTCCTAACCTTCCGGTCCCTATTTCAATGGTGAAATCCTTTTCCACCAATGGGACTGGAAGCATGATATTCGGAGAGTGTCCCCGGAAAACAGACACGTCTACTACCCACCGGACAGACATCGGGTTTGTTAAAGCAGCACAGGCCTCTCCGAAGAGTATACGACATTATAATATGGGCTATAACGTTCTTTAACAGTCGGTAGGTGGTTTGACTGATACAAACATCCAGTCCCAGACCGAGAGGAATCAACCATACGAAGTTAACATCGTCAGCCCGGTCAAGAATCGAACCCAGAGCCCTTTGGACCGAAGACCATTACGGCGATCATTCAGCCAAGAATCAGGACTTAATATTAGGCCTATGCATAAGAATTAATAATTTCCCTCATATTACACCTATACTCTTTCGTTTGCAACTGTGGGTCAAAATGACCCGACGGGAGTGTTCATGTACCTCTCTGTCAAGCGAGGGATGTTCGGTTTACTCGGTCTGCCATCTAGTGGGCCTAGAGTAAAATGAAACGTGGAAACTGACGAGCAGATGGCGTCAAATTAAAATGTCTGCACACGTATTATTATTATTATTATTATTATTATTATTATTATTATTATTATTATTATTATTACTATTATTATCATCATCATCATCATCATCTGTTTACCCTCCAGGTTCGGTTTTTCCCTCGGACTTAGCGAGGGATCCCACCTCTACCGCCTCAAGGGCAGTGTCCTGGAGCTTCAGACTCTTGGTCGGGGGATACAACTGGGGAGTATGACCAGTACCTCGCCCAGGCGGCCTCACCTGCTATGCTGAACAGGGGCCTTGTGGAGGGATGGGAAGATTGGAAAGGATAGGCAAGGAAGAGGGAAGGAAGCGGCCGTGGCCTTAAGTTAGGTACCATCCCGGCATTCGCCTGGAGGAGAAGTGGGAAACCACGGAAAACCACTTCCAGGATGGCTGAGGTGGGAATCGAACCCACTTCTACTCAGTTGACCTCCCGAAGCTGAGTGGACCCCGTTCCAGCCCTCGTACCACTTTTCAAATTTCGTGGCAGAGCCGGAAATCGAACCCGGGCCTCCGGAGGTGGCAGCTAATCATGCTAACCACTACACCACAGAGGCGGACACTATTATTATTATAATTACTATTATTATTATTATTATTATTATTATTATTATTATTATTTTGGAAGCTCTAAAAGAAACTTTCAAGCTACCAGAATATCTCATGTATATACTGTGAGACTATTTGAAAGACCGTACATTGTTATACGACACGGAAGATGGTCAGAGAAGAAAACGGCTCACAGCTGGTGCAGCGCAAGGCTCAATTCTCGGACCACACCTTTGGAATATCATGTATGATGGTTTGTTATGGCTGGAGATGCCAGAAGATGTAAAACTTGTGGGTTATGCTGATGATGTGGCTGCTGTGATAGTAACCCGTAACCTAGAGCTGGCTCAATTTAAATTGAATCAGGTGATGCGACGTGTCAAAGAATGGATGATAAATCACAAGTTAGAACTCGCAGATCACAAAACGGAAATTGTCCTCCTGACGAGGAAAAGGATTAATACTGTTGTACCGATGCAGATCGGACAGATAGCCATCGAAACAACTAGGAGCATAAAATATCTTGGTGTAACGCTTGATACTAAGCTTACATATTGGGACCACATCCAACGGGTAACAGATAAGGCAGCAAAAACCATGACTGCACTTAGTAGACTCATGGGAAATATCAAGGGACCGATATCTAGTAAAAGGCGGCTTCTCATGTTGATTGTTCAATCGATACTGCTATACGGTTCGGAAATTTGGGCTGAATCGTTAAAAATTGCGAAATATCGGAAAAGAATTGCGGCTGTACAACAGAGAACAGCTTTACGAATTGCTTGTGCATATCGTACACTATCAGCAGTAGCAGTAGCAGCAGCAGTAGCTCCTATTGACTTGTTGGCCTTCGAAAGACAAGAAATTTGGCTCACACAAGAAGAGCTAGGAAGGAAAAGGGCAAAGGCTTTGGCTCATAGTCGCAGAATGCAACGATGGCAAACAAGATGGGAAGATGATTCTAGAGGGAAATGGACTAAAAGACTGATACCTTCTCTGGGCGTATGGGTTGCCCGAAATCATGGTGAAGTGAACTACTATCTCACACAGTTCTTGACAGGTCATGGATACTTCCGAAAATTTCTTCATAGGCTAGGGCTAGCAACTAGTCCGGTGTGCATATACTGCGGTGATATCGATGACGTATCACATACTTTCTTTGTGTGTGTTCATTGGCTGCCACGAAGAAGATACTTAGAAGTTATGCACGGAGAATTGACGCCAGAAGGGATCGTGTCAGTAATGCTACGAAGTCGAGAATCTTGGGACCAGGTGGCAGTTTACGTAGAAAATATTCTGCGTCAGAAGAAGAAGGACCTGGACGATTACCACAGACAATAAAGCAGAAGAAGGAAGATGAAACACAAGATGCATTAAGCACGACATCCGCCCTGAAGTAATGCGAGAGCGGTTTCCGGGGCGGAGATAAACGTCGTGGGAAAAGGGAGTGTGGTTTTTAGTGGGTAAGAATCTCCACACACTTGTTGAGTGCGGACCCTCACAAGCGTCTTATGAAAGATTTTCCACACTCCCTCGCAAAAAAATATTATTATTATTATTATAAAAGCTCTTCTTTCTTAATCCCTTTACCCTCGAGGGTTGGCTTTTCCCTCGGACTCAGCAAGGGATTCCACCTGTACCGCCTCAAGGGCAGTGTCCTGGAGCGTGGGATATTCGATCGGGGTCAAAACTAGGAAGGAGGACCAGTACCTGGCCCACGCGGCCTCACCTGCTATGCTGAACAGGGACCTTGTGGGGGGGAAGGTAAGATCCGAAGGGATAGGTGGTGGTGATTATTGTTTTAAGAGGAAGTACAACTAGGGGACCATCCTCTATATAACACTAATCAGAGAGAAAAAAATGGTAGGGATCCGACACTTCGCAAAATGAAGGTATCGGCCAAAGGAAAACAAGGGTCACGAAGGGCATGAAAATGAAAGACTCCCTAGGCCTCCATACGCAATACCGTCGGGGTCTGAAAAGAACAAGAGTTGACCAAGGGTAGTTGGATGGGATAGATGAAAGTGAGGAGCCTAGCACAAGTAAGTGGAAGAAATGCCAGGACTCAGCTGCGGGCCCCGTGGTCGCCAACCCACGCTGCAATATTCAGAGCCCCTGAGTCCCCTTTTAGTTGCCTCTTACGACAGCAAGGGGATACCGTGGGTGTTATTCTACCACCCCCCACCTACAGGGGAATCCGAAGGGATAGACAAGGAAGAAGGAAGGAAGTGGTCGTGGCCTTTAAGTTAGGTACCATTCCGGCATTTGCCTGGAGGAGAAGTGTGAAACCACGGAAACCACTTCGCGGATGGCTGAGATAGGAATCGAACCCCCTATACTCAGTTGACCTCCCGAAACCGAGTGGACCCCGTTCCAGCCCTCGTACCACTTTTAAAATTTCGTGGAAAAGCCGGGAATTGAACCCGGGCCTCCGGGGATGGCAGTTAATCATACTAACCACTACACTGCAGAGGCGAACATTATTATAAAAGTAAATGACATAATTCAGGTTATTATTGAAAGTTTTAGATGGTCATAGAAAATGACCTTTAATGCAGGTAGCACGTAAGTTATGGAGGAAGTAAAAACCATAAATCTACTTGAAATATGCCTTCTGATCCCAGACTTTTGTGATGTAACACACTTTAATTGTTGGTGGCGGAGATATTACACGAAAACTGTGACATTTCTTGAGCATCAGGAAGAGGGGTTCTAATTCAAAATCAGCCAGTATATACACATTTTATAAGTAATGGTGGCGTAGTTATTAGATGGTCTAGAGCAGGGGTTGCCAATTTGTAAGGGCTCGAGGGCCAAATTGGAAACCTAAGTCATGATCGCGGCCGCACATGATAATTAGGCAAATTTTCGTAACATTCTGCAAATAGAACAGGAGTACCATTGTGAAGTAATATGCTTAGTTCAATCGAAATTAAGGTTTGGTCATTTTAATTGCTTTCAACACTATTTTATAATTGCATAAATGAGTGAAATTCGTATTCAAAATTTTAAAAAATCAAGAACAGTATATTGTCATCAAGTGAAGGGGACTGATTTTGGTCTATAAGGGGTATAAAAATTATTACATTTTTGAACGAGCTATGAAATGTTTTAATACATTTGTTCACATTACTTCTTAAAATGCTCTCGCGGCCGCAAAATATGGCTTCGTGGACCACATGCGGTCCGCGGGCCGCCATTTGGAAACCCCTGGTCTAGAGCGTAATATGTCTGTATATAAATATTTTTGATCAATAAATTAATCTTTTTCACCTGAAGCCCATCTCCCTAGAAAGGAAAGAAGAAAGTTGATAACATTCTCAAGCTAATGGAGTACTTCCCTGAATAGGAAGGAACTACATCATTATATGAAGAAATATTACACAACTGGCCGGTGTGTAAATAATTAAACTTTCACAATGTTTTCAAGGACTGGAACAATCAATTTGAAGAGAATGTTAGTTTTGTATGCACTATATTTTTCAGTTAAGTACAGTATATAAGTTATCGAGCCTTCGTGGCTCAGCCGGGAGCACGCCGTCTTCACAGCGCTGGGTTCCCTGGTTCAAAACCCGAACACTCCATGTGAGATTTGTACTGGACAAAGCGGAGGTGGGATGAATTTTTCTCCGGGTACTCCGCTTTTCCCTGCCATCTTTCATTCTAGAAACACTCTCCAATATCATTTCATTTCATCTGTCAGTCATTAATCCCAGAGGAGTGTGACAGGCTTAGGCAGCCGGAACAATTCCTATCCTCGCCGCTAGATGGGAGCTTCATTGCACAGGCTGTGGATTTTCATTATAATATTTTAAAGTTACTGATTTTTAGGGTTTCTTTTATAACTCATTCAGTTGAGCTGTGTGCTTATTCCAGAAACAATATACGAGGGACAGTCAATAAGTATCTGCAATTTTTCTCTAGTTGTGATTAGGTTGGCTCTATGGCGCTGTATGCTCACCAGTTGCTAGATGGCACCGTTGTCTACGTCTTTGGTAGGTTACAGCGTTATCAGTTCAGTATCAGTAGAGCTTGCGCTGTTCCGACGTAAAGAAGAACTATGCCTAATGTACATATGGTTTGTCACGTCATCAACAGTCACTCATCTGTTATTCAGGATCATATCACGCACTTGTTCAGTTACGGCTTCAGACGGACGCCCGGATCTATCTTTCCTTATCCTTTACGCTCGTGCGATTCCTTTTGAAATGGTCAATCCACTGGTAAACATATTTTGTGGCAAAACATTTTCCCTGTATTGTGCTGAAAGTCTTGTATGAATTTCCGCTCCTGGTGCACCCTCAGACCACAAGAAACGCATTACGGAACACTGTTCTTCCTTGGTTGCAACCAGAGAATGGCGCGGCCATCTTTACGTCACAACAGTGGAAACCTACGACGGACATAGACAACGGTGCCATCTAGCGACTGGTGAGCATACAACGCCACAGAGCCAACCTGAAGACAATTATACTTACTGATTTGCCTGATTAGTGTGATTAGTTGCCACCCCCGGAAGTGCGGATTCGATTCCCAACTCTGCCACGAAATTTGAAAAGTGGTACGAGGGCTGGAACGGGGTCTACTCAGATTCGGGTGGTCAACTGAGGAGAGGGGTTCGACTCCAACTTCAGCCACCCTCGAAGTGGTTTTCCGATGTTTTCCACTTCTTCTCCAGACAAATGCCGGGATGGTGCCTAACTTAAGGCCTCAGTCGCTTCCTTCCCTCTTCCTTGTATATCCCTTCCAATCTTCCTATCACCCACAAGACCCCTGTTCAGCATAGCAGGTGAGGCCGCCTGGGCAAGGTACTTGTCCTTCTACCCAGCTGTATTACCCCGACCCAAAGACTTACGCTCCAGGACACTGCCCTTGAGGCGGTAGAGGTGGGATCCCTCGCTGAGTCCGAGGGAAAAACCGACCCTGGAGGGTTAACAGTTTAAATAATAATAAATTAATAAATGTTTGTGATAACAATATCGTCATAAACATGTTTTGCTACTGAAAACTCACTGTTCAGTGTTGTTTCTGAACTATTCAAGTGTGCTTTTAAATACTACTTTATTTTCAATCAATCAATCAATCAATCAATCAATCAATCAATCAATCAATCAATCAATCATTACTGATCTGCATTTAGGGCAGTCACCCACGTGGCAAATTCCCTATCTGTTGTTTTCCTAGCCTTTCTTAAATGATTTGAAAAAAATTAGAAATTTATTGAACATCTCCCTTGGTAAGTTATTCCAATCCCTAACTCCACTTCTTATAAATGAATATTTGCCCCAATCTGTCCTCTTGAATTCCAACTTTATCTTCATATTGCAATCTTTCCTACTTTTAAAGACGCCACTCAAACTTATTTGTCTACTAATGTCATTCCACGCCATCTCTCAGCTGACAGCTCGGAACATACCACTTAGTCGAGCAGCTCGTCTCCTTTCTCCCAGTTCTTCCCAGCCCAAACTTTCCAACATTTTTGTAACGCTACTCTTTTGTCGGAAATCATCCAGAACAAATCGAGCTGCTTTTCTTTGGATTGTTTCCAGTTCTTGAATGAAGTAATTCTGGTGAGGGTCCCATATACTGGAACAATACTCTAGTTGGGGTCTTACCAGAGACCTACATGCCCTCTCTTTTACATCGTTACTACAATCCCTAAACACCCTCATAACCATGTGCAGAGATCTGTACACTTTATTTACAATGCCATTTATGTGATTACCCCGATGAAGATCTGTCCTTATATGAACACCTAGCAGTGATCTCCAAAAGGAACCTTCAACCCATCAACGCAGTAATTAAAACTGAGAGGACTTTTCCTATTTGTGAAACTCACAAAATGATTTTTAACCCCGTTTATCATCACACCATTGCCTACTGTACATCTCACAACATTTTCGAGGTCATGTTGCAGTTGCTCACAATCTTGTAACTTACTTATTTCTCTATACAGAATAACATCACTTTTACTTGGTAAGACCCAAATTTTGTTTATTTTTTATCCTCTGGCTAGTGGGAAATCATTCTTGGCAATCTGTTAGGCTCGTTGCTCGCAGTGAACTCCTAGCCCAATGACAATCTATCCGCTCTCATCTGTCCCTGTTTTCGTGAACGGCTGCTAGGGCCTTGGGGTAGTACCAAGTCCAGTTCATTGGTCCGTCGTAAATTTCTTGGTGAGTTAACTGCTAGTTAACTGGTCAAATAGTGTGAGCTCATTGGAAGGGTGATGGCGGATTAAAAAGAAAGTGTGGGCGTATGTCTGTGAGCAGAGAATAATTGTTATGATTCCAAATGGCGGCACTGGCGGAAACACGGTGCATAATTAAAGTGAGGCAAGGAATATCGATCATGCGAGGGTTATTGCACAAGGTCATGAAGACATTCACCTCCAGCACATCCAGAGAATGGCTTGTAATATAAAACAAATCCCAAGGAACCGTGTTGAGGCTTGTCTTTCAGAGTGGCCTCTGCTCAGCCCGAAGGCCTGCAGATTACGAGGTGTCCTGAGGTCGGTGTTATTGTTGGCTGTATAGACCGGGGCCGCTATCTCAATGTGAGATAGCTCCTCAATTGTATTCATTACACCTCGGAGTTTAGGCAAAAACCTCTTTTTGTTCCTGACGAGATAACCCAGTCAGCCTCTGTGGTGTAGAAGTTTGTGCAATTATCTGCCACCCCCGGGGACCGGGTTCCATTCCGGCTCTGTCACGACATTTGAAAAGTGACACGAGGACTGGAACGGAGTCCACTCAGCCTCGGGAGGTCAAATGAGTACAGGGGGCTCGATTTTCTATCCCTTCCAATCTTCCCATCCCCCACAAGACCCTGTTCAGCATAGCAGGTGAGGCCTCCTGGGCGAGGTGCTGGTCGTCCTCCCCAGTTGTATGCCCCGACCCAAAGTCTCACACGCCAGGACACTGCTCTTGAGGCAGTAGAGGTGGGATCCCTTGCTGAGTCCGAGGGGAAAAGCCAACCCTGCAGGGTACACGTATTAAGAAAGAAAGAAAGAAAGAAAGAAAGAATACTTGTAGGACACTGCAGGGGGACTGAAAACAATGTTGGTGAGATGGACAGGAGAAAAGGGTATGAATGTCAAGTTGTAAGTTTCACCAAGAGGAAAAGTCCTCACAGTTGTAAGTTTCACCAAGAGGAAAAGTCCTCACAGTTGTAAGTTCCACCAAGAGGAAAAGTCCTCTCAGTTTTAATTACTGTGTTGATGGGAGTGATAGAACCTCATGAGGATGACTGTAAGTACCTAGGTGTTATATAAGGAATGATCTTCATTGCTGTAATGATATTTATTTATTTATTTATTTATTTATTTATTTATTTATTTATTTATTTATTTATTTATTTATTTATTGCACACTACAGGACTTAGTATCCCAATTTCAGTGGCAACTACGCCAGATAAGCTACAATTAACATGGTGATACTTATATCTAAACTATATTCTACAATTTTATCTAATCTCCTATAATATTGATATAAAAAATCAAAGTATTTTTCTAAAAACTAAAGAGCCTTATGTTAATATGGTGGAACAACACACGACAAAGTAAAATGACGAGGTTGTTAAGAAAGGTTACAGACTCGTATTTATATGGATATGATAGTATTTAGGGATTGTAGCAAAGGGCGTATAAGTCTCTGGGAAGACCCCAAGTAGAGTTCGAGTGTATGGGACCTTCACCAGGATTATTTGATACAAAAACTGGAGAAGATCCAAAGGAAAGCAGCACGATTCGTTCTGGGTGATTTCCGACAAAAGAGTAGTGTTAGGGAAAATGTTGCAAACTTCGGGCTGGGAAGACTTGGGAGTAAGGAGACGAGCTGCTCGACTAAGTGGTATGTTCCAAGCTGTCAGTGGAGAGATGGCGTGGAAAACGAATACGTTTGAGTGCTGTTTTTAAAAATAGGAAAGATCACATCACAATATAAAGATAAAGTTGAATTCAAGAGGAATTAGTGATTGGAATAACTTTCCAAGGGAGATATTCAGTAAATTTCCATTTTTCTTTTGCACTTATTTAAGAAAAGACTAGGTAAACAACAGATACGGATTCTGCCACCTGGATGACTGCCCTAAATACAGATCAGTGGTGATTGAGTATGGGAGACAACGGGTAGGAACCAAGTGGGTTATCTGGATGAGATGGAGATCAAGGAACAGGATAGAGAAGCAACAGTGAGGGAGACAAGAGAAGAGGATATGGAAGAGAAGGATAGAGAGGGTAAAGAGGTTCTGGAAGGAAAAGACAAAACTATCCGTGGTCCCACAGAGGCCATACCGAAAGAAGAAAAAGAGAAAGAAGATCTCAGTTTCCAGTCAGTATTTCTCCAGAACAGTGTCACTAGCTTTTATTGATATTAAGTTCTCGACGAAACAATCGCTCACTTCTTCTGGACACAGAATTGGTGGCTATATATTTGGAAAGAAAGCCTAAGATTTTTCAAAACATACAGGAGGGTAGATTTGTTTCAATTCACAAATGATTGTTTTACAGGTATCTATAGTCTACTTGTTCGAATTTTGTAGCAATTCTCCGGGCCTGTACTTTACCATAGCTTGTCTGATATATACGAGAGATTCAAGGATTACCGAGCAAGACTAGAAAAGAGAGGGACGATAAACAAGGACGGGGGAGGGAGGATCTAGAGAACAGCAGGAGTAACCCTCTACAACAGCTAATGTCGGCTCCAACGGGCCGTGATTGGACGGATAAGGGAAAAACAATTCCACGGTGCTGCTATTTAAAAGGACTTGAATAGTTCATGGCTTTGTTTCCGAAGACAAAGTGGATATTACTGTTCTACAATGCCGCAGATGGGCACACGTTCTACCGCGCCAGTGGTGGAAAGTGATTACGAACTCATGGTCTTCAAGATGTGTACAGCACGTTCGTTTAGAATTAAGGCATAAAGTGTCAACAATAAAATTTCAAATACTGGATGCTTTGTTTTAACAATACCAATCACACACTATAGATTTTACATCAGTACAGCCCCGTTATTTTTTGTGTTGGTAATGAACCTGTATCTAAAAAGAGTGGAGTCCCGCAAGGCTCTGTTATTGGACCTTTATGTTTTCTTATATACTGCATATACAAAATCACCTTCATCTTCTTCTACCGCTCTTCCTACACCTGTACCTCTGTGGGTGCGAAGTGTGTCACACATGTGGATTTGGCCCTGTGTTACGGCTGGATGCTCTTCCTGACGCCGATGTATTGACTATTGTGTGTTTTTGTGGTGGTTGGTAGTGTGGTGTATTGTCTGAATATGAAGAGTAATAGAGTGTTGCCTCAAACACAAATACCCAGTCCCCGAGCCAGAATAATTAATCCCGATCCGACTGGGAATCGAACCCGAGGCCTTCCGAAGCGAAGACCTCAACGCTGACCATTCAGCTGAGGAGTCCAACGACCGACATACTGTAGACCTACAGAGTCTACATAAATGACATGAGTAAATAACTGTAATCGCAGATAAGGCTTTTTCCAGATGATGTTATAATCTACAGATTAGTAAATAAGTTACAGGAATGTGAGGGACTGCCGGGGGACCTAGACAGTATTGTGAGATATTTTTAAACAGTTGGTTTTACGTCGCACCGACACAGGTAAGTCTTATGGTGACGGTGGGAGAGGAAAGGGTTAGGGAGTGGGAAGGAAGCGGCCGTGGCCTTAATTAAGGTACAGCTCGAGCATTTTCTTGATGTGAAAATGATAAACCACGGAAACCCATCTTCAGGGCTGGCGAAGGCTGGGGTTCAAACTCAGTATCACCCGAATGCAAAATCACAACTGCGAATGCGACATAATTGGCTTCTAAAGCTTCCATTGTTGAGTCGGGCAAATATTCATTTATAGGAATTAGGGATTGGAATTACTTATGAAGGGAAATGATCGATAAATTTTTCGAGTTCTTTGACATCATTTAACGAAAGTTTAAGCAAGCAATTGATAAGGAATGTGCCTCCTAAATGCAGATCAGTGGTGACTGGAGTAGAGTATCGTAAAGCTCCTATTTCCACACTGCTATGTAGAACGCAAACATTTGGGATAAAGGGTATTATTCGTGTTATAACCGTCCTCATTTACCAGCAGAGTTTTAAACAATGGTCGCTGTAGACAGCTCACTTCGTCCTGCCGTGGCCTCCTGTGTAACTCACCCCAGGCGCTAGCGTGCTCACGTGAACAATTACAGGCGCCTTTGTGAATAGCGGATCATCTATTAGGAGGCCATCCCTGATATGGTTACGTTCCATCAGTTGCGCGATGATAATGCGAGAGGCGTGACTTCCGGCGTCTACCGTGCTCAGCAAGAACTACAGAGTGTTCAAGAACCTCTGTCTTATAATCTCTGCCAAATAGGCTCAAGATGTTACTCAGAACATTGTTTTATCTCACCTTCTTGCTTTACGTTCTACGAAAAAAGAAGCAATGCGTTAAATGCCACTTGGACGAGGCCAAATTAATATGTACGTAAATCAAATTGTAAAAAAATGTTACGATAAATACGTCATGGGGTTGAAGGTCACCTCCAAGCGGGTAGAAGAGGTCAAGAAGAATAAGGAAGAAGTAGTAATTACACTAGAGATGATCCACAATACAAGAGAATTCAGAAGAAGAGTCGACAGTCTAAAATCATTTGAAGAGAAATCGCTAAAACGGAGACCCGAAGGCATCATTTCCAAAGAGGAAAGAAAAACAAGAAGCGAAAGGATTAAGAGATTTTGCGAAGAGAAGAGAAGAGAGGCGTTGTATATAGCCAAATTCGAAAAAAAAAAAAAAGAAAAAAAGACACTTCTGTTCTTTGTTAGATTTGAGTGTCCTCATTCCATTTTTAACATTTGGGCGTGACAATTATTGTTAATAAAGTATTGCAAAACCATTCGTCACGCGTTCTGTCAGCTTTGTTCTCTGTGGATGACTGTGGAGGCCAAACAGTCACACTCCTCCTGACCTTGTAATTTTTCTTAGCATTTTCTTTCTCTTTTCCGGATATCTTCAAGCCCATATTATTATGATTATTATTATTTCTCCCTTTCCTAATCGATTTACCCTCCAGCTTTGGTTTTTCCCTCGGACTTGGTGAGGGTTCCCACCAAGGGCAGTGTCCTGGAGCGTGAGACTTTTGGGTCGGAGGGATACAAGTGGAGATGAGGGCAAGTAGCTCGCCCAGGCGGCCTGACCTGCAATGCTGAACAGGCGCCTTGAGGGGGATGGGAAAATTGGAAAGAAGAGGGAAGGAAGCGGCCGTGGCCTTAATTAAGGTACAACCGCAGCATTTGCCTGGTGTGAAAATCGGAAACCACGGAAAACCATCTTCAGTGCTTCTGTCAGTAGGGTTCGAACCCACTATATCCCGAATACAAGCTCACAGCTGCGCGACCCTAACCGCACGGCCACTTGTTCGGTTTCAAGGATTTTAATTCTGGACTGAGGAGTAGAACGGGGTTCACTTGATACGAGATTTCTCCAGCTCTTAGTTACAAGAAGAAAGCGCACCGTGAGAAGATGACACTGATGTAGTGTACATAGACGAACACTGGTTGCCATGGTTACAATGCCGTCAGGAAATTGATGACGATAATTCCAGATAGAGCAAAAGCATATCCATGATAATAATATACCCTTACAAGTATAGAACCCAACAATGTCTGAGAAAGATGCCTTCATGACTGGCCTGACTAAAATGGAAATGGCATGCCATCTAACCAAGGATGTACAGTATACATCAAAAGATCAATATATTTAGACGCTAAGTTCAGACACTACCGCACCGTCATTCGTCCGGAGGCCCTCTATGCAGCGGTTTGCTTTGCAATTAACAACTTGAGAACCTTGAGATTAAAGAAAGATTTTGAGGAAAATCTTGGGCCCCATCAAAGAAAAAGGTAAAAAGTAAACTCGTGTCCTCATTCCGAGGTGGTGCACCTCTCCCCAATGGAGGTGAGCTGCATGCAACATTTTAACCACATACCAGCCCTCCTGCCATTTTTAAATTTCTGGCAGTACCGGGAATCGAATCCGGGCCACCGAGAATGGCAGTTAATAGTGCTTACCGTAACGCTACGGAGAGGGACAAAGAAAAAAGGTGAATATAGCAGACGGCACAACCACGAGCTCTTATTCCACGTGGGAAACATAAACAGTACGATGTGGAGGAGAAGGATTGTTTTCTATGGTCATGTGACAACAATGAGCTGTGCAAGGTCAACCAAGCGAACCTTCTCCTACATCCACGGTAAGAAGACAAAAGGGGGCCTGGTTTAGTGAGGTAGAAAAAGATCTAGAAGAAGTAGGCATCATACATTATAATATCCTGGAGCACAATCCACTTACGAAGAAAGTTCAAGACCACAAGAGTTTCCAAGAAAAGTCGAAGCTGAAATCAGGAAAGACGTGGAGCGAAGAAAGAAAGAAAGAAAGAAAGAAAGAAAGGAACAAGACTGGCAAAGAATGCGGGAGTGCTGGGCAAATGTTAAAGGAGACAGTTGAAATGACGTGGTTCTTAGTCGGCAGAAATGACATGAATAATAATAATAATAATAATAATAATAATAATAATAATAATAATAATAATAATAATAATAATAATAAAATGAAATGGCGTATGGCTTTCAGTGCCGGGAGATCCTAGGACGGGTTCGGCTCTCCAGGTGCAGGTATTTTTATTTGACTCCCGTAGGCGACCTGGGCGTCGTGATGAGGAAGAAATGGTGACGAAGACAACACATACACCCAGCCCCCGTGCCAGGGAAATTAACCAATGATGGTTAAAATTCCCGACCCTACCGGGGATGGAACCCGGGACCCCTGTGACTAAAGGCCAGCACGCTAACCATTTAGCAATGGAGCCGGACAATAACAATAATAATAAATTACCAGAAAATCGATTGACAAACAGGATAATACATTATGTAACCTCACTTAGGAACTCAACAGTCTGGCTTAAGGAACATCGAAAGGACCTCAAAAACGCAAACGTAAGTTCAACAGACATTCTAGAAACAGACATCTTTAGACACAAAGCAAACAATTGAGAAGCTACATCAGAGCAACCACAACAAGAACAGTACAGACCAAAGTGGTCGGTAGAACGAAAACAAGCCTTCTCAGAAAGAATGAAAGCCTATTGGAACAACAAGCCGAGTAATGAAGCTGTTGAGGATGGGGGTCAGTCTAGGTTGTAAGAGCAAGAACTTAACAATTGATGGCTTAGCCTTCGCGGATGATCTGGCGATTTTTTTTTATTCACTTGACACAGCCAAAATCAAATAAACTAACTTCAGATGCAAGCGGCTAAGGCAGGCCTCCAGAATTCATTTGAAGAAACATATTTCATAAAAAAAAATCAAGATAGCTCCCAGAAATCTATAGGTCAATCAGGGCAAAAAAATACGGGCAGGAAAATTCAAATACGTAGACGAATGAATAGAGCATAATATTTGTGAGAGAGACATTCTAATCAAGAATCAACAAGGTGGAAATGACTAACCACCTCACCAAAGATCTCTATAACAATCTGTCAATATCTTGGACATTATAATTACTACAATAATTCGACATGAATATGCAGCAGAATGCTTCTCAATGAATAAGATAGGTCTGACAGAACAACTGGAAGCCGAAGAAAGGAAGATTCTAAGGAGATCTTGGGCCAGTAAAGGAAATTGGAGAATAAAAGAGAAGGCACAATCATTAATTTACCTGCATATGGAGAAAATAACAGGCACTATTAGAAAAAATAGGATTTCTTTGTATGGTCGCTTAAGACGAATGAGACCAGAAAGATTGTTCACTTAAATCTTTGCCTACTTTCTGAGTTAGGAAACTAAAGGGGTCTGGTTCACCGAGGTGGAAAAGGATTTACAAGAATTGGGGATCCTACGTGATGACGTCTTGTAATGTGACACATTGGAGAAGAAACTTGAAGGTCTACAGAGTTTTCGAACAAAAGCTAAAATGAAGAGTGGTGGTGGTGATCATTGTTTTAAGAAGAAATACATCTGGGCAGCCATCCTCTATATAACAGTAATCAGAGAGAAAAATGGATGGGATCCGACACTTCGAAAAATGAAGGGATCGGTCAAAGAAAGATAAGAGCAACGAAGGGCATGAAAATGAAAGACTCCCTAGGCCTCGAGTGCTTTAATGCCGCCGGGGTCAGAAAAGAACAAGAGTTGATCAAGGGAGGTCGGATAGGATAGATAAAAGTGAGGAACCTGACACAACTAAGTGGAAGTAATGCTAGGACTCAGCTAAGGGCCCCGTGGTCGCCAACCCACTCTCCCAAGTTGAGAGCCCCTGGGGACTCTTTTAGTCGCCTCTTACGACAGTCAGGGGATACCGTGGGTGTTATTCTACCACCCCCACCCACAGAGGGATCTAAAAGACAGACAAGTCGTGCAGCGAAGAAGGGGAGGAAGCTCGCCGAAGAAGGATACGGGAGTTCTGGGGAGTGTTAAAGCTCAAGACAGAAGACGGTGGTCCTTAGCTGGCCGAAACGAAAGAATAGTAGCCTCACTCATTATGTTGTTTACATATTTACAGGACTCTGTTTCTTATATACATAACTCTTCTAATAACATTATTACTTGAGAAAAATTAATCTTGTAACTAAACCACATATATTAGAGAAGTAGTAGTATTCTTAACATATCAATACTTAAAATAAATTGAACTTGTAACTATCTCTTGCACAAATTAAATATATTATTATTATTATTATTATTATTATTATTATTATTATTATTATTAATATAATTCGCTGGGGCCATCAAGGACCACGTTAAGTCTTGTTGCATTTGACACTGAACTTGGCCTTCTTTAGAGCCCAAATTTCCCTCATTCTATTATTATTATTATTATTATTATTATTATTATTATTATTATTATTATTATTATTATTATTATTATTATGTGCGTATGGACCCAATGGATCACGCAAAGCTCTAACGATTCTGCTTTCTGAGTTGCCAAACAGCTCTCATCCTTTCTCCGTGGATCCTTTTTCGTTCTTCTGTCCACTTTGCTCCAGTCTTCTTTTTCACTTCGTTCTCTGGTTGCACTTTCCATCCATTAATTTTTTTCCTATAAAGGTTTCTGTCCGCGGTGTCATTTGGGTTTATCTGCATATGTTACGATGTGCGTATGTTCGGCATTTGCTATTGTTTTGCTCTAGATCATTAATATAAAGAATAAACAATAATGGACCTAATACTGTGCCTTGTGGGACACCCTTTATTATTATTATTATTATTATTATTATTATTATTATTATTATTATTATTGTAATACATAACAAAATCACACCAACCTCAACAGAGTCGAGTAGATATCAGTAAAATACCACGTAAGGTGAAACCTTGTGTGTGGTAATTTAGAATATTAATTACATAGAGAGAAATATATTTTAAAATGATGCCTGGAGTACGTGTATGGGTATAAGTGGATTACGGATATGATCAACAGCACATGGTGGTGCATCGAATAGAAATTTAATATGATGACGTGATATTCTCATTTAGTTATTTCTTCAATAACAGTTTTATTATCCCTGACAAATGATTTAAGACACTTCAGACTCATTTTCTGACTTAATGAAGTAGTTTGTAAAGAATCGGAAAGGACATTAAAGAATTTTGGAATGAAGTACAAGAAATTGCGCTTTGTTATACTAAGTTTGGGTTTGTATAACATACAACGGTGGTTCATCTTACTGCGTGTTGAATATTCATGTTTAATGTTCTCAATTATACAGGGTGTTTACAAATGAATATCGGAGTTTTAACGCCTTATAATATTGAATACATTAAACTTACAGTTATACATTATATGCCAAATGAAAGAGCAACACAAACAGTTTTGTTTGTTGGTACCAGTGTGCATGTACGTGCAATGGTTTCGCCGCAATCCGCTAGACAGCGGTAGTAGCAAAGATGGCGACTAGTGAACAGAAAGCTTTTTGTGTTTTGCAGTTTGCAAAGACAGAATCTGTAGTTACTGTGCAACGTGCGTTCCGCATTAAGTTCGGTTGTGATCCTCCAAGTGATAATAACATTCGCAGATGGTATCATAAGTTTGAAGACACCGGTTGCCTTTGTAAAGGGAAGAGCAAGGGACGACCAAGATGAAATGAAGAGACTGTTGAGCGAGTGAGAGAGTCATTCACTCATTTTTGTTTATGTTACTATTTTTGTATATTTCAAGGGCACAGAGCTGTTTTACATTAAATATATTTGCTTCAGCATATAATTGACTACTTGGGTATAATCTTCCTTTCTTGTACATTATTCGTAATATTTTATTGATTACATTTTTGTAGGCTCCTTCCCATGCCAATATTTCGTAGCTAAGAATAGACTGAACTAAAGCTTAATAAATCTCTCTTAACAATTTCATACTGGATATGTATTTTAAATGGTGAAATATATAAACAGTTCTTCTGATTTTCTTTCTTAAATCGGTAATGTGACTTTTCCATTTCATGTTCGAATCAATTCATAATCCCAACACTTAATATTACTTACTTTATAAATTTTGTAGCAGTTACAATTAAATTTACAGTTGATGTTGAGTACAGTTAATTCATTAAAATCGTTCCGTGTATCTGATACTGAAAAATTCACAAATTTTGTCTTCTTAATGTTCAAAAATAATTCATTATTATCTAACAATGCTCTAACTTTAAGCAGTGCTCGAGTTGCTCTCTGTCTGACGAGATTCCAGCTATCACCCTCAACATAAATGACTGTATCATCAGCATATGTTACGATGTGCGTATGTTCGGCATTTGCTATTGTTTTGCTCTAGATCATTAATAAAAAGAATAAACAATAATGGACCTAATACTGTGCCTTGTGGGACACCCTTTATTATCTTCATCGGTGTGCTTAGATGTTGATTAATTTTGACATACTGTACTCGATCTGTCAAGTAACTCTCAAGCAAATCCAGCACATTGCCCCTAAAGCCGTATTTTTCCAATTTCTGGAGGAGCAAGCGGTGTGACACACTATTGAATGCTTGAATAATAATAATAATAATAATAATAATAATAATAATAATAATAATAATAATAATAATAATAATAATAATAATAACTGTTACGGGGATACCCGTGGAGCAGAAAGAGGTGAAAGAACGTGCCGGGGTGAATGGGACTAACTACAATATCAAAATTAATTAAAAACTTAAACTGAAGGTTATATTTTCCGGACTTCAAACTTAACCATTTTTCATAATAATGAAGCATCAGATGCAATGACAATCATAAAACAAGGCAAGGAAAAGTACAAGATAGTGAACGTGACAGATTTTGGGCTTCAAGTCGCTCGTTTTACAGTTCTTGAGCTCCCAACTCAAATTTACAATTCGAAAAAGAACGACTTTAGTAAAGGGCAGAAATCCCCTAATTCACAGAGCACTTGCTCCCTAAATACAGTATCTGGCCTTCCAGAGGCACTCTTTACAATTACACAACTTGAAAAAGAGCTAACAGGCTCTCCGTTTTCTTTCAGCCTCCTCGAGGCAACATCAAAACTTTTACACTCTCTGGCCTTCCATGGCCCAGCTTACAATTCGAAACAGAGGTATCTAGTACCCAACGTATAGGGCCTTTGCAGAAAAGAACAGGTTAAGTAAATGGCCCGAAACACAAACTGAATGGAGGCGTACTGCTCTCCAAGATAAGAACACTAAAAAACCTAAGGGTCTCCCCGAGAATATTGAACAGATTGATTATAAATTATCAGTCCTCACTCCAACCTTGATCCATAATCTTAAAGATTTGCTTCCCTAAAAATAAAGGTAAGTAACTTACCCCATAAGTTCTAATGAAAGGTATAAATCATATTGATCTTAAAAAAATTAGATATCATAAATGTCCTGCTGAACATTCATATTCTGAGTTACCTATATTAACTAATTTCTAATATGGCAGAATAGTGCGGTAGGTTTAAGCTCTGCACATAAAGTTCATCCTTTTGTTAGAACATGGAAACCTGATCGAATTTAAATCTACAAAATAGAGCCTCCCCTTTAATAGAACAATTACTTTTTCATGATCATACACTTTTTATTTTATTGATAATTACTATTCTAGTAGCTTATATCATAGGAAGCGTATTATTCAATAAATTCACACATCATTACTTGCTTGATGGACAAACAACTGAAGTCATCTGAACAATTCTCCCTGCAATTACACTAATTTTTATCGCTCTATAGCCTATGAAACAGGGGCTAGGTCAGGGGCTGTGTCTAGGTCATGGAATTCGTTACCTGCGAACATTAGAGAAAATCCTTCTCATCGCAAGTTTAAAGTGGCTTGCCGGGAGCATTTGCTGGGTAGATCCCGCTGACTTGCTGGATAATTGTTGAGTGAATGAAGGAATGAATTGGATGAATGATTGGATTACTGCAGTTACCTAATTTAAGTGTACGTTATTTTGTGTATTTTAAAAATAAGGATTCTTTCATTATTATTATTATTATTATTATTATTATTATTATTATTATTATTATTATTATTATTGCTATTAGTATTATTTGTTTTATTTGTATTCGAAGTTATAAGTTATGTATATGTATACTCATCTAGTGGTTAAGTGTAAGAGAGGGCCTTGAGCCCTAACTTCGCCACCAATAAAGGCATTATCTATCTATCTATCTAAACTACTGAGGTGACTCATATAGAAATTTCTTTACCACATTAACGAATGAAAAACAGTTATCAAACGTAGTCACCTCAACCCAAGATGAAGGGGAGCTCGAGAGGGTATTTCACTCTCTATCCCCGATTTACAGTTAAAGATTTTATGAATGTTATACATTAGCCGGCAGAAGGTTTCATATTAGAGAAGCTTACTACAGAACTAAAGAATCGGACCTCTCCTCGGGTTAAACTGCAGAGGTAGCAAGAAAGAATAAAGTTATGTGGCCATTACCTTGTAGATGTTCTAGCAAACGACGAAAAAGGCCGCCCGCCTCCTGCTTTGGCACACACACTCAGTAAGATGACGATCAATTGGCCAAGAAACGTGAAAAGCAGCAGTTTATAAACCATCAGGGAAGGTTCGAGATCATTCAAGATTAATCAGGACACACTGCTTAAATTTTATTGGCGGATCAAGGTGAGGAAGAAATACGGGATTGGTCGGAAATTAATTACAAAAATTCATGATTGGCTAGATTCAAAACTGGCGGAAAGAAAAGGAAGAATTGCCAACCCAAGAAATAAATGAACACAATCAGTTAAAAAAACCTAGAAATACAAAACTTCTTTAAATGGTATAACTTCTTACACTTTGCACCAGGGTGCATGATCATAGTTTTTTCTTGTGGTGTCATCTATGGAAGAAAGTCCAAACTTCTTGATGAATGGCAAACAAAACCAGGAGAAATTCAGTCAGTTTAGGAAACTTCACAATAACAAAAATTACATCATATTTCTGTGGTGACATCTTCTGAGTAAAGTTCTAAGTTGGTGTAGTTTCAGTTTCACTGTTTTACCAATAGAGGAGATCATTTTAGGCGCTGATCTTGAATGTGCGGCGTTGAGGTGTACCTTCCGGTATAATAATAATAATAATAATAATAATAATAATAATAATAATAATAATAATAATAATAATAATAATAATAATAATAATAATAATAATAATAATAATTTATAGCAAACAGCATAAAAGATTCCCTGACGCCGCAGTTGCGGAGTTGTTACTCAGTATCAAGGCCCCCTAATTAGAAATTGCCTAACCATTTAGAATCCTACTGCTTTGCCTCCTCCCTGAGAGGAGGGCCCTGACACTGGTGAAGTGCCAGATATGGAGGTAGCTTATTTCACAGGTTAACTACGTACATTCTTTCCATGTTACCGATCGCAAATATGTAAATGAAGTCTTGATAGAATTACACAGAGGAATTGCAACCTTCATGCGTTATTCATGTTTCCCAGCACATGATTTTGACGTCTGCACCGTATATCAGCCGACACAATTTCAGGTGTATTTATTACCAGCGTTCTAGCATTTTCTGTTTCCGTTCAACCGACATTCAAAGTTCTGAAAATCGAAACGGACGCATTGTATATACAAGAGGAGTATTGTTGAAATTAACAGAAGTCTATATGACCAAAATATGGCTTCCGATAGAGATAGCTAAAAATAAAATTCAGAAAACTCAATCGTCAAAAATTACCAGCGTTTCGCAAACACACATCGGAAGCCATATTTTGGTTATGCTAGCCCGGGAGGGCAATATAGCAAGTGGAGATGCTATTCTCCCCCAGTACGTCGACGCTGCATTGTGCTTATCACATGTATGGCTTGCAGTGCTGTCGCTACCGGCCAGTGTCTTGGAAAAGGTGCGCTATCCAACTGTGAGCCCATGCCGCACTCTGGGCGAAACACTGCTAATTTTTGACGATTGAGTTTTCTGAATTTTATTTTTAGAAGTCTATATGGTTTGATACCGTGGTCAGCCGGTTCGAATCCCTTGGTCGAAAATATTTTCACGATCAGAATGTTTGTTGGCAGGGTAGGAAACGGAGTGGGATACAATAATTTCTAATCAGTAGATTGTGTGCAAAAACCCTGAATTTAATTCCAAACCTCTCCGCAGTGGTTATATGGAGTGAAGGCATATGGCGCTCTTTATGGTGATTTGTTCATCGGATGGGGACGTAAAGTTTGAGCAGACCCCTTGCTGCTATTTGACAGAAGTAGTGTATGTGCCGGCACGGGTTTCACCCTCTCGCTTTCTACTATCATACCGTCGCCTCTGTACCAAAACCGCGAATCTCGATCAATCACTACTGATCTGCCTTTAGGGCAGTCGGCCAGGTGGAAGCTTCTCTATCTGTTGTTTTCCCAACCTTTTCTTAAATGATTGCAAAGAAATTGGAAATTTATTGAACATCTCCCTTTATTGAACATCTCTAACTCCCCTTCCAACTTGTCCTCTTGAATTCCAACTTTATCTTCATATTGTGATCTTCCCTAATTTCAAAGACGCCACTCAAACTTATTCGTCAACTGATGTCATTCCACGCCATCTCTCCACTGACAGCTCGTCTTCTTTCTCCCAGTTCTTCCCAGCCCAAACTCCGCAACATTTTTGTAACGCTACTCTTTTGTCGGAAATCACCCAGAACAAATCGAGCTGCTTTTCTTTGAAATTTTTCCAGTTCTTGAATCAAGTAATCCTTGTGAAAGTCCCATACACTGGAATCATACTCTAGTTGGGGTCTTACACGCCCTCTCCTTTACATCCTTACAGCAAACTCTAAATATCCTCATAACCATGTGCAGAAATCTGTACCCTTTAGCTACAATCATATTTATGTGATTACGCCAATGAAGATCTTAACATCAAGGTAGTTACAATGACAGTGGCAACTCTCTTCCAGTCTATTCTCTTAAGACTGATCACGCCTCCCAGCCACATATTGATATGCAGTCCATCAGAACAATTTTGTTGAGTTAATTTCCCTATGCGCGTGTGTAAAGAAAAATGAACTTTACTGTACCGGACTGTAGGAATGTCTTTTTGTATCTTTACCCTCTCCTAAAGTATGGTGTATTTTAGCTTCATGGATGTGATTATGCCATCCTTTTCTCTATGGATCTCAATTTCTTCCTTAAGATTTTAGTTTTTGTTTTGTTTGTTGAGATCTATTTTCCTGAGTGCGCCATTCCTGGTCATCAAGAGACATTCATTCGTCCATCCAGACAGTTGCACGCTTTCTGTCTATAATCTGTAAACCCCCGAATTTTCTAATAATAATAGCGGAAAGAACAGGTCTGCAAATTTCATATGAAAAGACAAAATGTATTATAACTGTTCAATGGCATGTGAGTCAGTCGTTGAGCCAGTGAAGGTTATGCTAAGGAAAAGATCAACGGGAATTGCTCGGAAAATATGTCCAGCAGCCACAGATCAAGTTGTCATACATCTAATTGTGTATAATAACCGGAATAACTCACTCATTCAAACAAGAAATTGGATGGACATAAAATAAGGACGGAGATTCATAAGCTCAGAACCCCGTGGTCATCGGATGTTTACAATCCTGGATGTCATTTAATATATGAGCACAGGCTAGCAAGTACAGTTTACATTTTCAACAGCAAGAATAAACAAGTCTACCACATGATATCCAGGTCCAGCAATAACGCGGCGGAGGCCAAGACTTAACGTTATAGGTTAAATGATCAACAAGGCGCTGAGGAAAATAAATCGATTGTATACGTCATGAAGATAAATAAATGGTGAAGTGTTCCTTTGTACATCTCCCTAATCAGAAGAGATGACGTTATCTCAGAGCCACTGCCTGCTCGATCTGCATCCGATGGCTGCTTATACTGCCTGCTCATTACAACATTTTAACATGGCACCGAATGAAACACTTCATTTACGAAGAACCACAGCAGGTGGCAGCACCAACCGGCTCCAGACCTGTCGGAATGAAATAGCGGGAAATAGGATAGCACCGGTACTGTACTTGTTTTCAGTGAGAACGGTGTACTGCTGCGTGCCTTTCTGCAAATCAAAGAAAGGGAAACCAGAATGCCGTGATATTTCATTCCATAAAATACCTTCAAGTACACAATTGCGTCGGAACAATATTATATATATATAAGTATATTCCCATCTCAGCCATCCTGGAAGTGTTCCGTGGTTTCTCACTTCTCCTCCAGGCATATGCATAGATGGTACCTAACTTAAGGCCATGGCCGCTTCCTTCCCTCTTCCTTCTGATTATTCCGTGATTTGCAGTCTACATTTCGTAAATGACGATTTCAAAGTGACCAGCAAAATGCGGAAATTAAAAACAGGATCTGTAACCAGCCCTTACCCTGATTATCCAGCTTATAAACAACCGCTAATTTCAACGATAATTAAGAGAAGGGATTCAAGCACAGAGACGTCTATAGAGCGTTCCAACCTTAAATTGCAGTACAGCAGTAATGGGATAATTCCGTCTCTTTCCTTCTCCCATGTTTTGCGGGTAGCGCTGTCCTACTCTAATGCAGCGGGTTTGCCAAATATCCGTAAATCAGAATGTTATCGGTCAAAATGGGTGAATATCGTGTTATGTACATAATTTCAAGGCGCATTTGATGCCATTAACAACAAAAATGCAAAAAATAATTTAGTGTGAAAATGGTAATAAAAATAAAAAAATACAAAAAATCTTCATTGCATAGAACTTATCATGTCACAACTCCTATTTTATATTCTTCATTTTCCTAATTTTTTCACTGCTGGTAAAGAAACATTTCAGCTCGATGTAGATAAGTTGGCTGAATGGTCAGCGCACTGGCCTTCGGTTCAGGAGTCCCGGTTTCGATTCCCGGCCGGGTCGGGGATTTTAACGTTATTTGGTTAATTCCAGTGGCTCGGGGGCTGTGTGTGTGTGGGTTCTTCAGCATTAGAAATCATCCTAGGTTGAGCCTTCATCTTCACAGACATGCAAGTCGCCTAATAGGCTGTCTGGAAGATTTTCGTGAGCCCCCTGAATCAGTGTGTGCCACTTTGGAAACTGCTTACCAGGCATTAGTGTGTGGTTATTTAGTGCGTGTAATCGAAGAAAAACAGAATGCAGCACGTGCTTGAATAACGTTTCCATCTCATTTAATGCATCCTCATTGTTGAACTTAATCAGACAGTCGGATAGAGGAGGCCTGTGCTATCCCCAGCAACGATTTATTGGGCCAATTATGGGGCTACAGAATTTTGTTGAGGCGGCTCTACCGTACTGCAAGGAATCTGCAAGTCTGTTCCAGACTATAAAGAAACTATGTTCTACCTTCTTTGTGCCAATGTAAGATTTTAAAGTGTTTTAGTAACAATAAGCACCAGGAACTGGTGTCAGAAACTTTGGTCGCCAAATTCGCGAAACCTCTACTTAGTAATGTAAGGAAGTACCATACAGAAAAAGTTTCCAGGTTTTCTTGTTCGTCGAAACCTCTTTCTCGAAAAGTGCTGAAGCTATAACTCGCTACAGCACCACTTTATACGTAAAATTCTTTCATTTTTCTGTTTCTTTCAGATTTTAAATTTTGCTGGTATGCTTATCTAGTTGTATTCACGCGATAACTGGGTCCGTCTGGTGCTGCCATCTAGCGGCAGATTGCTTGTAAGTCGTGTTACACATTTGAATATGGAATGAGCAGGCAGTATAAGCAGCCATCGGATGCAGATCGAGCAGGCAGTGCTCAGAGCTTATTTCCTCAAATGTCAAAAACATATGGAAGAGAAGTTACAAAGTATCGAACCTAGTACAGTAGAAGATATGAAACGCGGACCAATATTCTTAATGTAACAATTTAATGAACTTTTGTTTTTATGAACAATTCTATTGTAATGAGAAAAACTGAGATTGATGGTTGACATAATAGCAATTCACACGTCTTAAGAAGGAGCATTTGGAGTAATAGAATTTAAAGGAAATATTGAAAGAGGTAGTAGGAAGATAATAATATTGTATTAAATAACGATCCAATATTTGATGTTTAAATAAGGCGAGTCTTCTAGAATAATATTGGAATATTGTACAACGCCTATAGCACTGTATTTATTCTATTTATATAAGATTCAGGTCCTTGGACTCACAATGAATGAAGATTATTCCCTAGATGTAATGATGAGAGCCGACATGCAGAGTTAAAGGATTAGTGTCCTGACAGGCCCGGAATGGTGCTAGGATGAATGCCAAACTGAGACAGATGGAATGGGGATGAGAGCAGTGTTACGTGATCTTCACTGATAAGTATCCAAGATCTCATCTTCTTTATTCTGTCTGTAGACGCATAGTGGTAGAGTAGATTTTATTTCATCTCATAATGAAGTGATATTAATTGAAACAGCTTGAGTAACCTAATGCGATCGTCGCAAGGGCCCAGTGATACTCGTGATTACAGTTAAGTTCGATATGAAGGTATTGAGATCATTTGTCCTATGCGATATTCAGCTCGTAGAATACGCATTTTGTCGTGAGTTACCCGGAATTTCTTTATGAATACTGTGAATGTGATGAGGTGTTGTCTTCATAAGTTGAATCATACCAGCACTGCACAAATATTTTCGTGAGGTGATGTGATTTAATGTATATCTTAAGAAGGTCTTCTTGTGTGATAATATCATGTGCGTACATTGTACAGTTGCGAATATTTCGTGAGATCAGTGTCGTGATGATAGTGACATGTCTTATAATGTGGTAATATTCTTCGGATAGATGCTTGTGTGTTTCTTGTGGTAAGTATTGTGAATAAGTATGGTGCGCTTGAAGTATGGAGGATAGGATCGTCGATAAAGTGTTTTAATGATGAAATGGACTTATTGTATTAAATGTTTTGTTGAGAATAGGTATTATGGAATCGTCATAAGTAGTTTTTCGAAGGTTTTCAATGAACTTAGGATTAAGAAGTGGATTTAAGCGTTCATCGTACAAATTAAGAGAATCCGAGATAGGCAAGCAGTAAGGTTGTCATTAACTTTGTTGTGTAACATGTCCGAAGGTTATGAGTGGAGACTGGCATACGATGATCGAGACATTATTTTGCGGCATGATGTGGTACGGATACCGAATATTTTGAACGAATGATCACTGACAAGAGGTCTTCAACATTAAATAATCATAATATGGATGTAGTAGAGTGTCATATTAAGCAAATTATTACCACCTGGTGTAGTGTAAGTTGTGTTTTTTGTGTAGTTGCTTGTAGCATGAGTATTTGTAGATAGTAGACCTTCGCGACATTCTTTAAGGAGGGCAGTTCCGGCGAGACCAGATACCGTTAATCATTTCTAGATCTTGTTGATTACGATAGTATCAGCTAGATATTATGAACTTTTTTCCAGGTAGTGAACGTGAATTCCAGGGACGCGCTGTTCTTATTCGATTGAGTTATTGATAAAGCCAATTATAATGTCTTTTAATACAGTACGATCGCTTATTTAAGGATGGTCATGCTGATAACAGGTCATTATTAGGAAACTCAAGTTGATTAGCACTTAGGTGATAAATGAGAAGAACAATAGACTAATAGGGCATAGAGAGATGAAATCTTGAATAAAAGAACGATAAAAATAAGTGAAACATTTGATGTTATTATTTTATTTTATAACGGGCGGACAATTATTAATAATGAAATAACTGCATGAACGACACTAAATAGGCGGTAAGAACGGTAGGGGTAGACCAAGCAGATTAGAGCAGATGTAGGATGCAGCATTTATGTAGAAATGACAAGGTTATGACAGGATTGGGTAGCATGGAGAGCTGCACCAAACTAGTCTATGGACTGATGACTCAACAACAAATTATATATATATATATATATAATTCGCTGGGGCCATCAAGGGCCACGTTAAGTCTTGTTGCATTTGACACTGAACTTGGCCTTCTTTAGAGCCCAAATTTCCCTCATTCTTTGTGAGTGAACCCTCACCAAAGCTCTTCACGAAAATCAGATATCCATAATGGCGCTACAGGAAACAAGGTACCCAGATGAAGAGATTTTTGAATCCGAAGGCTACCGGATTTTCAAGAGCAAAGCGCAAAGAGGAATCCTCAATGGAGTTGTGATGCTTGGAACCGCGTTTGCTGTTAGAACCAAGATCCTTAAATCGGTTGCAAATTTCGAACCTGTGAATGACAGATTGTCTATACTCACAATTAAATGCGCGAACCAAACCTACGCCCTAGTTAACGCACATGCTCCTACAAACGATAAGAACAAGTCTGATCCACACGAAGTTGATAATTTCTGGGACTTACTGGATGAAAAATTAAACAAAATCCCCAAACACCATGTCAAGCTTCTTTTGGGTGACTTCAATGTCCAACTAGGACGTGAACAGAAGTACAAGAAAGTTATAGGAAATTACCCTGCTCACAAAAGAACCAATCCCAACGGCAAAAGACTGGTGTCCATTTGCGAAAATCACAACCTGCAGGTCATGTCGACCCACTTTCGCCATCTACCCAGAAAGCAAGTGACTTGGCGTTCTCCAGTCCAAGCTCTCGGAGAGTTCGAAATTGATCATGTTGCAATTTCCAGGAGAAACAGCCCTGAGATTATGAATGTCAAGGTAAAGAAAGGCATCAATGTGGCCTCAGATCATTATATGTCTCTTATCAAATTCAAACCAATTCCCGCAAACACAAGGAAGACAACCAAACAGATCACACGCTTCGACAATGATAAACTTCGGCAAAGGGTTGAGGAGTTCCTGGAGAAGGCTAGACCAAATGACTGTGACTTTAACAACGCCAAAAGTCTCCTTGTTGAGGCCGCCAAAGACGTTGCAGAAATCAAAGAGAAGCAAAAAGCATGCCTGGTGGAATGGTACCTGCGAATCAGTCCTCCAAGAAAGATTCAATGCGTAGAAACAGTACTACTCTACGAAATCAGAAAATGATTGGGAAACCTACAAAACCCAACGTGCCCAAGTAGCTAGGGTGTTCAGAACTGAGAAACGTAAATACGAAAAATCTCTCATTGAAAAGATAGAACAAAACTTTAGGAAGAATGAAAGCAGAGAGTACTACAGAGCCTTCAAACGTAAACTCACTGGCTATAAACCACCATCTCTATGCTTTGAGCGAACGGACGGCACACTGGCGACGTCAAATGAAGAAAATTGCAGCATTCTGGCAGATTACTTCAAGAATTTACTTAATTGCTCTAAACCGCAAAGCGCCATTGAGACCAAGGAACCCTTACTCAGGTACCCAGATTCCAGACCACCCGACAGAGATGAAATCAAGCGCCACATTGCCCGTCTCAAAAATAACAAAGCGCCGGGGGAAGACTCAGTAGTAGCAGAACTATGGAAATATGCCCCAGAGGAATCACTTGATATCTTGCAAAAGCAAATGGAAGAAATTTGGAACAAGGAGACCCTACCCGAAGATTGGAAAATAGCTTTGATCCATCCATTACACAAAAAAGGCAGCATGAAGAACATCAACAACTACAGAGGAATATCTTTGCTACCCGTGACTTACATACTTCTATCACTTGCCATCCTGGAGCGTTTGGAAGCACAAGTCGAACATCAAATAGGTGAATACCAAGGAGGGTTCAGAAAAGGTCGCAGATCCAAAATCTCAAAACGATCATCAGAAGTTGTATACTAGGGTCCAAGCAGTATGTGTCTGTCTTTGTGGACTTTAAGAAAGCGTACGACTCCATTGACCGGGAAGTCCTGCTAAACATCTGAAATGAATTTGGAGTTGATTTGAAACTGCTGGCATGAATTAGAGCCACCCTGACCGATACAAAATCCAAGGTGAAGTTCCACGGATGTCTCTCGCATTCCTTTGACATCAAAACAGGTGTCCGACAAGGTGATGGGCTATCCCCGATACTCTTCAACTGTGTTCTTGAAAAGATCATCAGAACCTGGCGGGTGAGATTACAGGAAACCAACTACAGTCCATTGAGAATAGGAACCAAATCCAAGGGGATCGCAACAGACTGCTTAGCATTTGCCGATGATATTGCTGTTCTCTCAAACGACATAGAAACCGCTAGAGCTCAAGTTGAAATTTTAAAGGAAATTGCTAAACAAACTGGTTTGCAGATATCGTTTGAAAAAACAGAAGTAATGACTAACATCAAAGAGGCTCCACCAAAACTCCATACAAAATACGGGGACATCACCAGAGTAGACAAATTCAAATACCTGGGTGAGATCATTAAAACATTATTATTATTATTATTATTATTTATTTATTTATTTATTTATTTATTTATTTATTGTCCAATTTAAATTTTTAATGATGGTGAATGATGATGATATTAGCCAACAAGGAGTTTGATTTCATTTTATTTGATTATTATCTAACCACGCTGCGATGTAAATATTATTGTTATTAGTTTAGTTTTTCATTAAATCGGAAGATCCTTCCAAGAAACTAACATTATGATATTCTCTTTTATTTAAATGAGATATATTTTAGCCTTGCCTAGTCAGTTGAACAATTATTTGTTACGATAATAAGGGCCCTGCATGAAATGTCAGTAGAACTGCATCGATACTAATCGAATGTCCATGCCCTGAGTGGAATCTAATGTATCAGCGTTGACTCTGGCCGAGCTACTTGAGGTACGATAGATCTATCAATGGTTAGTGAGTCGTGTTTTCCTGTCATCCCAATATTTTTTCACCCTTTCAGATCTTGCCTTCCTCTCTTCTTCAGAAATTCTGTATAGTCGTTTGCGCTTCACCCTGTCCTGAAACCTCTTTATTTTATCTTTAGTTATTTTCTTCGCGGATCCATCTACAAGCATCTCTTCTGTAATTTGGAACTCTCGTAAGTCCTTCTCAGTTTCCTTAAACCAGTTCGGCTTGGTTTTCTTTTTTGCGGAATTCCAAGTTATCCTTTTCGGGTCCGTTCTTAGGATATGGCCATACAAGTCAATTCTGCTTTTCCTTATTGTGTCGGAAATCTTTTCTGTTTTCCTATATAGGATTTCATTGCTGATGTGTGAAAGTTTGTTATTATGAAATTTGGGGTCTAGAATTTTTAATAGTATTTTCTTTTTCTTTATCTCCAACTTTTCCATTGGACCATATGTAGTTATGAACAGTGTTTCTGTAGCATAAAGGGCTTCAGGCTTGACTACTGTATTATAATGTCTGATCTGGGAATTCCAGGAGAGGGATATTTTGTTATAGGTGTCTTTCGTAAGCTGGAAGGCTGTTTCTATTTTGGTTCGTCGAGATTCCATTGCTTTCTTCTCAAGACCATTCCAACTGATCCATTCACTGTATGTATGTTGGGTATTCAGCCCGAAGTTAAAGTATTTGAAATCTGTGACGATCTCTATTTTTTTGTTTCCCGACTTTCAAACATTTTGGAGGATTCTTAATGTTGGTTATTATTGTGGTCTTTCCTAACGCGATTTTGAGACCTATCTTCTCTGCTTGGTTCCACAGTTCGAAGGAGTGCTCCTTGGCTTCCTCCCACGTCTCAGTTAGTAAGGTCATGTCGTCTTCGGAAGCTAAATATTTGATCTTGATACCCTTGTTTACCGATTATTATTATTATTATTATTATTATTATTATTATTAATATTAATATTATTACTTAAATGAAAACATGTCAGAAAGATTTTGTGAAGAAATAATAGTAATTACCAGTCCAACTAAAATATTTTAACTTTTTCTCCTGCAGCCTTTGATATAGACACTTTTTCATTATAGAAAAATGAACAAGAAAAACTTACAACCCTCCATACCTCCTATACTTTAGAATACTATAAAATAATTGTTGCCAATTTTCTTTCCAGTTCACCTTCTACTCAAATATTAAGTTTCCTGTCTGGTATATATTGCATGATACTTCGCTAACAGACAGACTCAGATGAAACTGAAGGTGGAATTCATTACACTGTATGTACACTTCACCCGAGAAGGAACGAAGTGTTAGACTGTACACCGATATAGCCAGATGTGTGCTACGAATACACAAGCTACCTCCAAGCCACGCTCTGCCTTATGCCTTTCTCTGTACATTCTCACCAAGATCTTTCAATCTCAGGCTCTCACTTCTATTGTTCTTTCACCGTGTTGGTCCGTGGTTTAGCAGCTCGTGTCTCAGGATGATTCCTCAATTTTCTTCTGCTGGTTTTGTGCCGCCTCACCTTAGATGTTCTCTTCCTCTGTAAGCCAACCGAGATGAACTTCCAATTTCTCCCGAAGACTGGTTATTTTCTGCGGCTGTATCTCCGAGTTCATTCTTTCCAGTAGCCTGAAAGGTCAGTACGTAGTAATGCTCGGTCTTTGAATGTTAAAAGCTTAGCGTAAAATCGTGAAAAATCGTATATATATTCAACTATGGCAATCCACATCACATTTGAGTGTTAAGCTATTAGCACCAGTTAAGAATTGCTGGCACATCTAATACACTGAACGTATGTTGAACATTAAAGCTTGAAATTTTCTTCATCAAACGAAAACGAAAAATAATTCATGCAGTAGAGGGTTAACTTTGTGGACAGCTTAAATCTTTCTCATAAACTTACTTTCCTTTCTCGTAATTGAAGGACATTCGGTTTTGACCTGTGTCTCTGTAGCGTAGAAGCATTACAGTCTAACTATTGCAGCTTAATATGCCTGTGAATACATTCTCTGTAGTTCTAATACCGAAAGAAGCGTTTTGACTGCTAGTGCAGGAGGGAGAGGGTACTGTAGTGCCGTTGCTGAGAAGTGAAAGGTGCGGTAACTCCCAGTGGACAGCAGGCTCGTCTCCATGGCGTCCCCAGTGTGTCCGCCCACGTTTCTATGGTAACCATACCCCTACTACCTTCTGTCCAGCCAGAGAGGCAGTAAACGGACCCCCCCCTGCGCTAGCTGTCAGAACGCTTCTTTTATTATTAGAACTATAGTATACCTGAGCTAACTAGCAAATAATGTGCAAGAGCCTACTATGCAACTCCAAACACTATGCTAAAACAGGTCTCTTGAACAACATCGGTAAGACCGAGTTCGTTACCAATATAAAAGACGCCCCTAGAACGATCAGTGTCTGTGACACCAAGCGTATCACGAGACGAAAAACTGTGCACTACCTTGACGAGTGAATTTCAGACCTTAGTGAAATGGTTGTTCTCGAGCAGAGGAGAATCAAACTAGACAAGGCATAGCATGCCAACAGATAACTGTACACCTCAAAACACCTCTCGATGAACGTCAAACTAAGGCAACAGTCATACCGTCAGTCCTCTACGCAGCACAGTGCCTGTCTCTAACTAAGAAGACCTCCCACTAAGAGCCCTCGAAGTAGAATAGAGGAAGTTTCTGCAAGGATCCCATCAGATGGAAGGCGATGGTACAAACCAAACCGCGAACACTACCAACACCAAGAAACCCTCACAGATGCCATGAGAAGAAAACGGCTAGCTTTCTACGGACACCTGTATAGAATGGATTTCAAAGTAGCCAGCAAGGGATCGCAGTGGATCCAACAGGTAGAGAAGGATATGGCAGAATTTAATATTACTAATGCCATCATAAACAGGAGCAACTACCGTTCAGCATCCAAAAGCCGCCCCTTCCTAACAATCCCTTACAGAATCTAAGCACAATAAGAGCAGGAAATAGTCCGAGCAACGCGAAATAGAGTTCAGTCAGAGAATGAAGGATTACTGAGCCAACAGAAAAGGTCAAAGTACCGAAATGACCGTACCAACCAGACCGACCATTAAGAACGCCACAACCGACAAACATCAAAAACAACAACACAGCTAAAGCACAAGCACCGTGGTCCTAAGGTGGCCCAAACGAACTTTAAATAAATAAATAAATAAATAAATAAATAAATAAATAAATAAATAAATAAATAAATAAATAAATAAATAAATAAATAAATAAATAAATAAATAAATAAATAAATAAATAAATAAATAAATAAATAAATAAATAAATAAATAAATAAGAACGATTTTCGGTGGAGACGTCATATGAGGTGAATGAAGGGGTACAGCTTGCTTAGGATAACAATGGACTTGGACATTGAGAATAATACAAGCCAACAGCCACGGCCTGGCGCCCGGTGATTCCGCCTCTTCGGACCATTGAAGAAACACCTGAGTGGTGAGAGTTTCAACGACCATATGGCCGTCCCCACCGACGGTAAACACCAGCACGGTCAAGTAAAAGCCTCATTCCGGTAATGTAAACTCCCTCACAGAGACTGTGTAAACTTCCTTACAGAGACTGTGTAAACTCCCTCACAGAGACTGTGCAAACTCGCTCAAGGAGACTGTGTGAACTCCCTCACGGAGACTGTGCAAACTCCCTCACGGATCGCTCACGGAGACTGTGTAAACTCCCTCACGGTGACTTTGTAACCACCCTCATGGAGACTATGTTACTCGCTCAAGGAGACTGTGTAAACTCCCTCACGGAGACTGTGCAAACTCGCTCAAGGAGACTGTGTGAACTCCCTCACGGAGACTGTGCAAACTCCCTCACGGATCGCTCACGGAGACTGTGTAAACTCCCTCACGGTGACTTTGTAACCACCCTCATGGAGACTATGTTACTCGCTCAAGGAGACTGTGTAAACTCCCTCACGGAGACTGTGCAAACTCGCTCAAGGAGACTGTGTGAACTCCCTCACGGAGACTGTGCAAACTCCCTCACGGATCGCTCACGGAGACTGTGTAAACTCCCTCACGGTGACTTTATAACCACCCTCATGGAGACTATGTTACTCGCTCAAGGAGACTGTGTGAACTCCCTCACGGAGACTGTGCAAACTCGCTCAAGGAGCCTGTGTGAACTCCCTCACGGAGACTGTGCAAACTCGCTCACGGAGACTGTGCAAACTCACTCACGGAGACTGTGTAAACTCCCTCACGGTGACTGTGCAAACTCGCTCAAGGAGACTGTGTGAACTCCCTCACGGAGACTGTGCAAACTCGCTCACGGAGACTGTGCAAACTCGCTCACGGAGACTGTGTAAACTCCCTCACGGTGACTTTGTAACCACCTTCATGGAGACTATATAAACTCGCTCACGGAGACTCTGTAAACTCCCTCACGACGACTGTGTAAACTCCTTCACGAAGACTGTGTAAACTCCTTCACGAAGACTCTGTAAACTCCCTCACCACGACTGTGTAAACTCCTTCACGAAGACTGTGTAAACTCCTTCACGAAGACTCTGTAAACTCCCTCACGACGACTGTGTAAACTCCTTCACGGAGACTGTGTAAACTCCTTCACGAAGACTGTGTAAACTCCTTCACGAAGACTATGTAAACTCCCTCACGACGACTGTGTAAACTCCTTCACGAAGACTGTGTAAACTCCTTCACGAAGACTCTGTAAACTCCCTCACGACGACTGTGTAAACTCCTTCACGGAGACTGTGTAAACTCCTTCACGAAGACTGTGTAAATTCCTTCACGAAGACTCTGTAAACTCCCTCACGACGACTGTGTAAACTCCTTCACGGAGACTATGTAAACTCCTTCACGGAGACTATGTAAACTCCTTCACGAAGACTGTGTAAACTCCTTCACGAAGACTCTGAAAACTCCCTCACGACGACTGTGTAAACTCCTTCACGAAGACTGTGTAAACTCCTTCACGAAGACTGTGTAAACTCCTTCACGAAGACTGTGTAAACTCCTTCTCGAAGACTGTGTAAACTCCTTCACGAAGACTGTGTAAACTCCCTCACGACGACTGTGTAAACTCCTTCACGAAGACTGTGTAAACTCCCTCACGACGACTGTGTAAACTCCTTCACGAAGACTATGTAAACTCCTTCACGAAGACTGTGTAAACTCCCTCACGACGACTGTGTAAACTCCTTCACGAAGACTATGTAAACTCCTTCACGAAGACTATGTAAACTCCCTCACGACGACTGTGTAAACTCCTTCACGAAGACTATGTAAACTCCTTCACGAAGACTGTGTAAACTCCTTCACGAAGACTGTGTAAACTCCTTCACGGAGACTATGTAAACTCCTTCACGAAGACTGTGTAAACTCCCTCACGACGACAGTGTAAACTCCTTCACGAAGACTATGTAAACTCCTTCACGAAGACTATGTAAACTCCCTCACGGAGACTATGTAAACTCCTTCACGAAGACTATGTAAACTCCCTCACGGAGACTATGTAAACTCCTTCACGAAGACTATGTAAACTCCCTCACGGAGACTATGTAAACTCCTTCACGAAGACTATGTAAACTCCCTCACGGATACTGTGTAAACTCCTTCACGAAGACTGTGTAAACTCCTTCACGGAGACTGTGTAAACTCCTTCACGAAGACTGTGTAAACTCCTTCACGAAGACTGTGTAAACTCCTTCACGGAGACTGTGTAAACTCCTTCACGGAGACTATGTAAACTCCTTCACGGAGACTGTGTAAACTCCTTCACGAAGACTATGTAAACTCCTTCACGGAGACTATGTAAACTCCTTCACGAAGACTATGTAAACTCCCTCACGGAGACTATGTAAACTCCTTCACGAAGACTATGTAAACTCCCTCACGGAGACTATGTAAACTCCTTCACGAAGACTGTGTAAACTCCTTCACGAAGACTGTGTAAACTCCTTCACGGAGACTGTGTAAACTCCTTCACGAAGACTATGTAAACTCCTTCACGAAGACTATGTAAACTCCCTCACGGAGACTATGTAAACTCCTTCACGAAGACTGCGTAAACTCCTTCACGAAGACTGTGTAAACTCCTTCACGGAGACTATGTAAACTCACTCACGGAGACTATGTAAACTCCTTCACGAAGACTGCGTAAACTCCTTCACGAAGACTGTGTAAACTCCTTTACGGAGACTGTGTAAACTCCTTCACGGAGACTATGTAAACTCCTTCACGGAGACTGTGTAAACTCCTTCACGAAGACTATGTAAACTCCTTCACGGAGACTATGTAAACTCCTTCACGGAGACTATGTAAACTCCTTCACGAAGACTATGTAAACTCCTTCACGGAGACTGTGTAAACTCCTTCACGAAGACTATGTAAACTCCTTCACGAAGACTGTGTAAACTCCTTCACGAAGACTATGTAAACTCCTTCACGGAGACTGTGTAAACTCCCTCACGGAGACTATGTAAACTCCTTCACGAAGACTGTGTAAACTCCTTCACGGAGACTATGTAAACTCCTTCACGAAGACTGTGTAAACTCCTTCACGGAGACTATGTAAACTCCTTCACGGAGACTGTGTAAACTCCCTCACGGAGACTATGTAAACTCCTTCACGAAGACTGTGTAAACTCCTTCACGGAGACTATGTAAACTCCTTCACGGAGACTATGTAAACTCCTTCACGGAGACTGTGTAAACTCCTTCACGAAGACTGTGTAAACTCCTTCACGGAGACTATGTAAACTCCTTCACGAAGACTGTGTAAACTCCTTCACGAAGACTGTGTAAACTCCTTCACGGAGACTATGTAAACTCCTTCACGAAGACTGTGTAAACTCCTTCACGGAGACTGTGTAAACTCCTTCACGGAGACTATGTAAACTCCTTCACGAAGACTGTGTAAACTCCCTCACGAAGACTGTGTAAACTCCCTCACGACGACTGTGTAAACTCCTTCACGGAGACTATGTAAACTCCTTCACGAAGACTATGTAAACTCCCTCACGGAAACTATGTAAACTCTCTCTCTCTCCCTCTCTCAGATACTATACTCTTTCAATGGCCTCTAGGTCGAGTAAAAGGAACCATTGAAAGTTATAATAAAATAGATCAACAGAAACTGTGCAGAAGTACACGTCCAGCCGGAATATATATACGTCCAAATACGTACGTAAACCGAGATAACTCGCTCATTTAAGAGGAAATTTAATGGAGTGAAATCAGGAGAAATTCATAATCTCATAGCCCCGTGGTATTCTGATGATTGAGTTAAGAAAACATGAGTTGGGATACGAATAGAGACCGGCAAATAAAAGATCACATCAACAGCTGTGAAGAAGTTAAATCTCATATGTACCATTCAGGTCTAGAAACGTCTCGCACCGAGCTCGATAGCTGCAGTCGCTTAAGTGCGGCCAGTATCCAGTAATCGGGAGATAATGGGTTCGAGCCCCACTGTCGACGGTCCTGAAGATGGTTTTCCGTGGTGTCCCATTTTCACACCAGGCAAATGCCGGGGCTGTACCTTAATTAAGGCCACGGCCGCTTCCTTCCAACTCCTCGGCCTTTCCTCTCCCATCGTCGCCCTAAGACATATCTGTGTTGGCGCGACGTAAAAGCAAATTAGAAAAAAAAAAAAAAATAGAAACGTCACGCGGTGGAGGCCATGGAATGGTTTGGAATAGTGCAAGTTTAATCATCAAGAAGGCGTGTGCGGAGTAATGGATCGTATGCATTGGGAAGATAAATGAGTGGCAGAGTGTGTTCCTTTGCGTATGTCTCTGAATGAAGAGAGCGACTGTGTTAGACAAAATGTTCCTCAAATGTCAAAAACAGATATAAGGGAGATTACAGCATAGTAATCATAAAATGCGAACCGAAGTTCTATTGTAATATTATAAAGTAAGATTTTGTTTTTATGACAATGAATGAAAAAAACATCGAAGAAGGTTGATTAAAGAACAGCTCTGGTACACGTTGAGAAGGAATTGATGAGATTATAAAGAATTTTAAGATATTGTAAGGTTTTAAAGAGCTCAATAACCGATTAAACAACGTCAATATACGAAAGGCGAGTGTCGTACACAAAATTGAGATAATTCAAAATCTGTTTGCACTGTACTAATATCATTTGTACGAGTTTCAGGGTGGAAGAGCAACGAGACTGGTTATTATTAAGATGAATCCAATCAAGGCGGAAATGTGGGCCTAAGTCAAGACCGGTATCTTGATGGGTCCGAGTTCAGATGGAATAACCACAATGATATGGAAATGAATGTCCATGGCTACCGCAACCAAAAGGATGGGATGAGCACCAGAGTCGTCAAATGATAAGTACCCAGCATTGTCGTCCTTTATTCTATCTGTAGAGAGCTTATGGTAGTATTAGATTTGTTACCACATGATGCAGGTGACCTAAAGAGTAACTTATACAGCTTGAGATACCTAACGTGATTGTCATTATGTATTTGTCAGAGAATGATAACCTGATCATCGGTAAGAGTAACAATTCGGTTGTTCGTGAATGTCAGGTGATGAAGGCATACAAGTGTGGTAATATTTTATGGAATTTCCTGATACTGTCTGAATGATTATAAGAGTCTATTCGTAAATAAGGTAATATTGAGTGCTGCGTATGTAATTCCAGTGAGTGATTATACGTAACTAATGTCAGAGTCGAGTTCTTCTATAGAATGATTTGTGTCGCGTAATAATTTAGTGAAGTGCGAGTATGCTGTCAATTATGAGATGATTTTATACGCGAATAGGTGAGGTTCTTCGGATACATGCGCTTGTGTATTTAGAAAGATGATGTAGGCATGGTGCACATTTTGAGGTAAGATATGGTAAATGATAAGATCGTCGAGAATATTATGGTGATGTAATGTGATTATTATGATAATGTGGTTTATTGAGATTGATACTACGGCAATGTAGTGAGTCTTCGGGAATGTCAATGAACCTAGATTGGTAATGGTTTAAAAGAGATATTCATCATGCAATGTTTTAAAGATTTTCGGATAGGCAAGCGATATGATGTGATGATAGTATTTTCAAAAGGTATCCCGGAGATATTAAATGTTGAGCGTGTGAAAATCATCGAAATATGAATTTATGGCGCGGCATGAAGGTAAGGCGAGTGTATTAACAGAGGATCTTCGATAAATGACACGAATATACAGTGAGATGTGTTGTCTTAGAGGTTAAT